>NC_088284.1:72248004-72558722 GCF_036013445.1 Caloenas nicobarica | reverse complement strand
CAAACATATTATTTCCTCCGTCACATACATAGGTCATTGCTCACCTCCATGCCATCCAGTTCCTTTATGCATGCTTGTGCATGCGTGTGTGTGTGCATATCAAAATGAGAATGAGAACTCAACATAGACCCTGGTTTCTTTGCAGTTGAATTCATCTTGCTGAAGTGAATTTTATTGCCAGGGAACTTGAACCATTGGTTCAGATGAAATTGTACCATTGATTTATGTAGTGAGATTATAATTTCTTAGCAGTTCATAAGTAACATTATATTTCATTTTCTTCTTAGAACTTCAGCTGTAACTTGGGGTCAAGGACACAGGAAGTTTCATTTATGTGGCATATCTTATTAAACTCAAGAGACCTAATGGAGGCAGGTGCCAAAAGGTGCACTATGACGGTAAATCATGTATTTTAAATTTGTAGGTGGTTTGGGTATCTTACATCTCTTGAATTCAATAGAAAAGTGTGAAATCTCATTTTTCAGTGGTGCTAACAAGGCAACTTGTACACCTGCATCTTTAAAAAGCTGGTGAACAGATTCATCAGACCATGGTTACACTCCAACATTAAAGATTTGCAGACCTGGCTTTGCTTCTGTACACCATCATGTAATTGTCCCCAAAGCATTTGAGTTCAGACCTATGTTGTAAACTTCAATGACAAAGAAACAAAACTTTCCAGGTGGTGTTTTCCATTGTATTAATTAAAAAAAAACCCCAAGCCTCCCCCAACAAACAAAAAATTCCAAATATTTTATTGATTTTTGCATTTTACAGATATTTTCCTTTTGAAATACAATATTTTTCTAAGAAATTGCCAAACACTGTGAGCTTTCAACTGCCAAGCCGCACTTCCCTAAAATGAAATCAGGTTATGTTGTAATAAAAAGGTAAATTTGACAGTTGGTGCTAACCAGTAAACATGTATACATTTTCTGACCCTGAACATTTGATTTTTCTTGTTGGTGTTTCTGGAGCTAATATCAAATGCCAACTTAATATAATTCCTTGTATTTTACTTCTGGCATATTTAAAAACCCTTTGCTAATCTGCCTTTACAAAAAAACCTTGAACAAATAGAGTTGTGATATATTTTTCTTATTTCCAGAAATATTGTACAACTCTCTAATTTGACTATATATGCTTGTGCTTTAGATGGCTAGTTTGCTTTCTTTGTATACTTGCAGTCTTTATTTAGAACTACCAGCAGAAAACATAAAAAATAATGACAATATGCTGGGAAAATGTGCTGCCAACAACATTTATGAATCTGCAAAATCCTTTGTTTTTATGGAACTCAAATGCATATGCATGTGTGTTCGTGTGCAGTTGTCACTTTCAGATAAGGTGCACTGTGAGTAAATATCCTCACCATCCCACTCTATTCTGATATACTGCTCTAGATTTGTAAAAACTATGAGGTACTTGTGTGGAACAAACAATCGCAGGTGCTTGGGGTCAAATCCCACATCTCTCTTTTCTTTCTGACATAATGTGCTCGTTTTTTTGCTTGTCTGTTTCAACCTTGAAGTTGCTGGACATTTTTACCAAGGTCTGTAGCTCCTTTTTAATTCTAAATCCATCAGCTTGAATGTTCCACAGTCGTGGGTATTTTCGTGTTCATCTTACAGTCATGCTATATAGCTGTTCTATCTTCATTTAATCTCAAATACACCTTTTACAGAGCTACTTGAAGACTCCTTAAAGATGAAAAAGGGTTGAAGAGAATAAAACCAGCAGATTGTTGCAGGTGAATGCTTCCGTTTGAATATCAATTCTGCAATGAGCATCAACTTTTGGGACCATGTTATGATGCAGATCTTTGATGGTCACTGTTGTTTGTGAAAGCTGCAAATGAAGGAAAGGAAAACTGCAGAAAGGTAGATTATATCCAAAGTCAAACTCAACTCAGTTCTCCAACACATCAATGAAAGAATGAAATGTGAAAAGTACACGGTGGAAATGGGATGCATCAGGATGCTGTCAGTCATAAAGCAGGTGTGTGTCAGTTTGAAAGTGCAGTGGTGGCAGTTATCGTATAAGTTCACAAAAATATAATTGATAATTCATTGAGAGGGCATAAAAGTACAGTGATATCTAAGGAATAAAGGCTATGACTTTCTGAGCTTGTGAGAGCTGGCAGGTGGTGGTTCTGCGCCAGTGTACAAACAGGTCTGAGCAGGTCTTGTTGACTTAAACACATGCAGTTCAAGTACAAACTTTCCACTATTCAGCCTTGTTATCTGCTCAGAAAATTATGTGTTACATGTACAGTTTAAAAAAATGAAATTTCAGTGTAAATGAGAAAAAACAAAAGAATCCTTCAACAGATGTTTATCACAAAACAGAGGACTACTATCTACAATAAGAAAATAATGAGTCTTGAACTCAAATCAGGAGACTTTGTGTTGTCCTCTGTTAAAAATCGTTGGCTTAAGGAAAGGAGAGTGACTTTAAACCTGTCTTGGATCATTGTAAGGTAAGACAGTATTCCTGTTTAGACATTACTGTAAAATTTCCATCTGAAAAGTACTCTCAGTGTTTTTAATCCACCTCTCTATGATGTATCACATGCTGTTCAATATTGAAGACAGGATATGAGAATGAAGACTGGCTTTTTTTGATTGGATGTGATTCTGAATTTTTACTACTGTCTGAAAATTTCAGTGTATCTTTCTTTTGGATTATTTTTTCACTCTCCATATAGCAAAATGTGTTCTGAAAAACTAGCCACCCTGGGTATTGGTATAATTTTTGCAAGGAGCAGACTTTTTGAAACTGAATTCTCTAAAATATGTTGTTAGTAGAAGTCAGAAGTTAATGCATTTGAAATTGTACTCCAAAAAGCCTAACAATGACTGCTAAAACAACATACTTTTTAAATATTTGGCTAAGGTAGCCTTAACCTAAAATTTCCTTTAGCTTTTGTGGCTTTGATCCTAATTTTGTCGAACTGTTCTTTTAGCCTGCTGCTTTGTGCTGGTGGAAACATAGTGCTGTGAAACTGCTTGTGGATCTCAGGAGAACAAGTAAGAGTAAAATAATGAGGTATGTGGAATATCAGATTGTTGAGCTTATGGGAAATCTTTATCTGTCCTTAGTCGAAGAGTCAAAATCATTGGTAAAAAAAGTGAAAATGAGATTAATTGGGGTTTTTGTGTTTGCATTCAACAGAAATAAATCCAACTGAAATGCATAGGAGAAAATCTTAAAAGAAGCTGAGGAAGAAAGATTCAAGTAAGGCAACTCTAATTTTTGTCAAACTAAGTATTTTTAAATGTGGAACTGATGTAATCTGAAAAAGTAAAAAGAAATTGGTAAATGTCTGATGGATAGTGTAATAATTATTGACTAGTTATGGAAAGTTTTTGTTTATTTGAAATGGGTGCCTTAGTAAGATTAGAGTAAGACAGAAACTGCAGATAAGCTGTCTTAAATACAGAAAATATCCGTGAGTGCGAACTTCTAAGGTGAGTACATCTTAAATGCTATGTTGAACCCAAGGTGTTATCATGGTGACAATGAAGTAAAATGTAACAAAGTTCCAGCCCTCACATAGAAGTAGCAGAGTACTGTGGAAAAGGCAGGTTTACTTATTTCTTACAGAAAATGCCTAAAACTTTAATAAAAGAACCCATATAATCTGAATTTGCAAGTTCATTTGTCTTTCTTTTTCAGCAATTTATTCCTAAATATTTCAAGTGCAAATATTTTTAGTTGCGGTCAATATTACAAGATGCCTTCTGCAACTCAATTACTAGTGCAGTCAGATTTGATATTCAAATAACACTCTGTTCTCTCATGGAGAAAAACTCGGAAGTACAAAAAAGGAAGCCAAGGTCTTAATCAGACCCTTAGAATTTAAAAAGCTAGAACTCCATAGAAGTAAGTAAAACTTTCATTTCTGCTCTACTACATCAGTTGCTCCAGTATCTCCAAGTGAAATACACTTTAGACAATACCATTGTCTGTTAAATGGCCCCCATAAACCAAAGGACCATCTGCCTTATTATTAAATTCTCTGATGATAGCTCTTCTTGCATTCCTTTATTTTTACCTGTACTCATGGTTATGCTCCAAATTTGTAGAGCATTTTTATTATTTAGTAGGACTGGCTTCTAATTGACTTATGCTCAGTTTCTTGAACATTTTAATATAGACACTGATTATTTTTTCTGTATCTCCAAGTATTGTCAGGGGAAGGATTGTTCATGTGGTATAAGAGGTCTTCTGAGGATTCTCCATGCTACAGAGCTGTGTTTGATTTTGGTCAAGGGATGATCCCTGTAGAAGAGCGTTGAAGGAGTCCTATTTGTTGACTGAATATTTTTGTCATGGATTTGGCCTCAGAAGAGCTAAGAATGGAGTCCCAAGACTTTATTTGTGTCTTCTTTCTCCCACTAGGAGTGTTTTGTTATTTGCTCCATCAGCTCTACTTTCAGGCAGTGGAGCAATAGAAATTGCTGGTTGAGAACCTGACAGCAAAAACGTCGAAGGGTTCACTCTTTGGTTTGGGACAGCCCTCTCTCTGTGGAACCACAGGGATGTTAACATTAATTACCTTTTATTTTAATATGAAAGCAAAGGGAAGAATGTTAGTAGTTCTTCCCAGGAGACAGTAGAAAAAAGGAGAAAGAAACATCTTTTCTCACACATTGTTCTTTCCCCCTGCAGGAAAATCCAAATGTGATCGAAATGAATTATTTGCCTTCAACAGCAGTTCAGTTGCCGGTGGGTATACACAGGTGAAGAAGGATAAGAGAGATTGGAGGCTATAGTTACAGGGCAGGCAGGAGGAGTTAGAAATGTGAATGTGGGATATTAGTTTCTTAATTCAAAAAAGTGTGATAGGAGAAAACTAGTAATGCCCACAATGCAGAATTAATAAGGGAAAATGTAAGAAAGGGAAAAAAATGAAGGAAGACTATTGTCTTGCGAAGAAAAAAGAGTTAGCTGAAATTAGCTGCCTTTGACAAATAACGTATAAAATGTGAATTGCATAAACTCGAGGATGATGATACACAATTAGCAGCATTTCACAATTCAAAGTAAAGCTATGTTTATCTGAAATGTCACGTATAATTCCCCAAAGTAAAGCACCATCTCTGCTTTGGATAGAATGGGTGCTTCTTAGCTGTGTCCAGAAATGGAAAGTTGATAATAATTTTATTGTTTAACTACAGAGAGTATGTAAGAGATTATCTCCATCTTCAAGTCCTGCTTGATAATCAGGCTTGAAGGCTTTGTCTATTAGTTTTACCTACCTCATTTTCAGATGTGACTGCCACTGTCTCCTGTTGAAGTTTAAGTGAATTTGATTTTCTGACTGATTTTTTTCAAGTTCTTGCTTCCAGTTTCTCTTGTCTGAATTTCACAAATCTTCATCATTCAGCTTTATGGTGCTTATGGTAGAAACAAAAGGTCCTCTAGCTTTGACCTGCCTGTGATGATTTCCATATCATTCATGTACTCTAAACCCAAGAAAACATATTTCAGAAACAGGCATGTGATTTGTTACTTCCAAGCCTCTATAAATACTAGTGCAGGATTTTTCTAATGGATAAACATATAGACTAGCCAAGAATGCAAAAATGCATATATTCATCTGTACTGAAAAGCTAGCGTTTTTAAGCATAGACACTAGCTGTTGTTGCACCAAATGCTTAGAAGACTAAAGCGAATCAGCTAAAGCTTGTACAGATGCTTGTATCTAATATTTAGTTGGCAAAATTTTTGAGCTATAAAGGACACTAAAGTTCTTGAAAAGAATAGGGCAGAGGAAGAGAAGGTTTTTCTGAAGAAAATAATTAGCCATGAATTATAAAATAAGATTATAGTTTATAAACTAGGTATTTTATTATATTTCATCTACTGAATATTTGGAAGCTGATAAGCTTATTTTCCTAAGCCTGTGGACTAAATGCACTACACATAAAATGGATCGTTCTAGTGTTCACAGATCATTGCTCCCCACGTCAATAATACCATAAATTTGGATTGTTAGAAAAAGACAAACTTCTTTCTTGATAAGTTACTGGTAATGGATAGAATAGTAATTTCAATTATTTAATCTTTCTGTTTTCATGTCCAGAGTAAGTACTGATTCTTTTGAGTGCCTCTGTCTCAGATTGTATAGGGATATTTATTGATAATAGGGCCAATTGGGTTCTTTGATAACGGCTGGTTTTATAAGACACCAGTCCGGTCAGTGATATGTGGGAAAGGTTTATCCCACAGGGGTAAAAAGATGCTGGGACAGGAATTAGCAGGGCTCATTTGCAGGGCTTTAAACTATATTTGAAGGGGGATGGGGTTGTAGCTGGGCTTGCATCAGTGGGGCAGCATGCTGGAATACATAAAGACCGGGAGGCCCCTCAGGCCCCTAGGGTGGAATCAGTGTACTCGGCTCGCTCCCTGAAGTGCCTGTACACCAATGCGCGCAGCATGGGGAATAAGCAGGAGGAGTTAGAAACCTGCGTTCGGTCAGGAGATTATGATCTGGTGGCATTTACAGAGACATGGTGGGACAGCTCACATGACTGGAATGTGGTCATGGATGGCTATGCCCTTTTCAGGAAAGACAGGCTGGCCAAGCGTGGTGGTGGAGTTGCTCTTTATGTGAGAGAGCAACTACAATGTATAGAGTACTGTCCAGGTGCGGTTGAGGAGCAAGTTGAGAGTCTGTGGGTGAGAATTAAGGGGCAGGCTGGCAGGGGTGACACTGTTGTGGGAGTCTATTACAGGCCACCAGATCAGAGTGAGGATGTTGATGAGGCCTTCTACGGGCAGCTGAGCGTGGCCTCACAGTCACAGGCTCTGGTTGTTATGGGGGATTTTAACTACCCTGATGTTTGCTGGAAGGACTACTCAGCCAGCCAGCCTCAGTCTAGGAGGTTCCTCCAGTGCATTGACGATAACTTTCTGATGCAAATGGTGGAGGAGCCGACTAGGAGAGGTGCGCTGCTGGATCTCATCCTCACTAACAAGGAGGGTCTGGTTGAAGCAGTAAAGGTGGGGGGCTGCCTTGGTTGCAGTGACCATGAGATGGTGGAGTTCAGGATCTCCTGTGGTGGGAGCAGAATACCGAGCAGAATTGCAACCCTGGACCTCAGCAGGGCCGACTTTGGCCTTTTCAAACAATTGCTGGAGGAACTCCCGTGGGCAAGGCTGCTTGAAGGTAAAGGGGCCCAAGATAGTTGGTTAACATTCAGGGACTGCTTCTACCAAGCTCAAGATCAGTGCATCCCGACGCGCAGGAAGTCAAGGAAGGGAGCCAGGAGACCTGCGTGGTTAAACAGGGAACTGCTGGGCAAACTCAAGTGGAAGAGGAGGGTTTATAAATCATGGAAGGAGGGGCTGGCCACTTGGGAAGAATATAAGGCTGTTGTCAGAGGATGTAGGGAGGCAACTAGGAAAGCTAAGGCCTCCTTAGAGTTAAACCTGGCGAGAGGGGTCAAGGACAACAGGAAGAGCTTCTTCAAATACATGGCAGATAAAACTAACACCAGAGGCAATGTAGGCCCACTGATGAACGGGGTGGGTGCCCTGGTGACAGAAGATACAGAGAAGGCAGAGTTACTGAATGCCTTCTTTGTCTCTGTCTACTCTGCCGGAGGCTGTCCTGAGGAGCCCCGTACCCCTGAGGCCCCAGAGGAAGGCAGGGCAATGGAGGAGTTTGCCTTGGTTGATGAGGACTGGGTTAGGGACCAGTTAAGCAATCTGGACATCCATAAATCCATGGGTCCAGATGGGATGCACCCGCGGGTGCTGAGGGAGCTGGCTGAAGTCATTGCTGGACCGCTCTCCATCATCTTTGCCAAGTCTTGGGAAACGGGAGAGGTGCCTGAGGACTGGAGGAAAGCAAATGTCACTCCGGTCTTCAAAAAGGGCAAGAAGGAGGACCCGCGCAACTATAGACCGGTCAGCCTCACCTCCATCCCTGGGAAAGTGATGGAACAACTTATCCTTGGTGCCATCTTAAGACATATCAAGGATAAGAGGGTCATCAGGGACAGTCAACATGGCTTCACCAAGGGGAAGTCATGTTTGACCAACCTCATAGCCTTTTATGAAGACGTAACAAAGTGGATTGACGATGGCAGAGCGGTGGATGTGGTATACCTTGACTTCAGCAAAGCATTTGATACTGTCTCCCACAGCATCCTCACGGCAAAACTGAGGAAGTGTGGACTGGATGATCGGGTAGTGAGGTGGACTGCAAACTGGCTGAAGGAGAGAAGCCAGAGAGTTGTGGTCAATGGGGCAGAGTCTGGTTGGAGGCCTGTATCTAGTGGAGTGCCTCAAGGGTCAGTTCTGGGACCAATACTGTTCAATATATTCATCAATGACTTGGATGAGGGAATTGAGTGTACTATCAGCAAGTTTGCTGATGACACCAAGCTGGGAGGAGTGACTGACACGCCAGAGGGCTGTGCTGCCATCCAGCGAGATCTGGACAGGCTAGAGAGTTGGGCGGGGAAAAATTTAATGAAATATAACAAGGGAAAATGTAGAGTCTTGCATTTGGGCAGGAACAACCCCAGGTTCCAGTACAGGTTGGGGAATGACCTATTAGAGAGCAGTGTAGGGGAAAGGGACCTGGGGGTCCTGGTGGACAGCAGGATGACCATGAGCCAGCACTGTGCCCTTGTGGCCAAGAAGGCCAATGGCATCCTGGGGTGTATAAGAAGGGGGGTGGTTAGTAGGTCAAGAGAGGTTCTCCTTCCCCTCTACTCTGCCCTGGTGAGACCTCATCTGGAATATTGTGTCCAGTTCTGGGCCCCTCAGTTCCAGAAGGACAGGGAACTGCTGGAGAGAGTCCAGCGCAGGGCCACAAAGATGATTAAGGGAGTGGAGCATCTCCCTTACGAGGAAAGGCTGAGGGAGCTGGGGCTCTTTAGCTTGGAGAAGAGGAGACTGAGGGGTGACCTCATCAATGTTTATAAATATATAAAGGGTGGGCGTCACGAGGATGGAGCCAGGCTCTTCTCGGTGACAACCAACAGTAAGACAAGGGCTAATGGGTTCAAGCTGGAACACAAGAGGTTCCACTTAAATTTGAGAAGAAACTTCTTCTCAGTGAGGGTGACGGAACACTGGAACAGGCTGCCCAGGAAGGTTGTGGATTCTCCTTCTCTGGAGACATTCAAAACCCGCCTGGACGCCTTCCTGTGTAACCTCACCTAGGTGTTCCTGCTCTGGCAGGGGGATTGGACTAGATGATCTTTCGAGGTCCCTTCCAATCCCTAACATTCTGTGATTCTATGATTCTGTGAAAAGTCAGTCAGGGGTTAAAGAGTGAAGTATCTACCCATTTCACTGGTTTCTAGGAAGATGAAACTTTGCTGAGGAGTACCTTAAAAGTATGTGATAAAACCAAGTTTCTTGAGATAAATCAGTATTCAAAAAAAGATCTCTCCATTTAATTTTTTTTTAATTTGCCATTTTAAAATAATTGTATTATAATACAAAAATAGAAATATTATGCAGTTACCAAAATGAGGGGTTTTTTTTCCCTGCTTCCAGAGAAATCCAAGCATTTTCATCCACACCGACAGCACTGTGGCAGTCCATGTGTTTTTTTGCAGGAGTGGAATTTTTCCTTTTTTTTCATACATTGTCCGTGGAAAGACAGCAGATGCTAATTTAATCTTTACTGCACCTTACTGGTGAAGTATACTCATCTCCTGAAAGTAGAGATGGGGTTGTTCACTGTTCATGAGAGTTGCCTTTTAAAGAAGCAGGGAATTAAACATCTGAGGAATGCATGTGTCCTGCCAGGAACACAGCAGGAAAAATATCTCCCATTTGGGATAAGATGTACTGACAGCACAGTAGGAACAGCTGAAATTAACTGTGCATTTGGAGTTTTCATACTGACCTGGATCACTGACACCAACTTGGATGTGTCTTATAATTTGACAAAACCTTGCTTTTTCTGCAGAGCAGAAAAAAAGAAAAGATACTAAGTGTGCATTTATCAATATTTATGCCACAAACAGCAATTGCAGTATATATATTTTTTAAAGCTAATAAATGTTTCCAAAGAAATTTAGTAATTTATAGTGCAAAAGAAGAAAGAAGTAATGTAGATAAGGGGGAAATGAATCAGAGATTTGCAAGCTTTAGCTCTCTGCCTTTTTTGCAACCCAGCCAGGAACTGAACTAAGGAGCTGGCAGTGGAGCTGTGATGAGCAGCCAAGTCCTGAGGACTGGGGCAAAAGAAGAGGAGCTCTAGTAGGTGACAATGGTCATCAATATGTATTTAAAGACCAGTTCCACCAGAAAATTTTGTGCTGATAAACCACAGGATGCATGCCACGGGCACATCCATTTGTGTTTGCAAAAAATGAATTAAAGAACTTAAACTTCTAGAGAAATATCAATCCTATATATCAAAATGCTGCTGTAGCAAATTCTGATTCCCACCTATGTTTCTGGTTTCTACTTATTTTCTGTGTTTACTTAAATAGATTAGAAACAGGGTGAGACAGTTTCACATTCATGAAGATCCAGAGCTGATAATACTTATTGACTGTAGCAGCGAAAGCTAATTTCAGGGGAAAAAAAAAAGAAGACATAGATGAGAAATGGAAAACTCTCTGCAGTAGTCAGCTGTGAAAAACAGAAATGGGAGTCTCAAAGTGTTATCCTCCAGGGAAGGAGCAGGTTTCTCCAGTGCAGTAGGTGGTGCTGGTGATGATGGTGACAATTTTTACCATGCTTTTCCCCTAATACTGCATACTTCCTGTTGGTTGTTTCTGCTTGTGATGCTATTAGCACTGGTTGGAGCATCAGATCTCACAGAATCACAGAATAGTTGGGGTTAGAAGGGACCTCTGGAGATCATCTAGTCCAACCCACTTGTTAAAACAGGTTCACCAGAGTAGATTGCACAGGGTCATGTCCAGGCAGGTTTGAATGTCTCCAGAGAAGGAGACTCCACAACCTCTCTGGGCAGCCTGTTTCAGTGCTCTGGCACCCTTAAAGAAGTTTCTCCTCATATTCAGATGGAAGCTCCTATGCTTCACTCTGTGCTCGTTGCCCCTCATCTTGTCTTTGGGCAGCACTGAAAAGAGTCTAGTCCCATTCTCTTGACATCCACCCTTGAGATATTAATAAACATTGATAAGATCCCCTCTCAGCCCAGCTCTCTCAGTCTCTCTTCATAAGAAAGATGCTCCAGACCCCTCGTCATCTTTGTAGCCTTCTGTTAGACTCTCTCGAGTAATTCCTTGTCCTTCTTAAAGTGAGGAGCCCAGAACTGGATGCAGTACTCCAGATACGGCCTCACCAGGGGAGAGTAGAGGGGAAGGAGAACCTCCCTCAACCTGCTGGTCACACTCATCTTAATGCAACCCAGGATACAATAGGCCTTCTTGGCCACAAGGACACGTGGCTGGCTCATGGTCAACTGATTGTCCACCAGGACACACAGGTCCTTCTCTGCATTTGTATATTCATTGGCTGTTCAGTCTCTGCGCATATGAAATATTGGATAGTAACTTTCAAGTATTTCAATGACTTATTTGCTTTGGTGTGCTCTATATTTGTTTTACTCTAATATAAACTAAAATCTGCAAAGCAAGAAATGAGGGAAAATAAGGAATTTCTCACGCCAGTGGCAATTGCTTCCCATGAGAACCTATCATGAGAATGATTTCAGATGCAAACCCTTAAGAATATTTGCACTGGGAAAAGAGCATGGGAGCTTACGAGAAAACTGGCACAGAGACTTTGGAATAACATTGCCACAACAGCTTGGTGCAATGCTGGGCCCTTATTACATCTGTAGCTAAGGCACCAAGACACCTCTGGCGCTATGCAGCATAACTGTATAGTCTCTGAGGAATAACAGGTTAGTATTTGGAAATGAGCTGTCAAGTTTTGGTCACCTTCTTTATGGAAACTCACATGTGAACTACAGTACAGCATTAATATGGATAGCTGATAATGAAGTGAAATGAAATAAAATGAATGAAATGAAATGAAATGAAATGAAATGAAATGAAATGAAATGAAATGAAATGAAAAAAGAAAGACAGAGATGAAGACTTGCCATCCTGGAAAACAGATGAGTCCACAGAACAGAAATATTGAAGAAAGTTTCCATAGCTGCTGAAGTGCCAGATTATTGTGTGTGTCCATATGGATTCCATTTTTACCTTTTTTGTTCAATAAGACTACAGAAAAAAAAAGCGCCAAATTTTGGACCCAGAGAAGTTTAAAACAATCAAGTGTAATGAAGCCATTGGTACTGGTATGGCAGAGAAACTGTTTGACACTAAAAGGAGGAAAGGAAATAAAAGAAAGGTAGACTTGAAAGGAAAAAAAGATGAAATAGGGAAAAGTAAGATTGTACGTCACGCAGAATAGTGAAGTCTGCAGGGTCAATTATGATTAAAAGGAGAATTGTACGTTTTGCACTCTAAGCTATGATTTCTAGAGACTTACTCATATTATCTCTGGAGACCGGATTTTGCTTTGGTTATTTTCATTTTTATGAGACTTTAGGGCATAAAGTGTCTTCATTTTGTTTTAGAAGTGTGTTCACATAATGTTATGAAATGTTTACAGAGGACAAAAAGGGAAGAAAGATCACCAGCCTTGTCCTTAGATATGATAGTTACTTACCAGCCTCTGTGGAGCAGCTACCATGTGCAAAGTGTTACTTGCTGCTGGCACAGACCTCATTTATACTAGTGGTTTTTTGCCCATCTCAGGGAATTTTTCTATTCTACTATGGTAGCTGAGTGACTTAATTTCACATTCATATAATCAGAAAACTATACTTTAATGCTTTGCACAATGGTTATTTTATAGCAATTCTGAAAATAAAATTAACATCTTCTGAAACAAGGTACTCATATAAGCCTATGATAACTGAGTATCATTGCTTATTTGGCAGATTGTTCCTCCCACTGGACTGCCTGCCAGTCAAGTGAAGTACTCAGTACTTTAGTTTTATTAGTATGACCAGTATGGGACTTTTGGCTTTTGCTTCATGTTATTCCATTTTTTGTTGGATTATAACAATTCGGGTATTTACATAAACAGTAGTAATTTTATTCTAATAAATAGACTTCGTGACTCTCTGGGAGTCTTTAGCAGATTGCAGACCTGAGATTTATTTGAGGTACTGTTTTTCTTTAGCAGGGATTAAAAAAAGAAGAAATCCCTGTAGATGTCTATAGGTAGGCCAGAATACATCAGGATGGCTAAATTGGAAACGTGCAGAGGAAAATTGTAAGTACTTTCCACAGAATGTGTGCACCTTCTCTTGTTTCTTTTTTGTTTGTTTTGAACTCCGGGCTTATCTGCTTATGAAGAATACAGGCTAAGCTTAGATTGCTGGCACAGAAAATACATTTCTGCCAGAAAATCCATGAAAATTGATTATTTTCTCTGTGTATTTCTATTTGTACCCTTATTAAAATGCATTAAGTTATCTTCACATGATATCTTCATATTTCCTGTGGTGCTGTTCTAGTTGGGTTTCTTTGGTGTCTGTACCTCATGAGTTATTTTATGTGTTTTAAGTCATCCACTATACAACAGAACCTTTGTCAGTTTTACATTATTTAGTATGTGAAACCTCTGGAGGACAGAAGAGAGAGACATGGTTTTGACTCCGTCTTCTGCTTCTCTGGTTAAAAAATGGTCTTCATGGCTTACTTTTAGAGCAAGAGTCTTTTCCTAAGGACTACAGAGAAACAAGAGGCACGAAGTGGCTAATAGTTTCTCTCCTTTCACGTCTTTGCTGCAAACAGTGGTTGAGTGCATAGGTTTAATTACCCAAAGCAGTGACAGTCATTTGCCTTCTGATCACGTTTCATTGTTGCAGGGTAATGAAGGCTGTGCTTTAAACATTCTTTAATCAGGTGGATGTGGAACAAGTGTCTGAAAGAGTGAGCAGGTTTGCTCAGCATAGTCTCAAAATCAGTATATTTTCCCTTCTTAAAGATATGTTATCTGTTATCCAAGCTTAATAAAAATCAGTAAACTGCACATGAATAGTTTTGTTTTTTTTTTCCCTTTTAAATTGACCTACCATTCCTGTCCTTTGGAGAAAATCATGATTTTTCAGTTTCTGTTTCAGATACGGTATCACTTTCTTTGACAGTATAAGGAGGACTCCTCACATGTTAGTTATTCTTACATAGCACGGCATTTATATACTGCTAATGTTCATATGTCTGTTGAAGATATGTCTACAACTAGCAACAAAATGGAAAAAAGAAAAGCTTTCTGAACCAGTTATCCCTGTTTATAAAGTCTTGATAGCTCATGTTGGAGATTTCAGGATTTGTGGTAATCAAACATGAAATGAGAAGGTTCATAAAACTGGAGAAAGCAAATGATAGTGTTCATAGATTTAATACAAAACTTAGACATGATAGTTTGAGTTTTTGTAATAATTCTTTTCCTTTTGTCTCCTCAAACTTCCTCTGTTTCACTGCTGCTGCCTGAGTGAACCTGCAAGAAAACTGTTGAGAACATTTTGACATTTGAATTCAGTGACAGGGTGACGGTAGCGCTGGTGGCATGGAGAAATCCCAGTACCTCACTGAAATACTGACAGGCCATAAAGATTGGACTTTTTCTTAATCCTGTGCAGAGTATGTGCCTTCCTCTTAATCTTTTAAAATATGTTCCCCTTTGCTGAATACATTATTAAATTATGTACAGATATGTAATTATTGTTTACTCTTTCTTTGAGTCAACTCTCAACAATTTGCATGGGTATGGAATTATAAAAGTGCAGAATACTAGGTGCAGCATCATCTGCCTAAATCCGCCTCTTTGTTTTTAATGGAAATAGAAGAAACAGCTGTTATCTCCTATATTGGTCTACTCACTCTGCATTTTGATAGGGTCTGGAAGGAAATCTGCTAGGAAAACTCTACCAGCCAAAGTCAATCTGTTGCAAGCAGTTGTGCAGACAGTTTGGTGGTGACTCTCCCTCACTCCTTCTTTTCTTTCTACTGTCATCAGCTTTTCCCCGTGTGTGGTTTTTTTCACTGTCTTCAGGTGCTGTCCATTCCTCCTGATAGTGTCTCCTTCTAGGGTTCCTAGTCCTTTTATTAGTCCTTCCAGACCACCCTTCTTAATTCATTTTTGCTCAAATTAAGCTATTCCCTTTCTTCCAAGCTGCATAGGTCTAGTAAGAAACACTGAGACTAAAAGTTGCATCTTTCCTTATTCAAAGTCTATGTCTGATGCCACAGCATGTACCAGAAGAGATAGAAAATTTGGTTTTGCAGCTTTGCATTAGTAGTTTTCCATGGAGTTGCCTATTTTCACTTTCTAACCAAGAAATAGAGTTCTTAAAATACAGAGTGGCAAAGTTCTAGTCCCTGTTCAAAAGTTAGCACTCTTACTGAAACAATTGTCATATTATTTTAATGAAAATGAAACAACTTTTTCTCACACTGGCTTTGAGTAAGATTGTACCTAATTAACTGGGGAGGGAAATTGAACAGAAATGGACACCTACTAGAAACGTTTAAGTCACAACAGATTGGCATCATTAGCATGTGAATGAAGAAAATATCTCATAACCTAAAAAAAGGCATTCTTACTGCAGACAATATCAACTAAGCTAGCACATGACAAATTCTAAAACCAGCATAAAATATGTTAACCTTCAAAATTACCAAAATGAAAAACAAACCAAAACCAACAAACCCTAAAACCCAAAGTGAAACACAAAACAACAGAAATAATGATATTAGAAAATAAAACAAATAGTCCATGAACAATGACAAAATTTACACTCCAAATTTAACATCTCGATGTATGTACAGACCTGTCACACAGACAGGCTTAACATATTCAAGTATCATTTTGCACCTAATCTAATAAAATATTTCAGTTACTTAAACACATAACATGGGATGTTTCACGTATAAGAAATGTAGCATGGTTCAGTGATACTGTTAACTTTCTTCTGATTTTTATGAGTTTATTAATAACTCTCTTATATGAGGCTGTATTTCACAATGTAAAGCTATTTGATAATTAATGTAGAATTAAGTGTTAGGTGGCATAAAGTTTGTATGTGTACTTATGCTAAATCATAGGAATGACAGGAGATACCATCATTGTAGCTTAGGTTTGCAGAAGAACAGCTGAAAAGAAGAAAAAATGGCCTTCTTTTCTATAATGACCTGGTGCATTACAGGACAAAATGCAGAAGCTATTGCCAAAAGTATAGAATGGTAAGCAGATCTGTTCCAGTATAGTATTTAATGAATCACAGGTAGCATCACTCCAGGTGTGCAATATCAGATGTGAACTTGAGTTTTGTTTGTTTAGACTACTGACAAGTCCTGCTATGAAATGTCAGGAACTCAGGGTGAAAACCATTATGTATGAAGAAGTAGCATACTTACAATTTGTACTCCTGAATAGTATATGCAAGTCTAAGTCAGAAAATAGTTGGCTCTACACTAAGTCATTTTTGTCTCTTCTTACACACCAAGTAGTCTTTTGACCTTTTTCTCTTAGCTAAAGCATTTGTTATGATCCCTAGCTATAATCATTGAGAGTCAGATTATTTTCCCCTCATTTTGCATTAAAAGTTTCTGTACCCTCACAGTTTGAACTTCAGATAGCAAATTTTCTTGCTTACACTGAGACCTTTATGCTTGTTAGCTGCACTTCATTGTGCATCCACAGAATAGGTAGCTCAGGAATCAAGTAACCTTTGTCAATTCCATAGGGTGTCTAGATGAAAATTCAGGAAACAACTAAAGAAGCAAGTTCCTCTCATTCTTCTTGAAGCACAGGAAAATAACAGATACAAACTACTGAGTCAGAGTCACTCAGAAGACATATGACCATCCTTTTACCCAATCAACCATTGCTCAGCTATATCAGTGTCATTTCTTCAGAAAGAAAATTAGCATAGCAGGTCTGCATAAGTAATCTGGACATAAAATGCTAAGAATATTTTTATTTTACTTAGAAATATGCAAGCTAGATTAGTGGAGTGCATAGGACATACTATTTTCCTGTTTACCTCATGTGTTCTTTGGTTCAGAAGAGTAAACAAAAAAGTTTGGAGATGGGTCCTGCAGAAAAGCCTTCAAGAAGAGAATTAATAATATTAATTTTCTTGTTTGCTCTCCAGAGATCACATTTTAAACCCCACAAATTAGAGTCTGCAGTTTTCTTATTATTTGTTAAAAAAAAAATCTTTTTTTGTTGTGTCTATGGTATCTTATGGTATCTCATTCTGTAGGCTAATATTTTATGCCATAAAACACTGAATTAGACAAAGACACAGCCAGAAGAATCCGACAAAGGCACACATGAGTCATAAGTAAGACTAACACACAAACAGGTGATCACAATGTCAAATAGGAAAATATCAGACTGACTAAATGGAAGACAGAAAACTTGTTTGGTTGAGAATAGTTAATGGAAGAGCAAAAACTACTTTTCCATTTTGTACTACTTGTAGATTTCCTCAAAACAGGAGTTTGATGTTGCATTATTTCATGTATTTTGGTATAAAAAAAGAAAGGAGGACAACTAACAGAAATCCTCTCTAAATTCAGCCTAAAACCACAAAGAAAAATGGTGGCAAAATCCTATCAGAAAAGAGTTTTTCAGAAAAACTGGATGTAAAACACAGATAAACTAGAAGAAGAGAAAAAACCTAATAAAGTGTTTATAAAATCCCTGTGGAATAATTATGTTTGTATATTGCAGTTGTCATGGTCTAGTTAAAATGCAGTAAAAACAAGGAAAATGAAAATTCATTCAGGTTTCAACTTATTTGCCAGTCCTTGCTACAGTTTATAAAATATTTCTGCAATAACTTTGCTTTCCTTCTCCATAGCAAAAGTATATATTTGTCTTCACACTCTTTGATGATTTCTAAACAGGCCAAGTCTAGGTTAATTTAGATTTGTTTCACAAACAAAAGATCTTCGATTATGTGTGAAGAGATACTTCTCTTCCTCAACTCTCTGTGAAAATCTAATTTCTCTTATCTTGTTCAAATTATTGAAATAGTAGCTTAATGAGTCATTATTCATTCTTTCTGCCTTTCTTTGTCTACTGAATTACCAAAGGTTTTGGTTATCCTCTTCAAAATCAGTGCCGAATCATATGTGGCTGCATGCTGACATGACACATCATTCTTTGGCTCACTCATTGTGCTGCAGTTTCCATATGTGAATTACAGTGGTGTTTTGGACTTCACTGATGCAGCTGAAGAAATAGTCGTTAATGCTAATATGACTGTGTAGCAGTAGATCAAGCAGCAGATAATATGTGTGAAGTTCACAGAATCACAGAATCACAGAATCACAGAATGTTAGGGATTGGAAGGGACCTCGAAAGATCATCTAGTCCAATCCCCTGCCGGAGCAGGAACACCTAGGTGAGGTTACACAGGAAGGCGTCCAGGCGGGTTTTGAATGTCTCCAGAGAAGGAGAATCCACAACCTCCCTGGGCAGCCTGTTCCAGTGTTTTGTTACCCTCACTGAGAAGAAGTTTCTTCTCAAATTTAAGTGGAACCTCTTGTGTTCCAGCTTGAACCCATTAGCCCTTGTCTTACTGTTGGTTGTCACCGAGAAGAGCCTGGCTCCATCCTCGTGACACTCACCCTTTATATATTTATAAACATTGATGAGGTCACCCCTCAGTCTCCTCTTCTCCAAGCTAAAGAGCCCCAGCTCCCTCAGCCTTTCCTCATAACGGAGATGCTCCACTCCCTTAATCGTCTTTGTGGCCCTGCGCTGGACTCTCTCCAGCAGTTCCCTGTCCTTCTGGAACTGAGGGGCCCAGAACTGGACACAATATTCCAGATGAGGTCTCACCAGGGCAGAGTAGAGGGGAAGGGGAACCTCTCTCGACCTACTAACCACCCCCCTTCTAATACACCCCAGGATGCCATTGGCCTTCTTGGCCACAAGGGCACAGTGCTGGCTCATGGTCATCCTGCTGTCCACCAGGACCCCCAGGTCCCTTTCCCCTACACTGCTCTCTAATAGGTCATTCCCCAACCTGTACTGGAACCTGGGGTTGTTCCTGCCCAGATGCAAGACTCTACATTTTCCCTTGTTATATTTCATTAAATTTTTCCCCGCCCAACTCTCTAGCCTGTCCAGATCTCGCTGGATGGCAGCACAGCCCTCTGGCGTGTCAGCCACTCCTCCCAGCTTGGTGTCATCAGCAAACTTGCTGATAGTACACTCAATTCCCTCATCCAAGTCATTGATGAATATATTGAACAGTATTGGTCCCAGAACTGACCCTTGAGGCACTCCACTAGATACAGGCCTCCAACCAGACTCTGCCCCATTGACCACAACTCTCTGGCTTCTCTCCTTCAGCCAGTTTGCAGTCCACCTCACTACCCGATCATCCAGTCCACACTTCCTCAGTTTTGCCGTGAGGATGCTGTGGGAGACGGTGTCAAATGCTTTGCTGAAGTCAAGGTAAACCACATCCACTGCTCTGCCATTGTCAATCCACCTTGTTACATCTTCATAAAAGGCTATGAGGTTGGTCAAACATGACTTCCCCTTGGTGAAGCCATGTTGACTGTCCTTGATGACCCTCTTATCCTTGATATGTCTTAAGATGGCACCAAGGATAAGGTTTTCCAGGGTGATGTTGCCAAAAGATCTTGGCAAGTTGCCAAAGATCTTGGCAAAAGTTTGGTTCAGAAATTAAAATTAAACAAAGTTACCTGCTGTTCCTAAATCTATGCGTTCATTTTCTACTTTAGTCCCATGGAAGACACTCCCTGATACAAAGGCTACGAATACTACAAATACATATATATATATATATATATGTAAAACACTCCCACGCCATCCTTGCTAGAATATCATATTTGTCACCAAGAATGCAGAAACACTTGCCCTGACCAAAGCAATCCTAAACTGACTGTTATATATTAACATTCTTTGTTTTCGCAAAACTGTCTGGAACTAAACTTGCCACACCTCTGGGTTTTGTACAACCTTTCTGAGATATTCTGTCCTGATCCTGAGAGTTACATGCGCTTCATGATTCATCTCAAAGCACTGAAACCTGATGGCCTGGTTCAGCTTGTTGTAAGCCCACATAGTCATATTTCCACTGGTTAATTTTTGGTAGTGTGGGAATAATTTGGAGAGGGAGTAAAAAAATACCTACACTTCCCAATGAAGAACAGGTGGGGGATGTATTTGGAGGTGGAACATCTGTGTAAGTTGATTGTAGAGATTAATTATAATTTTGAAAGCTTTAGATGAACTGTAGTCTTATCAGGAAAGCATTAGGAC
This sequence comes from Caloenas nicobarica, assembly GCF_036013445.1. Taxonomy (NCBI): domain Eukaryota; kingdom Metazoa; phylum Chordata; class Aves; order Columbiformes; family Columbidae; genus Caloenas; species Caloenas nicobarica. Next base: position 72,538,433 of record NC_088284.1, on the reverse strand, counting down.
AGAATCTGAATGACTTGTTGTGACCAAAATCAGCTCTTGCAGAGACTAACACTACTATTGAGAAACAAATCATTTTTTTTTTTAATATAAAGTCTGGTCTTCAGCATCAGAATGGAGAAGTGTGGAAGCTTTACTTATGTAATTTGCTCCAGATTTTTCCTTAAAAATATTATGCGAATTCTGCATGCTTACCTTTCTATTATCTTTATACAACCTTAAAGAATACATCTTCTAATACTGAACAGTGCTAAAGCACACTCATAGAAACTTCTCTTCTTACAGGAAATTATAATCAATGGAGTATGACCCAGCATTGTTACAGGAGATTTGTACAGTAACATTACCTTGGCACACTTAACATTAGACTACACTTTTTAAGTTTTGTTTAACTTTGCAAATGTTTGATTTAGATTATTTGTTTCTATCAGGCCAAATTGAAGTGTTAATGTTGAAAACATCAAACTATTTGTCAGGAGACACAGAGGAAAACACTGTCATTTGTCTGTCCATTAAAAAAAAAAAAAAAAAAAAAGGAATTTCTTTTTGCTAAGAAAATCTTTGCCCTGTCTGGAAAGGGTCTTGAAAACTGTCAAGGACATTACATTGAATGATGGGAGGAGATAATATTTTTTTATATATATATTTGTCTTCCACTTGAAAATCCTTTAAATCATTATAATTTGGCCAAATTCTCTGCTTTGGGAAAAAAATGAAAAAAACCACAGTTTTCCACATGATTCATGAAGACTTTAATTTTAGAGTGTGACATTTAACTTTGTGCAAGATAGTCTGATCTGTACGTGTTACAGCCTGCAGCTTCTAGGTTTGAGTAAAACTTTTGTTGTTGTCTTCTTGCAGCCAGGAACTGGAGCATTACAAGGTACTGAAACAGAGACCAGTGAAATTATTATTTCTTCTCTCTACTTTCAAGGCTCCTTCTGTCATAGCTCCCTTGAAGGATAGTAGGATGCAGAATGGCAAATAACCAGTTTGCCCTTAGCTTAGCAAGAGCAGAGACTGAGATGAAGAGCTCAGCTAGAAGAAAAGACTGGAATTACAGCACAGAACGGAATGAAAGCGAGAACCAAGACTGGGATAAGAGAGGCAGGGAGCCAAGCTGGGGATAGCAACTGACACAACAGACTGGAGGTGACAAGGAAGAAAGGTGTGTAATTACTACCTTGCATCCCCAGGGATCCAAGAATAGAATCTGTGATTGAGCACCCTGTCAAATAGCTGTTATCCCCATTATGCAGATAAGATTAAATGACTTCCAAATTCGAAAGAAAACAAAAATCATTGGTATTTGTAGGGAGAAAAATCACGGGTTCTGACTCCTACATTTATGCATTTGCATATATTTTCCAGTATCTGCCCTGCCAACATGTTAAAGGTTTCATCTGTCATTTTTAAGGCCAAACTCAAGTTGTGGTTAAAGGTCCTGAATTTTATTGAGTGTCTGTGGAAAACACCAGGCATTGGGGATATTAGTTTTCAATTTCCATTATCATAGAAAGGCAAGACATAAAAATGCCATTTCAACCTACAAAGTATACAAGAAGTAAATATTGTAAATCAGCATATGACATTCACTGATGTTCAGATGAGACCTTCAGAGCTTAATAAATGTCACTCTAGCTGAATGGTATATTGCTGATTTTTTCTTTCCTGAATCTTGTGCACTTGATTATGGGAGTGCAGTGTTTGCTTTCCATGAGGTGGATTGAAATGAACAGCTTAGATATTGAAGAAGAAAATTCCAAGTACAATTTGTTGTATGAAAAAAAGCATATGAATTGTACTACACAATCTCAAAAGGTCTCTTCCAAGCTCAACTACTCCGTGATTCTGTATCATCAAAACCTTCTAAAAAACACCTTCCCTAGACGTATATGCATAGGATTCTTGCCCACTGTTTAGTCATTTGATTCTTATCAGATTCAAGACCAGTATCTTCCTAGTTTTTGAATTAAGAAGACAACTTTCTAACATTTGTGGGAGAGGAGGTCAAAGTAGGGGTTAAGTAGGACAGACTATTCAGTTGTCAGACATAGGTATATGTCAGTCATATGCCATGAATAAAGATGTATATTGCATTTGACGTTCTCCTGATTTCATTTGTCAACACTATTGATTTTTTTTCCCTGCCTTATTTCATAGTTTTGTGATGTGGACAATACCTGCAGCTTGCTGGGTCATTATGGCAAAACGCTGGCTTGGTAAAACTATTTAATGGTGTATTTTCTCCTTGGTTCTCACTTTTTAATAGAGTAGTTTCAGCACTGATTTAGTGACAGTGGTCATAACCATTTTTAACAGTTGCCAGAAGGCATCCTTGTCTCTGTCCAGCCCAGTTTACCCCTTTTGTTGTATTAGTAAGCCATTCAAAAAATCGTGGAAAATGTACATACACAAAGAGCTTGAGAGTTTTGTCATTTTCTCATCACAGAATTCCTGCATGCTTCAGAACTTCAAATCTTCGTACCATTTTCATACTGTAGACTTTTTCATGAAGGCTTGGGTGTCTGTGCTGTGAAGTATAAAGCCTGAAACAGACTTCTTAATTAGGAGCTCAATGACCATAGCACGCTTAACTGAAAAGATTATTTGATTTTGATGACAGAATACTGAGGGAGAGGCTGGAAAATTTAGCACTCCATATGAACTCTGTGACACAAGAGAGCCATTTGAAACAAAACTAAATAAACAATCTTTCTATTAATATTTGATCTGAGAGAAGCCAGTCGTGTTGCAAAGTGCTATTGTGCACTCTTGTCAACTTGATCTGTTTTTCTTGATTTATCTGTTGACATTATCACCTTGAGTAGTACTTGAACATTGTTTATTTTTCCCCTTCTTTTGGTACATGGAAGATTAAAAGTAAACAATAAATATTACTGCATATTATTTTTAGTATATGTGTCATTTAGCATTGCATTTTAGAATTTCAAATATTAATCAAAAGGTAAGCTCTGTAAAGGAAATGAAAATGAAAATTTTATGGGGTCTGAGAAAGAGCAAATGCTTACCACAGACTTCTCAAAAAAATCTCTTTCAAGGGTTTGTCCCCAGATTGAGGATTCACTGTTTGCTGCAATTTACATTCTTATGCCTATAAATGTTTTACGACCTCCCTCTATGAGCACTCACAAGCACTCACAGCCATAAGGAGGTAATGCAAAATTGAACTGTGTATTAAAACTGCTGAGCCAGGCAGATGTCTCAGAATTACAGTGATTGTGCATTGGTGACTTAGCTGGCTTTCATGGAAATATTATTTGCAAAAAACCTATCTGTTAAATGTGAGTTTCCAACACAATATTATAGATTTTTTGGTTTTCAGTACCCTGCATCTGAGATAACAAGACCGGGATATTACAGGGATACCCTGTCCTTTCTATAATGATGTTTTCCAGTTTCAAATTAGACTCAAACCGACATCATTACCAAGAAACGAGTTGGATATAATGTCATGGTGACATGTTTTTTTACTTTTGTAAAATTTTAATTTCCAAGCATCACAGTAGTGTTAACGAGTTAGAGGTGTATAGCAGCTAAAAACTACTATAGCAGAGTTGAGCCTGATTCTGTTGGTTTTGAACTTGGCTTTATTTCTTTACACAGAAGACGAACCAGAGTAATTTTTGCTGGTTTGAGTATATCTGCCCTTATTATACAGCAGAAAATCATAATTCTTAATTTTTTCAAAAACTTTCAAGTTTGAGGTAGCTTTTTATTGCTTTTTAGTGAAAATATCATGAAACTTTACACTAGTAAACCATGGTGGTTCACTTACCTGATTTTTCCACCTTCTAAATTCCCTAAGGAACCTATAAAACAAATTAGAATTGTTGGCCTATATGATTTTTCTAAGCAGTTTTTAATTACTAGTGCTGCCTGTAATATTAATATGTATAAAACATATTTATATGCACAAACCTGCCTGCCTGAAAATGATCTGGGGGTGCTGAGTGACGACCGGCTGAATATGAGCCAGCTGTGTGCCCAGGTGGCCAAAAAGGCCAACAGCATCCTGACTTGTATCAGGAATAGTGTGGCCAGCAGGACTAGAGGAGTGATTGTGCCGCTGTACTGGGCGCTGGTGAGGCCCCACCTTGAATCCTGTTTTCAGTTTTGGGCCCCTCACTACAGGAAAGACATTGAGGTGCTGGAGAGAGTTCAGAGAAGGGCAACAAAGGTGGTGAAGGATAAGAAGTGGTTGAGGGAACTGGGGCTGTTCAGCCTGGAGGAAAGGAGACTGAGGGGAGAGCTTACCACTGTCTACAACTACCTGAAAGGAGGTTGTAGCATGGGTGGGATTGGTCTCTTCTCCCAAGTAGCAAGTGATAGGATGAGAGGAAAAGGCCTCAAGTTGCACTAGGGGAGGTTTAGATTGGATATTAGCAAAAAATTTTTCACGGAAATGGTTGTCAGGCATTGGAACAGGCTGCCCAGGGAAGTGATGGAGTCACCATCCCTGGAGGTGTTTAAAAGGTGTTTAGACGAGGTTCTTAGGGATGTGGTTTAGTGCTAGAGTTAGGTTATGGTTGAACTCGATGATCCTGATGGTCCCTTCCATCTGAAATGATTCTATGATTCTATTCTATGATTCTATGAAGTTACATACATATACCTGTGATGATACATTTTAATGTAACCTCTAGGAGAAATAGTAGCCAAAAAAACCCTGTAATACAAAATTAGAGTCTGTTAGAGTAACAAATTTTGCTATTTGAGTGAAATAGTAATTTTTGTGCATGGAGCACTTTAAAATATGTTAAGGTCTACATTTAAGATCCTAAATTTAAGTTGCTTTTTTCTTTATTTTTTAAAATTCTGTTCTGTGTCCTAAAAAAAGTGGCGAGGAAGGAATTTATGCAGCATCTTGTCTTACCTTATGAATCTTCTCTCAGTCACATAAATCTTTGTGTAGAAGAACTAGACTGCTGGGTAGCACGCAAAGCCACAGACTGCAGGAAAATTCTTGGTTAGACATTGAAGGTTTATGGGCTTGGTAATCACAGATACCTCACTGCAGCGTCAAATCAGACTCTTATGAAAAGGCTAACTTCATTGTGCCTGAAATTCTAAGCTTACAATCCTGAAAGGTAGTAATATAAATTAAATTCCAAATTTCATTTCCACACAATGTACTCTTTGTGACAAGCATTCCCGAGCTGATGCAAAATTGACAGTACAGGCCAGGTGCCTTTCACAAAAGTGATACCTTGAATGCTATCAAGCTCATGTCTTTTCCCTCTGAGGCTGAGGAGTGCCAAGAGGACTCTGTATGTGGAAATGTTTATGTATGTGTGTGCACATGTGCATTTTACTGTGAAATGATTTCCCTTCTCCCTGCTACTCAAGAGCCTTTGTTTTCAGATTTGTTCTTTCTCAAGTCTGATGGACAGGAAGCTTTAGGAAAGGACTGGAATCTATTCTGGGAAGGATTTAAATCTTATCTAGACCAGTGTTTCAATCCCTTTCCAGAATCTGATGGTCCTGAGGCAAGCTGCTACCAGATACATGTCCCTGCAGCTAATGCCACTGTGATGGATGCACAACCTTGGTTTATTGTATGTTCTTGAGTTCAGAATGGTAGAAAAAAGGTCATAAGGAGGATACTGAATGATACATCTTGGGCAGTGTTAGGGTCTGTGTGCTATAAAATAAGAACAATTTTCAAACCTGTCAGGGTTAACATAGGAAGAGGGATATAGGTACAGACTTAAATTGGTGAGGCACATGTATAAATTGATAAAGGGAATTAGATGCACCATACTATTGAAATTTATCTAAATTCAATATTGTTAAGCATTCTTAAAGATCAGATGAATTATACATGAAGTATATGGATTATTTGTCCCAGGCAAACAATGGTGACATTTCTGTCCGTCACTTAGTATGACAAGGTTAGCATGTTTTATTCAAAAGTTTTGAACAGTAAAATGATTTCTATGCATTACTATTTCATTGGACTGTTAGGGAAAGCAGAAAGCAACACAGTTTTTCTATGTTGCAAAGTTCGATTTTGTATTAAATAAATAAATAAAGTGACAAACCAGGATTATTTCTAACATCTTTAATATTCATGGTGAAATTCTATTGTCCTCTGGAGACAAAAAAAAAACCAAAACCAAACAAAACCAAAAAAACCCTTTGGTGATAGAGTCCCTCGTTTTATATAAATTAAAATAAGTGTCTGCTGGAACATAAAATGGAAGGATGTAATGCAAAAAGAAGTTTCTGTGTTATATGAAATAAAAAATGAGTAAAAATGTCCTCCTTCCTTGGTCATGTCTTAGGAGCCAATGAAGCAGGGAATTTGGAGTCCAAATTCTGCTCTCTGAATTCAGAAGTCCCCTAGCTTTCTGAAAAACTCTTCCTTCATTAATTTCAGTTCTGGTTACTTATCTTGTTGGCCACATAAAACCACAATCCTTGGTCTGATTTTCTGATTTTTTGGTTTTGTTTTTGCTTTACCCCAAATGACATTCCGTTGTAGAAAACCTCAAAGCAGAACTGTGCATTGTGTGGAAACAGGTGGTTTTTTTAATCATTTCTGAAAATACTATTCTTCATTTGTTTGAAATTTTGAAGTGCAAGTGGCTTTGAAATTCAGCTGAAATATTAAACATGGAAAAAAAATTACTTTTTAAAATATCAGATGAGTGATCAGATGATCATTTGTACTTACAAACATGAGTTGCAGGTGCACTTTGGCAGCTTTTGCACTAGAAAGAATTACAGGCAGTATCCATGAAGGAGAACAGTTCAAGACTCAGGTAGATCAAACATTATTCATAGCACGTGCACATTATACACTAGCGACAATGGATTTTTCTCCTCTATCTCCTTTATTTTTTCATAGTGTTCTTCAAAGCTGGGCATATAAAAAGCAAACAAATAGATGAAAATTGGACTAAGAAGATGAGGCTAGGAAATTTTGTCATGCAAAGGAATAGAGAGGTGGATACAAGTGGAGGAAAGAGGAAAGTCCATTGCCACAACGTTAGCCCTGTACTGTTGATGGTGTCAGAAATCACATTTAAGATCAACTAGTGTCTGAGAAGTTTCACTACAGACTTGCTGGCCATCATCAAATATTATCCACAGTGCACAGTAGCTGTTAGCCTCAAAGCTTTTTTTTTTTAAATTAAAAAGTAATGTTGACAAATTCATGACTTGTAGCAGAGTAATAAATGTATACGACATGGAACGTAGACTTGATATAGCAGTATTTTTAAGTACTTCGTTCCCATCCAAATCTGAAGTGACAAACAAAGCCAGGTTTATTCAAAGACCTTTTTTGTCTCTTTATATCTTTCATGATAATTTCCAAACATATTTGAATTACTTTAATTTGCATGTACACCTTATTAATATGATAGTTATAAAACTAAAAGTGATTATAGTATGGAACAAGGTACTCCTTCAGCCACGTGCAACCTGCTTCTCTGTGCACTTATAGTTTACTGTCCTTTAGCCTCTAGTTCTTAAAACACTGCTTTGCTTGCTGTTATAATTTGGGCTGTGTCTTAACCAAGAATTGAGTAACATTTCAATAATGTGTGATCTCATTGTGCCTTGAATAGCATAAATAAAACAAGTAAGAATGCTTCTACGTGCTTTTGAATTAAGAAACATGAATATGGTTTCAAAGATTATTTATTAAAACTGTCTGTGGATCAAATTCAAAGCCCATAAAATCACAATTTGTTGGTTTACCAGCTGGTTACCTTTCAATTCCTTATTAAACTGTCATTAAATTATTTTCACTCTTTCAAACATAATGTCAATTTTCCTCTAATGAACAAAACTCATTTTGCTACATGTAGTGCTTTGGTGTATTATAGTTGTCCTCATTTGTTCAAAAAGGAAGTTGTAAAGGACAAAAAGATAATACTCATCATACCTGTGCTGATTGTAATTTCTGGGTCTCAGCTGAGATTTTTCAAGATTCACAGATTGGAATTATTTGGAAAAGTATTGTCTTCAAAGTTTTGAGTATAAAATACTTTTATTCTACGTCCTTTTGAAGTTTTTTTTTTCTTTTTTTTATTTCTGAAGTATGCAGAATTTCAGAAATATTTCTGTCAAAAATTATATTTTTTCTCATTTTATGTGTTTCGATTTACCTGATTCTGCAAGCTAGTTTAACAAAACTTTGTGTTTCCAGCTTGAGACATTATTAAATGGACCTGTTTTTCAAGAAGTGCTATGTACTTACTACTTGGAACATTTAGAGTTTGATGTTACTCACCACTCAGGATCATTGTATGTAACTATACTGAATTGTCTGTTTGGCTTCCCAAACCTCTCAGTATCCTATGTTCACTGGAAATGGAGCTGATAAAATGCATCCCTGATTGAAAGGGCAGGAAGAGGAAAAGTTTTGCGCAGTTCATCAGTGATATTTGAATATTTGCCTATAGGCTTGAGAACTTGTTTGGAATTTTTCTTAACCTTCCTTGTAAACTTGTAGGTTAAACTATAGTCAAATTCTACATGCCTTAATCCTCAGAATGTATTTTCTGAGGTCCTTTTTTGTGTCAGGCTACTACACAACAAAATTGTTTTCCTGAACAATAAGCTGTTTGCCTCATATAACTTGTTTAGCTATTTTTATAACTTTTTGTCTATGATAGAAAAGACATAGCAACCCATTTGACTCTCAGCTGAATGCATTAGGCTTATTGTTATATTATATACCCACAGTTAATGACTGTCATTGATTACAGCCTCATCTGGATTGAGAAGATTAAGTAATGCAAGTTGGTTTACAGTTCCTGAATAACGTCTGCTTAGTGAGACAATCAGGAGATTTCAAGGCTTAGTCTCTTTGGATTTACACAAAAGAAGTGACTACAGCTGAAATCTGGTGTTACTGACACTAACTTGTATACACACCGTAAATAACTGCCACCTTTGTTTTTAAATATTACTATTTGGTTCATTTATTAGTAAAGGGGCCTGGGGGGACAAAAGAACAATTCGTTCCTCTCCACAGCCCTTCAACCTCCCTTCTATCTCTGGTTCCATTTTCTCTCTGGATTTTCTGTACAACTCCAGAGAACTAGAGTGGTACTCAGTGCTCTGGAGAAATTTTCAGCAGATAAAAGTTCATAGCTCTAGAGGGCCTGGAAATTTATCTGAATGTTTGCAGTCCCTGTGAGAACAGTCAGCTACTTAAATAAACAGAATAACCAGATGCATAACTTCATGTACACCTCTGTCAGTACAATGCCATCTTGCGGGTGTGTTTGTCCTAGAAATAACATCTCACTGCCAGGCTGTCAGCATTGCCAGCAGCATCTCAGAGGCTGGACTTCTGGGAAAGGCAGTTGTGCTGGCTAGTCGACAAGGCAGATAGCTAGCCAAACACCCTTTATTTAAGACAACATCATTCTTCTGAAGTTCATAGGCACTTAGTTAATCTCAGTTTATTTTGCGTAACACAGACCACGAAAAAATACTAAATATTTTGGGCAACATTCACAACACAGTAAACCAGTTAGAAAAAAAATAGTCCGTCCTGGAACTTGGCCGTTCGGTGTGAGGACAGGGATTGCTATTCATGGGGACTGGGACTGTCAGGAGGAAGGGGCTGTCAGGACACCCGTGCATTTGGGACAGGAGCACTGTGCAGCCATGTCCCGGGCTGCGATGCTGGTGTGGCCTAGGGCAGCTCTGGAGAGAAGGTCTTGGGTCCTTTCTGTCAGCCAGCTGAGCAAGGCCAGAGATCCTGGAGACAAGGGAAAGATTTTCCCCTCTGAGAACGGTGGGTCAGTAGTGCCAGTGCCCAGGGAGGTAGTGCCATCTCCCTTCTTGGAAGGTTCCAGCCCACATGGGGTAAAACCCCAAGCAACATGGTCTGGGCAGGGAGTTGGACTGGAGAGCTCCCACAGTCTCTCATGGTCTGAAATATCCTAGGATCAATCCTACAGTCTTCTGATTAATTTAAACACATGGAATAAATTTCTAGATTATTTTTTAATTACAGGGAAAGAAAGACTTTTCCTCTGTTGGTGAGTCAAAATTTATGCTACCTTATGTAGGGAAGAAACATTTCACGAAAGGAAATTGTTCTAAATTCCGTTGCAATTTTGATTTAGGATCCCCTTGTTTCCTGCCAAATATAAGTGATTTTTTTGTTTTTCTTCTTATTCTGAAGTGTTTAGAAAGTTTTTTACAAAATACAGTGAAACAAATTGCCTTTGAAATGTGCATTGCAACAAGGAGATCTTTGCTTTACTGATTTTGTTGTGAAACACCACCTTCATTGAGTTGTTATAAGTACACAGGAAAGTGGAGCAGACTGAAAGTCAGAAATGAGCTTTGTTGATGGTGGAAAAGGATTTTGTTATTTGGCTTTAAATATACGTAGAGCAACTCCTACTTATATTTAGTTGTACTGTCGCATATTTGACAGTTTTTTCATTTTCAGCCTTTTAAGAACAAGGTGTAATAACAGAATTGCTTTTAGCACCACTTTCTGGCTGAAAATTACATAAAGCAATTACAGGATCACATCCTAACATTTCTCCATAGCAAGCAGCCCTAGTGGCAGTGGCATTACATCGATTGTAGATCATCACATGATCTGACACCTAATTTAATCTGGGAAGTGACTAAATTGAAACACTGGCATATCTTCCATCTAAGAATAAAAGTCAAATTAGTCCCTCAATGAAAAAATATATATTTCTTATCTAACAGGTAGGATCAATGAAAATATGTATTAAAAATTACTTTTTTTTTTTTAATTGACTTGATATCTCATTGGCAAATAGAAATCTATAAATTTATTCTGCAGGTGAAAGAACAAACAAGCTGTCTCTTTCAATCCTTCCCTGTCTGGTTTGGATTTTATGGTGCAAGAGGAAAAAAGCTTCAATACTTAGGCAATTTTTTATGTATGTATTCATCTGTATTGTGGGTTGCTAGTATAAATCTTATGCTCAGAACAGCAGACACTGTTGTCTTCTTCATCACATTCACTACACTACCAAGAAGCTGACTGCTCAGTGACTGGAAGGAATTACTCTCCAGGCCTATAGTGTGATCATCAATACGTACTGTTTCAGGATATGTACCAGCATGTTCAAGTGATTAGTATTATCCATCCCTCCAAAAATAAAAAAAGCGCTAAAAAATGTTACCAACATTGCCAATATTATGCTTTTTCTGTCTTTCTTGTATTTAGAAAAGACACGACAACATGCAAGTTTTGGTGTAAAACTTATTTGTATGGCTGTATTATATGGATATCACTATTCAACAAGTCTTCAGTAACTAAGTATATGAAATAAATAGCCATTGATTAAGTTCCCCTTAATTTAATATTAAATGGAGGATAAAAATTAACATCTATCCATCTAGATTCCATTGGTGCTATATAGACACTAAGTGTTTCTATCTATTCTCAGTTCTATAATTTTTCTTCACGTATTTTTAGAGCAAATCTCCAACAATAACACATTCTTGCCTAGCTAATCATAAGTATTAAGGCACATAGAAATTATTTAAATCGTGCAATAATGCAATATGCCTATGAGTACATTTCGACAGTGTAACTTTCATTTGCTCTACTGAAGCTTATTAAGAGTTGTCTTTATTAAAGGCAAAAGAAAATGAGTTCATCTGCTTTCTGAAAAACCTTAATGTAGAAAGTAGACTTATTTGGAAGAAAGGTCTTGAGACAGCTGAGAGAGGGATGTTTTCCAGAGAAATAAGACTAGTAAGCCTTTAGACAAAATTGAAAGTAGTAAAAAAATTGATCTTGCCTTCGCAAGGGATTTTTCGCCATCTGTACTGTGGTATGGAAGAACTGTGAGAGAAAGACTCTCAGCAGCCCTCAGTGTGGAAGTCAGGGACTCAAGGACTTCTCACAGGCTCCAAAGATATCTGCCTGAAAAATCTCTTAATCCCTCGGGTTGTTGATAAAGCCATCGTCTGAGCAATGTATTGAATCTGCCAGTGTCTTCGCTAGCAGAGATCATAGAAGAAAGGTTTTCTAAAGCATCTTTGGAGTACGACTTCTTGTTCTTTGCAGAATCTCATTTGCAGGTTGACTATGCCTGAACCACATCACAGCCTCTGAGACTGGGGGAAAAGAGGAGGGAATACAGGGGCCTGACAAGCTACTGCACATTCTAAGAAATCACAAATTTGTTGCTGGTAGTACCAAGTCAAACAATAACAAAAAAAAAAAAAAAATCGGAATATTTACACTGTTTTTGCGGGACTATGAAAAATGAGTTGTATTACTCAACTATGCTCAGATCTGTGGATCTTTATGCAGGGCTTTAGGTGTGTGTCATTCATCTTGGTTATCAAACACTTATTTAGGGGACTATTTGATGTTTGCAACACATTGGTCATGCCAATAGCATTGAAATACTGTCAGAATCACTGCTGTGTTCTGAAAGATATCTAAATGTAAAACTGTCTTTGTTTTGCAGCTTTAAAGAATGTGCAAGCAAGTTATCTAGAAAGACTATAGACTGGTGAAGAAAAAGGCAAAGGCAGGAAACACAGTATTGATGATCTTGGTGGATCTTCCTCTCTATATATCTGCATATATAATCTGTATAGATATAATTTGCATACATACATATTTATATATAAAACTATATTGCTGACTCTTCTAAAGGCCATGTGCCTTTCTTTTAGATCAGGGTGTCAAACTCACTTTCACCGGGGCCACATGAGCCTCGCGGTTGCCTTTAAAGGGCTGAATGTAATTTTAGACTGTACAAATGTAGGAGTAGTTACATTTACACAGTCCTAAAATTACATTCAGCCTTTTGAAGGCAACTGCAAGGCTCATGTGTCCCCTGGTGAAAATGAGTTTGACGCCCCTGTCTTAGACAGTTTGGAGCTATGAGGGGTATAGAAGACAATATAAGTAGCCCAAGGAAGGAAGAAAGGTAACAGATATCAAACTTTTTCCTAGAACATATATTAATATATTCTTTTTTAAATCTTGCAAGCATTTCTGGAGGATGCTACAATTAAGAAGCACAAATTACAAAGGAGAAATATGGAACAGCATGGCTGGAACCTTGAAAGAGGGCAGAAATGTGCATGAGAAAGAACATCATTAGCATAGATGATGCGGGAATGAACTGTCTATCCGTGAAGGTAAAAAGGTTGACAAATCTCCACTACTAAGTGAGATGGGAATAGCGAAATAAGGGGAAATGAGATATTGTGACTGCTTTCATTCCCTTTTTTCAGCTCCAGAAACTTTTTAAGCTGAGTGTTTTATTGATGAATCTAATAAGCTTCATTCTTCAGAAAAGTCTCTTTGCTTGGGTGCATGCCTTTTTCAGTCTTCTCTACTTTTATATACAAATTACATATTGATTGAAAAGTGTAGAAAAAAATAAAATGCCACTGGGAGGTTTTTCTCTTGTTTGGATTTTCATCCTTTGCCTGAAAAGGCAAGAAATTTTAGCAGCCTGAAAAATATATCAAAAAGCATTTGAACTTCAGAGCATTTGTATTTATCTGGACCTACTGTGGTTTACCAAACTCAGACCATTACTCCAACTTCCGGTTCTTAAGAGTACAATTGCTCTAACAGGAACCAAAGCATTAATCATTTTATCTTGTTATACCTTGACATATTTTTCCTAATTATGGCATTACAGAGCTTCTTATCAAATTCCCTCAAAAAATATGTGAGCACATAAGGCAGCGCCTTTTATTCTGAAGACCTAGAGAATTCCACAAAAAAGGAAAAGCTTCGCACACCACTTATATAAAGGCACTCTCTGGGGGAAAGAACTTTATGCCATTTCTTTTTAAAAGCCTAAATACATTTTGTTCCTATTCAGCCACTTGAGTACTTTAAATAGATGAAAAAGAATTATCCAGGAAATATAACTTTCATTCTCCGTGTTCATACGAGAAACTTTATTTAATTCATATTCTGTATGCACTCTACTCAGTTCAGAAAACTAGCTCAAACTCTCAGAGTCTCATTTTCCAGCAGCTTGCTTAATTGTAGGTTTTTAAATGGCAGGATTTTGAATAGGCTTGTACACTAAGTACTGTAGCCATATCAACAACTTGGGTGAGTTTGTAGACTCTGTGATGCACACTGAGAAAATGGTCTATTTTGTAAATCTGTATCTGACACACACGGTTTGCGAATTTTTTGGTATTGCCTGTTTCATTCCTTGCTGTTTTTTGTGTCTTCTGCACACAGCTGCACCCACCTGTTGTGAACACTTTCATCTTCAGAGGAAAAAAAAGGCTGATGAGCATTAGTCTGTTGCTATTTATGATTTATGGTATGATGTGAGAAGAAATAGTGCAGAAATCTGTACTTGCACTTTGTGTGAAGTCTGCCCAAGAATCGGGACATTTTTCTGATATGCTAGACCCCATGTTGCAAGGATGACAGCAGAATTTTAAAGGCCATTTCTGAATCACTGTACATGCTGAAGTGCTGTTCTGCAAGGTGTTCAGTGTCCTTAGTTTCCTTCAATAAACCAAGGATTAATGGAGAATGTGTTTATTCCAGATACTGTCAAGAGAAATGGTGGGTTTTGTAACGGTAACTTACGACTGAGTGGCACTTTTATTATCCTTCTTATAAACTTGATGTTTTCAGTAAAACAGGAGAGAGTCAATACAAATAAAAATGCTAATATGCACTGCAGCTGATATTCACAAGATTATCTAACTACTAAAACAACTCAAATTAATCATGTAAATTGTGTCAAGCAAAAGCCAACAAGACAACTCAATTACTTTTTGGAAATATTCCATAACGGAAATAGAGAGATCCCTTGTGTTTAGATTATTGCTTTTACCAGGTTTAAACAAACAAACAAACAAACAAACAAACAAATATTATAAATAAATAAATAGATACTTTTTTTGTGCCCCATATATATATATATATGGCACAAAAATAAGCATAATCAGCTGTGAACTTCCTAACATTTGTTTTCTTGTGTGGTAAGTGTTCCACCAAGTTTATTTTTTCCTCATTATTAAATAGTCCACTTGTACTATTTGTGTTTATTGTGTGTATGCACAAGGGGAGCACAGGTACTGGAACAGAAGGAATGTATTAGGTGAAGAGTACATAAGTTTGCAGAGCTGAATGTAGTGGGTATGTTTCTGAACTATCTTTGACTAAACCACTGCTGACACTAACAGTTGCATTAAGCCTGTATTCGAAGACTTTATTCAATCAGTCCAGCACTCTAAGGGCTACTGAGCACGAGGAGCTCTGCCTTGTACCAGCTGAGGCTGCAGAGGTTCCTCCCCGACTCCATCACGTGTGAGTCTAAGAAACAAACTGGAAAGTTGAGAAGGTTGAAGAAAGCCTTAAAAGAAACACTGCATTTAACTTTTTTCATTCATACCTGACCCATGTGTTTTCTGTTTAGAGGACCAATCAAAATTTTGGAAATTTTGTGCCTGTGTGTAAAGGCACGCAAACACATGTTCATGTGTTTAATTTAATTAGAGTTCTGAACCACAGCCTCTTATCTTCAAGGCGTTTTCTCTCTCTTCCTCTCTCTCTTTCTTGACCAACTCCTGTAATAGTTTCAGGAGTAACACAGTTCTATGTATATAACTTCAAGTCCCCAGTTCTGTAGGATCATAACCACTTTACTCCATCTAAGGGCACTTTAATAGCAATTCCATTGGAAGACAAATTTGTTGGAACATTCTTTTCAGATGTGACTATAAAAATGGGTCTTAACAGAAGTCTTGCACTACTTTGCTGTTAGAGATGGGCAAATTAGTATATTGAGCTGTAGAAGCAACTTCAATAAAAACAAACAAACAAACAAACAAACAACAAAAAAAAACTCACACAAAAACAAAACCAAAAACCAAAACCAACCAAGCAACAAAACAAAAAAAGTAGGAGCTCTTATTACATTAGCCAAGAATGAGAAGATTTTGCATACATAGCACACCATTTCTTTTTAACTCCTTCCAATACTTTTGGTTACTTACATTTTTAGGATAAGTAGCAACAACCCTTCACAATATCCTACCTAGTTTTCTATTAAACTTATCCAAGAGCTTTTTGTTACAGCTGTTAAAGCATGTAAAAATGCTGAAAGGAACAATATTTTGTGATGAATTTTGGAATTTAGTAACCAGTTTTCATTGTGTGGTACAAAAATGCAGCTCCTTACATATTTTGGAAAAGGATGTGAAGAGACAGGGTATAAACCAGAAAACGTAAGATATCCTTACAGAGATAGATGGTTAAGAAACTCACATGAGATCAGTGCAAAGCAAACTCTGAATGCAACAGAGACAGTGCTTAATCCTAAACTGCCTGTGTTTCAAGTATAATTTTAAATATCAGCTGCTGACAGCTCTGGACTCTTTCTCACTCACTTGCAAAACCTTTCCAACTAAAAAATAATTATTTTTCTAATTTTAAATATTTTGTTTTAAATTTAATAGAATTTTCGTTTGGAGAACTTAATAAGAAACATTTCCCTGACTGTAAAAATATGTGTTGTGCATTTCACATTTTTCTTTTTTGTTTTCTGTTAGGTTTTTTTTCTCCTTTATATAATAAAATATTCAAGAATCTTCTGCAAGACTGTCTTCCACTCTTATGCACATACTCATTTTATTTGTTATTTTTCCGTGCTTGATTTTTTGACATCTTGGAAGATATTTCATATAGGTTTACTTTGTGAAGTTGTGGAGTGTTGTAAGTGTGATTTCTGATGGAGAGAAAAAAACTTCAGTAAGCATATATCAGCTGTATTTCAGAAACCAAGGGAGAAAAGTGAAGTAATATAAGTGGGAAAATAAGTAGATCCTGATTTTATTAAAACTTTCTAGATACTGCCAGTGCCTTTTGCTGTGTAGTGATATAAATAAAATGGCAGAGAGAGTAAAGTAATCCTCACCTAAGAATCTGTCAGTGTATTTGTCACCCAGTATTCATATTTATTATTTTTACTGATACGTGAATTTAATGCAGGACATAAGAATTATTTCTGAGGTACGTACATAAAACTAATTTATTTCCCTATGCCCCATATTTATGTCAAGACAGTTTTTAAACGGCTGCAGATCAAATCTAAGTAGTTTATCAAAGTTACAGGAAAATGCAGAAGAAATGGAGTAAAGGGAAAATACAATGTGAGAGGACTAAATAACAGAACACAAGCACCCATCAGCTGAAATAGTACATTGAAAGAAAAAATCAGATTAGAGTAGCAGGAGAAAAAACAGCTCTGAGAGAAGATATAGTGTTTTTTTTCTCAGAGCAACCTTGAAAGAATCCAACCAGTTTTTCTGGCGATTACCTCAGAACCAGGGAGTGTAGCTTTATGTTTGTTGAGCAGAAGCCAACCTTGACTAAGATGGCCAGACAAGTGCATATTGCTCCCAGAGTTGGTCATCCAGTGTAAGTTGATGACACCGAAGGATCACTCTTAGAAATAGAGTGGTGAAAATTTAATCTAACAAGCTAAATTCTGCTCCTGCAGTCTCTGGTGCAGCCTTAGTGGAGCCATGAACAGAACTGGTCTAAAATGCCTCAGTAAAAAGTGTGGACTTGCTACACAGCTTGCTTGTTTATGCCTAATATGTTCAAAGGGGAAGTCACATACCATTATTGTTAGAGAAGGGTTGAGTGAAGGTTTCCTGCCAAAAACGTAATGCCTAATTCAAGCCCCACAGAGACCATTGGAAAAAATCCTCTTGGCCTCAGTGGGCTTTGCAACAGGTGCTGAACACCCTTGGCTCCTTTCGCCTCCCAGAGCTGGCATTGTGGAAATGCACAGTTAATGCAGCAGCAACATTTTGTCACTGCACAGTCAGAGTGTAAGTTCAATTAAAACTGTTGGCAGGAGCTACATCAAGTCATGTGCACTGTGAATAATGCTGGTGGAAATGTATGAATAAAAATATTGTTCCAGCCAATTCTGACAGACTGTTTCTTGCTGTAAAGACCGTATGATACACCGAGTGCTGCAGACCATATCAGTGCAATCCTCCTTCTTTCTCTTTCCCTCTTCTATGAAGAAACATATGTTATCTCTCTTCACAGATTTTTTAGCTTTTTTTTTCTCCTGCATTTTACTGTGGAAACAATTATGATTGCTGATAACACAATATGGGTTTCAGTAATAACCAGTAACTTCGGAGCTATTTCTACTTCAGCTGCTGAATGTGACTCACTGTATCAAGTTATAAGACTGGTTATTAAGTGGACCAGAAGTTTTGCAGCCATTACTTGTAAATGGGCTGCCAATCTGAAATGTGCATGGTTCTTTTGTCTAAAGAGAATTGCACTGTGGAATCTAAAACTGCAGTGGCAACTTGTTCTCATCTCTGTTCGAAGCCAAGTACAATGGAAAACTGACCTTAGATGAGACATTTGTGAGATACAAACATATAATCAAACCAGGAGATTCATAAGAAACAATGGGAAGTATTTTGACGAAATGAACCAACTGAAGTATCTAAGGCAAGCTGAAGAAGGAAAATACAGACTAATCTTACATGGAGATGTTTTGATCAATTATATTCTTTCTACCTTCAACTGTTAATAAAGAGACATTTGATGATGTCACACCTGGACCTCTCTCAGTGCTTGCCACTTTAGTCTTAGCAGCAGAATCTCAAACTAAACTCTTTATTTGAAAACACAGTCACAAATCACTCAGCTTTTGGTATATGGGTAACACTTGCATAAATGTCAAACCACATCACTTTCTGCTACTAAATGAAGAAAAGGAATTTTGTTTTTGAATAATAGTATTAGTTTTGCAAAAAGTGGTGGAATTACATGGATGAATAATAGGAGATATCTCTATCATTAGAGTACTTCTTAGTTGTATATTCTCTTGATCACTACTTATTTGTATTCAATTATTGCTTATTAATTGCGTTGCTAATGCATGAGCGTGTCTGAACATCCTATACCTGATAGAAACAGGCTGTTATGCATTCAGCAGAAATGTTCCACTTGAGCAATCACTCTGTCAATTGGAATCACTAAATACACTTTATGCTCATATTGCATGTATAAATGTATGTGTTTGCTTTTAAGCGCATGCCTTATTTAGAAGCACTCAGGATGAGTTGGTCTGACTGGTCCAATGACAATGAAAATGACAGCATCCTTTGCACTTGAAGGTTTGAATTAGAGCTGAGTAAAAATTGATACATTCATCCCCATGAGAAATTTTACCACTGAACTGTCCAGAAAATCTTGCAAGGTTTTGTTCAGCAGACTACACTGCATCATTCTCATCATCTTCCAGTGATCTACATGTACTACAAAAAAGGTCTGAGCAATGCAGAAGAGCTCACAGATAGCTCAAGATGCCGTGCACCCATATCCAACTGCCAGACTAAAGAACTATACCTAAGGCAGGACACGAGGTGGGCTATGTGATCCTAGCTCCAGAGGGAACAAGATGTGTAGTAATAATAAGTCCATTGAGCTATGATACTACTGCCAAGTTAGAATATTTACAACACTTATGTTTTATTTATTTCTTACATTTTATTAATTTTAATTATTTATTTAACATTATCAAAAATGAAAGTTTTTATTTTTCAGAAGCACAGTTTTGAATAAGATAAAACTGTTGCATGTATGCTTCTGCTATCTGCTGGGTAGGATATAGCCTTGTGTGTGTGATCTGGGAGTGCATTGATGGCAATTTCTCAACACAGACAGTCAATGAGCTGACCAGGGCAGATTCTTTGCTGACCTTTGTCACAAGCAAGGAAGAAATGGTTGCCTATGTGGTGGCCAAGGGTAGTCTTGACTTCAGTCACCATGAAATTGTGGAGTTAGGATCCGAAGAAAAGCTCAGAAGATGGATAGCACAGATTGTGGACATCAGGACAGAAGATTTTAGCTTGTTCTGGGACATTATTGGGAGAATTGCACAGGAAACTGCTCTGGAGAGTAAAAGCGACCAGGAGAGTTGGTAAATTTCAAGAGCAACTCCTCAAATCACAACAGCAGTCTTTTCCAAGAGACAGAGAACCAGCACATAGGAACAAGGAGGTCCTGAGTAAGCTCAGAGGTGAACAGGAAGCATTCAGAAACTGAAATGGAGATGGACAGCCTGGGAGGAACACAGAGATGTCGTCTGAACGTGAAGTGAAACAGTCCAGTCCTCAGCCAGACTAGAAAACACTGAGAGATGTGAAGGATGACAAGACAGGCTTTCTCCCAAAAGAAAGGCTAAGGCTAATGTGGGTCTGCTGCTCAAGAGGCAACCTGATGACCAAGAGTGTCAAAAAGTCGAAGTCCTCAATGCATGATTTGTCCCAGATTTCACTTGTAACATCTGCCTTCAGGCTCTCAGGACACCATGGAAGCTGTGAGCTCCTGGGGTTGTGGCAACAGTCTCCCCAACCTCAGCTGGGGAGAAGGGCAGGCTGGTAGGCAGCTGAGACAGTCCTGGGCAATGGGCAGCAGGCTCCCTGGGAAGGGACAGGATCTGTATAAGAAAGATTGTGGTTTGGTTTAGGTCACCTGGAAACCTAGTCTTGAATATTAGTGTAACCACACTATGTTGTGTTTTGCTCAGGATTTAGTAGGTTCTATTCTTTAGGATAAAAATGCTTTTTGGAGCAAGCTAAGTGTTAAATATTCCATGTCTGTCAAGATGGATGATTTTCTGGACTATTTCTGTAGCTGGTATTTGTCAAAAATAAGTACTTGTTAAGAAAAATCAAAAAGTGTGAACTCAAAACAGGTTAATCAGCTGTCATTTAATATCCTGGACAGAAATATAAAAAATGTAATGATGGCAATTTTACATGAAAGCCTTTCAGGTAAAATCATATATACAGTGATCTCTACAAACCACAGCTGTACATAACACTATTTGCTGGGTTCTTCTGTGTATCAGTGAGACAAAATCTAGAAGGCATTGCCATGTTATTTTGAAGAATATAGCTGTCCAAAAAGGTCCTTGAAGCTCTCCTCCCCCAGTAACATCTCAATCGAACAAAATAAAATCTTAAACCTTATGCTAGTCAGCAACTGCCCTCTTTATTGGGAGAGATATAAACAAAAAAAAAAAATTCAGTCTTTCTAAGTCTTAAAAAATTCTAATCAGTTTATCAGTGTGAATCTACACAAAGTGGTTTTTTCTTTTCCTTGCATCAGGAGCGGATAATTTGATCAGAATCAAAACATACACTATTATTCTTACATGGACATCACATAGTGATTGATATTGACCTGACACTTGCCTGAGAGGATGACTCATTTTTTTTAGCCATGGGCATTAGCTGGCAGTTACAATGGTTCTCCAATTCATTGTGTTGTTCACACCTTTTTACTCTGTAGGTACAGTGACTTGCAAACTGGGGTACATGCTACTATAAAAACTTTAAGAGGTCCTGCAATTTTTCACCTGAAAGTTAAAGAAAACTAGACAAAGACAGTAAATGACTCATTTGAGGACCTGAAAGATAAAACATGGAGGAGGCTGCAATTGAGAAAAGAGAAAATGAAGGAATATATATAGGCAAACCAACATTTTAAATGGTTGTTTAAATACTTGGAGAAAGGCTTGTAAACAGGGTATGGATACTACGTAGCTTTTCACCAAAGGTCGCTTGCCTCCCTCTGAGTGAAAGGATTACCTGAATCCTCTTGAAGTTACTGAATTATGCATCCATTGGAAGACAGAAACTGCTTCCATGCATAGTCACATATGTGACCTCTGATACCTTAATGGAACTGTTTCTGCAATAATTCCTGGTATTCAAAGGTAAATAAGGAAGTAAAGTGACAGTGGCTTGTATTTAGATTACATTTCAGAAAGGCATTTGATGGTTCTTGCATTTATTTACAATTTTATTTTCAACAATGTTGTCAAGCCTGTAGGATAGAGGCTGCTTGTTTTTCACAGTGAAAAGGTAAAAACACAGAGAACTTGCTTTAGGAGCCACAGCATTGCAGAGACTTTACATCTGCCAGTGGGCATGGATAGTTTATTTGTTAGATATCTAGAAATGTTAAAAAATACTTAGAGAAACAGGGAAATAATAAAAATGAATTATTTTGCTGAACTGTTACCCAAGGCTTATTTCATTCAGCACTTATGTGCAAGAATTGTTTACAATGTATCAAGCTGCATAAACTTGTATACTAACTCTTAGTTGTGGTATTCAGTCTGTGACAATCATCTGTTTAGAATGACCTTTTTTTTAAATCTTATTCAGTCTCACAGAAATTAAAATATTGACAGAAACACTTTCTATGGGGCACACAATTTAACAGAAGAGCTGATGTTACATAGTCTTTTTTGCATTAAAGTTAAACGTTGTACAGTAACACACATATAATCCTGAATTAAATAGATTTTTTACACAAGTATGGACATAAAATAAGAACTAAATGAATATTTCAACACTCTCAATATTTTAGATTCCTAGAAACAAAATTATATTTTACTTTAATTGAGTAAAGTGCAACATGTAACTTGTAAGAAAGTACAAGGTAGTTACTGACTTTTGCTTTCATTCTCACTGTGGCATTTATTTTTGTTTGGTTAATTTCAATTAAGTAATAATTTGTTTGGTTTTTTTTTTCCTTTACTGAGAAGACATGGATGCTCTGGTGTCTTTCAGTAGAATAACTTTTGAAACTCAAAGAATTACTAGTGGCTCCTTCTGCTTTAGCTTAGGGAATTGCTGAGGACATCCAAACCTTTTCATCTCTTCATTGTTGGTTTAAATCCACAGTGAGAAAAGAATGACTGAAAATCATTTCATACGATGTCTGCTCCATGATGGAAAGATGTGGCTTCAGTTCAGTTCTAAACATGCCAATGTCCATGTCATAAAACCATCACACCAATTTACTGTAATTGGTATCCTGATAAGTGTCATGCCACTCAGCTGGTGGTTGCACAGCCATGCTGGGGATACCCTAGTAGGACAAATATCTCAGTCACTTTGGAGTGTGGAAATGATGTGCTTTTGAGCTGGCCCACAGAAATTCATATTAGCACAGTACAGGGTCTAAAAAGACCCAAATTCTGCTGGGACACTCAGTTAGGAAACACGAAAAAGTGTTTCCGCAGCACATCCCTGTCATTTATTTTCCTGAATTCTGGGCATAGTGCCCATAAGTATTGGGAACTCTAACACATGCCATTGATGTGTGGGTGCTACCTGTGAGATTTCGGCCAGGGGGGAAGCCAGACTCAGAGCGATGCCAGGAATTCCAGCTTTCATGTCCTCCCAAATATCAGCCCAGAGAGCAATCTGCCTCCTGTCACCAACTGGCTCTCTGCCAGCTTTGCCTCCTTTCTGGAAAAGAGATTTATAGCTAAAGTTTCCCTCTTTCATCTAAATCCCAGCCCCAATTTCATGGGGTGGTACTTGCTGACACATCCTGGGTCAAGTGAATATCAAGGGGGAAAAATAATCTTAAAAAAATGGAAGGAAATGGGATATGGAGCTAAATGGTTGCAGAAAAGAGAAACACTAGGTGGATGTGGAATTGAGGGATTCGTTGATTTGGAGGTCAGAGGATGCTGACCAGGAGTGCTCAGTGCAGGGACATATCAGGTATAGGAGTGGAAAGGAGTCCCACAGTCACAGACTGCAGCTTCTCACATCCGTCCCTGTCTGGTTTTAGCTATCCGCCCTAGCTTAATTATCATACCAAAATGAACCAGGCTTCTTGTAGGTACAGTTATCTCAGCACAGAATAATTCTACTTTTTAAGATGGTAAATTGGTCTCTGCTGAGTTGCCTATTGCTACAGCTAGCATGGTATTTATACCTTGGCTGGTGGGCTTAAAGGTAACTTGGGTATAATGCACTGGAGTTTTGTCTTGTTATAGAAAGTGCAAGATTATTTAAACCAATGCAACGCCCTCTCTCTATTTGTACCTTCAGCCCAAGGTGTGATAAGACACATTCCTACAAGTCTCATTAAAAACATTTTGCTGTTATTGCATTTTCTGTCATGAAATTTTCATTGGGATCTGTAATTAAATTTTGCAGATATACTTTACATGCGATTTGAACTCCAGTTTTAATCTCATAATTTTTAAATTTGTCATAATTTAAGAATACTTGTAAGATATGGACAGACCAATGTGAATGGTTAATACAGAGATACAGAAAATGTGCTTTCCTTCTTAACACAGTGTTGTTTAGTTTGTCCATTGCACAGGAGAAATCACTGTCACTCTAATGGTGAAACTGATTTTATTTCAAAACAGTTATACATTTTGAATATATTAACAGGTTCAAGAAGCCAAAACTCCGTGTGTGCCTACGTGCATGTACATATCTATAGGATTAATCAAAGGTAAAACTAAATGAAACTCATGATCTGATGATCAGCACTAAATTTTAAAGATCACTTAATTCAGCACAATAAATTACTAAGGTTTTGACTTCCCTTTCTACAGTGAAAAAATATAATACATTAAGGATTTATTCTAGGAGTTATCTACATTGGAACAAATCACATAGTTTTGGGTCAGAGGACTGAATTTGAAGCACATTAATTGACAAAAGACTTCTTGGGTCATTTTGATATCATACATAATATTTATCACTGAATATAGGTGTAAGTACAGATGATTATACTGGTCTTCATATTCACAGTGACTGAAGATAAATGAAACACTTTTGATACAAGTTATGTAAAAAGTCTGCAAATCACATCAGTTAGTTCCAGCTTCACTTCAAGTATTTGATTTATATCAAAGAAATTATTCAAATTAGAGTCACTATTTGCAAGGATTTTTCAAGATATATTATTTGGGGCCTTATTTTAAAGCAATAACATTTGTAATATTGTTTTATTTATGAGTATTTATTTATCACATTGTACTGATAAATTGGTTGTGATCAGTTTTAGAATTCCTCCTTTTCAGGTATAACAAAACCACCTGTGATTAATCTTTATAAGGAGAAGGATATGTTGCAGTAAGTAGCACACAGAAGAGAAAAAAGCTGGTATCAGAAAATACAGATTAGAGACCCAGCTTAGGTGACTTTCCCGGCTCATATAATCTTGCTGTATCAAACTGTCACTGAAAGTGATAGTTCCTACTTTCACTCTTGTATAGTAAATTCTCCTGGTCAGAACCCTCCCTCCTTGTAAATTGATACGTGAACTGTGACATATGAGGTGATGTTCTGAATTACAACAAAAAATTACCATGACACAAACAGCAAAAGTTTGTGCTTGCATTTTGAGCTAATATTTTTTAACAATAGCAATTATCATCAAAAGCAAGGTAGACATGCACTTTAGTTTGTTTATGCAGCCATGAATTTGTTTGAAGACTGGACAATTAGGCACGTAAATAGCCATGGATGTACCTTGTTGTGCACTACTGCAGTAGGTGAGTGTACAGGGTCTGAGGAGTCTTCATACCCTATGGCCTAAAATCACATGGCTTAGGACAGAGCTGTGTAGTTGTTGGTGGATGTACATGCATATGTACACAGTTCAGAATTTTGAGTTTGTTTTAATTATTAACATGTGATTGGCAGAGCTGTGCGCTGAGAATGACCAGGAGTCAAGTCAGGTCTAGGGTCAGTCCAGGAGCAGGAGATTGGACCAGTGGCAGGACTGGAGACAAGGGCATGACCTGGGTCTGAGGCCTACTTGGGAAACCAGGACATGGCATGGGTCCCAAACCCGTGGATAGAAGTGTGAGGCATCCCAAGGGAGACTTAGCAGGGTATGGTAAGGCCCAGGGATGCTCTCAGGGCTCAGATCCTCACTGTTTTAGTTCTCGTTCATTATCTGTAACATATCAGAATTAGAAAATACCAACTTGAATCTATGAAAGCATCAACTGACACTATCATCTGGGAGCAATAATGCAAAGAAAGCCAAATGATATTTCCACCGATTTCTTTATTAGCTTCAGGGGATGAAAAGTCAACAAAATACAAGTTAGTAGACAACACAAGGAACAGGAAAATTTATCTGTAAAAAACAGGCAAGTAAAATACTAATGATTCAATTGTTTCCTATAATAGATTAATACTAACAATGATTTTTCATTGACTAATCTCACTTTCCTCAATATCAAAGAAAAAGTCTTTTTTAAGGGAATAGTACCACTGAGACACACCAAGCAATGAGCTGTATCTGTGCATGAAGATTACTATTGGGTTTTTTTGCTTAGGTGTGTGATTTCTTTTACACATTTAGCAAATTTCCCTCTCCAAAGTTATCATGATGTCACCTTTCTATCTTTTTTACAGACTTTCATTATTTTTACTAACAACACTAGTTAGTTCTAGAACAAGATCACTTTATTATGAAGAAAGGACAAAAATCTATGACAAAGTTTGACATTTGCTTTCCCCAAAAATAAATCAAAGCATCCAGCAGGAAGACAGCTTGGAACAAAACATTTTTGCTAAACACTCTATGCATGTAGACAGACTAACCTTAGTTATTTTCCTAAGTCCATGGTTTAAGCAGCTGGTGTAATGAGTTCAGGAATTTAGGTACATTTTGTGCAGAAATTATTTTTTTTTCTGATGACAACAGGCTTTCATTGTCACTTGCATATATTTAAACCAAAATATTCTAAAAGTAATAAGAACCTGAAATATTAAGAGACATAATACATTGTACATTAAATTCTGGGTGACCATTCTGTAAGCATCCCTCTTTCAGTCTGAAGTGACAAAAATTGCAACTCATGTTCAGAAGAAGAAAAATACAGTATGTAATTTTTAAGCATTTTTGAACTTTGAAAGTTAGTGTCTCAAGATAAAAAACACAAAACCATAAGTATCGGGATGCCCTGTTTCTTGTGAGGCACACCAGATGTCTGCCTGAAGAAGGAATCCAAGAACAGGCATTCACGTCCATATTCAACTTTGAGTTGAAAAGCTATCACTAGGAATGAAAGGAAGTCATTCACCTTTCCAGAGAGCTGCCTGTCATGAAAGTTGGTATTTCATACCAGACAGAGCAACAGAAAGAGCCTCAGTAGGCATGTTATTGAACTGGAAAGTGCTTACTACTTCTAGGCAGCTGCCACTACTGCCAGATTATAAAAGCTGAAGAAAAATTCTTTTTTGCCAAATGCTGGCTCAAATGGTCATTGTGATTGGCAGAGGAAGGAGTTCCAAACAAAAGATACTTCCTCCCACTCTTGCCAAGAGTGATGGGTGAGCTGCTTACCAAAGCCTCTTAAAAGCTTTTTTGGATGTCAGATCAGAACAAAGCTGCTGATCACTGTTAGGTGCATCTTAGCTATCTGCTGCCTCCCAGCCTCCATTAACACATTCACTAGCATTTTGTATGTTTTTATACCCATTTTTAATGTATGGTTTTTTCCTTCTACCCTGTTTCCAAATTGGCTTCAGCTAATTCCTTGTACTAAATGTACAGTCTGGAAATGTACCATTAACCCAGCCAAAACATAAACTACAAAAGTAATTTTGCTGCTTTATGAAGTAACTTTCAGCCTAAGCTATGCATACTACATAGTGTGAGAAACTGAAATTCAGAGAATTTATGAAAAAGTAAATTCAGTTCTGGTCTTCAAAATGCAAAATGCAAAGAAATTAACTGGGGTTTTTTTATGTTGTCAAATATGTAATTACCACTGTGTTTTTCTACCAACATTTCAGTTTAGGGTTGAATGGATAATTCATACCATGAACTGAATCAGGATTACAGAGTCACTGCAATTCAGGTTGGGATGATGTACGATATCACTGAACTATTAGACAAGATGTTCATTTGAAATCCAAGATGTTTACATTTCTTGATCATATTCTTCTGTTAAATTAAAGAAAATGGAGAATGTTTTCAGTTTATAAAATCTTTCTGCATGCTTGCTTTTGACTCGAAGATTTTTCCATTTCTAGGTACACACTTATTTCAAACAGCTATCCTTCCTCAAGATTAGGTCATCATCACAGACCATGAAAGGAAAAATATGGAACATACTAGCCTATATTCTAGCATTGTAGGTGCTAGAGTTTTAAGCTTATTTCATAGCTGCTGAGAGCACATTTGACTGAAAACATTAAGTTTACCTCTGAGACTATGTGAAATCACCACAAAGTGTTTTATATTTCTGATCTTCTAATTATTCATTGCCTGAATGATAGAAGGCCCTAAGGATCTCAATAAAGGTCAGAATTTAATTGTCCTCAGCATTTCACAAATGGCACAACACAATACTTACACTAGGGAGTTCAGCCTAAACTTAGTCATCATGTGCCAGGTGGCTAAGGCAGATGATGAGATGGATGAGAGGAAAAAGCATTTATAAAAACAGGTGCATTCACAAAAGTTTGTAGCCATGGGTGGCCATCAGCCTAACTTGTGCAAGGTGGTATATTGTAATTTGCATGGCAATTGCAACTTCTTGTTTTGTTCCTAAAAAAAATAAATATGATTTGCTTAAGGGCTGAACTGAGTTATTTTTAGTAAAATGAGTTTATAATAAAAGAGATTCTTTTTGTTATTAATATTAAATATGTTTAAAAGAAGTTGGTTAAACTGTAACTTATATAAGATGGATGTTGTTCAGATTTCAGTTCTGAGACTATGAATGAACCTAGCCAGCTTTTGTAGTTATCTTTACGTAAAAGACTAATTTTTGCATGTTTTAGAAATCTGCTGTGGGAAGAGGTATGGGAACAAAAAAAAAGGGTGAAAAGTGACAGAATTTATTTTTATCTTTGGCAAAATAGAAAGTAAATGGTCAATTCCACTTTTTGCCATTCTGTTATGGACCATTGAGAAAGTTGTCTTGGCTGCTGTCTTGATCATTGCAAAAGTGACTGGTCAGCTTTCAATAACCATCTAGAAACAAGAAGATGATTTGGTGTAAGAATTACCTACACAGGTTCTGTGAATAAACCCCTGAGTTTATTCATTAGAGGAAGAGTTCCTTACTTTATTCATAAGAAAATCCAGCAAGATATTTTGTAGATTGGAAGCTTTAAAAAAATCATTTTGTATAACTTTCATGATTAATTTGAGAGAAAAAAATAGTATATAACAGAATACTCTCTTTTCCTGTTCTTTAAGTATAATATCCACACATATACTATTTTTACAGGGTGATCGTATTCTCCTAATCTTCAAAAACCTTTGATTTGTTACAGTTCTATAAACAGTGTAAGATCATGTCATTCAGAAGATATATTGAACATTTTTTTTTCTTAAATATATGATGTCTGTGATTATATGTACACAGAGAAATCAAGTCATGCCAGTGATTCAGTAAGATTATCAATGTTCTGCAGATCCAGTACCACTTGCAAACCTGTCTTTATTTTTGATGTCTTTTCAGGAGTGTGGCTTTTCCTATGCTTGCTGTGATGTATGTATTGACGAATACCATACCTATGTAACTATATAAAGTATCGTTTTCTTCCTCCAAAATTCTTCATTTCAGCTTATTGGTTTGTTTGGACATCACAAGAAACAATTTTTCTAGTTAGTCACTTATTCTGATAGCAGAGCCAAACAGATATCCCTGACTTTCTGTACTTTGACTAGTGTCAGTGAACACATACCTCTTCGCAGAAAATGTTAGTAGCTGGAATGTGCTCAAGAGGCTTAGAGATTGGCAACATTTATTGGACAGATTACTTTTATTACTGCAGATAGATGGTGCATTTTGGGTTAGTCAAGAACACTGAGGAAGAAATAATATATTTCTTGTTGAGTATTAATGATTGATAAATCAGAAAAGAAGGATAAATCAGACACCTCATGTTCACTAGACAATTCAGTAAAATTTAATAATTGTTAGTATATAATAACCTTAAATTGCAAATTATGTTGCTAATACCAAGTTTTCATTCTCGCTAGGTGGCATTTTGTATAAATAGCAAAACCCCTTCGCTAACTTCCATCATGACTCTTGTTGGAAAAGCTGGGTAAGTTCTGGTGACAGCTTTGCTAAACTTGGTAGCAAGTTGAATCATAAAATCCCTGCCTCTTTTTGCCAATAATGTAGCTCTGATTTGGTTCATAGTGTTACTTTTTGCAGATATGCACTCTTCCACTGGGAAGCATTCAGTTATAAGAAAATCCTTATCATTATTTACAGAAATTAGGGAAGAAACTATCATGGAGCTGCAATTTGAGTACAATTCCATGTGTTGAAATCATGGCGGATGTCCCTAAATTAATATTTACAAGAAAATACAATTTCCTACTCAGAAATTTATAATAATCCTTAGTTCACTAGATTCTACCAGACAGGCATTTAAAAGGAAAACCAGTGTACATCCTTTAGTAACATCTGTTTACTATTTTGTCTGTTATAGTATTAATGAAGGCCTAAAATAAGTAGCAAATGCCTGAAAACGGACATTTGTGCAAAAAAAGCAAACAAGCAACAAGAAAAAAACCCTGCCATAAAACCGAAATGAAGATACTATGCTTAACATATGCATAACGACCAAACTAATAGCTGTCTTAGAACACTCTCTCACAC
Source organism: Caloenas nicobarica (assembly GCF_036013445.1). Taxonomy (NCBI): domain Eukaryota; kingdom Metazoa; phylum Chordata; class Aves; order Columbiformes; family Columbidae; genus Caloenas; species Caloenas nicobarica. The sequence goes on along the minus strand of NC_088284.1, from coordinate 72,507,972 downwards.
TATTTTCTTAACTCTACTTGCTTTTCTGCCGGTATGTTTAGACAGATTTTTTAAATCTAGAGGAAAATATTTTATTTCTGCTTGTTGTCCAGCTGTGTTTTGTTGAAATCAATGAATTCAAAATCATTGTGTACTCCCTATGTCACAGGAGGACTTGTCCACACATTGAATCTCATTCTTTTTGTAACAAGGAATCAATGTTCCATGATCTGAAATGCTTACAGTCTGAAATATGGAAAAAGATAACCTACGTGATCAAAATATATGCAAGTAGGAGCTTTACTGCAAAGAGTTAGGTGTTAGCCTAGGGATATTTTGACTGGCTACATTTGAAATGCTTTGCCAGTGTTGTTAAACTGGTTTAGTGCACTAAGAAAACACTTGGATGTAACTTGCAGAAATTGAGATTTTTGCCAGCAGAGTATGTTCCACATTCCCCTGAATGTAATAGCTTATAGCAGAAAATGTGTTCTAAGTTGTTGTTATGAGATGAAGTGATGCTAAGACTTTTGCCAGACAATCTGTCTGTCCTATCTTTTACCTCACAGTTTTTTTAATTAACAAAGACATATCCCCGTTTTCCTGTGCTGACCTGGTTTAGCTCTTCTGAATAAAATTATAAATTTCTCAGCCTGCAATTTCTTTCAGGTAATAGCTTTGTCACCACAGCTTTTAATAGCTCCATGACTGCTATGTCTAAAAGTCCCTTCAGGTACCTGTAAATTCTAGGGCAGATTCAGATTTGCTTCACCTGCATGCATTACTTTATGAAAATTGCAAATGACCCTAGGTGTGATAAACCCAGCTCAAAACAATCATTGTGAAGGTCTTTGGCTGTTTTCTTCACCATCTGTTAGCTAGTACTGGGATGCTTCATTAGCACACTGTTGACAGTCACGAGCTGTAATGAATACTGGACATAAGCGTCTGCTTCCTCACCAGAGATGTCTCTCCCAGATAAGTTGGACCACTATTGCCTTCCCTTTGCAGGAACTGTTTTGCAGGACCAAGGACTAGGCCAGTTACACAAACGTGTGGAAGGAGGTTATTTCACCAGACTATGAGAAATGATCGAAAGCTTTTCATCAAAATATGTGGAAGGGAAAAATCTGAGTCACCCTGTGAGAAAGGACAGCGATCACAAAAACTGTGTACTGCTATGTTAACAACCTTTCACTAGCTCAGAAATGGGAACTAATGACAAGCAGACACAGGCGATAAAGCCCAAAACAGTATGAATCTGTACTGGGCAGATCACACCTGCCTCTGACAGGTACCTGAGGGGTTTGTTTCTTTTGCAGTCTAGCTAAATTTATAAATATCATCATGCCTGTCAAGTCTGACTGTATTCTTTTCAAGCTGCTGTAGACAGTGATTTGACCCTTCACACCCTTGTGCAAACAGAAGTACTGTATTTTGGGAAAAACCCAAAGCCATAATAAATATCTCTTTTATCTTTAAATGTAAAGGATTTTCTAAACAAAAAGGATTTAAAAAATCTTCTTTGTGCTATGTGTTTGTTGCCTTCACGTTAAAGTTAGAAACTCTGCATGCATCATTGCCTAAGAAACTGAAGAATCTCATTTATCAAAGTATTCATTTTACTGTATTTTTTACAGTTTTGTTTTTCTTTTTTTATTTCAACTGCCAGTTATAGGTGAATTTTGGCGCAGTGCACCTTTTCTGCAAGAGTTTATAGACAAGCACAAAGGAATATGAAGAACCAAATAGTACCTTTTAAATGAGATATTGCTTTTCTATGGTAAAATATACTTCTGCTTTGTGTGAGACTCTTGTTTACTTAATACTGTAGATCAAACTTAATTCTTGTTGGGTCATCCCTCACAATAGAAGCTGGTTTGGATTTGATTTGTTTTTTATATTATTTTTAAAAGACGGAGGTATTCTTACATTCACCCTTCCCCTTTCTTGTTGCTGAATACTGGGAACAAACTGTGACTTCTAAAAAATAGTACACATCATTCATCTGACTTCAATTGTGCACTTTGTGTAACTTGTATGTTGAGGGATGATTTGTCTAGTTTCATTTTACTGCTTTTTAAAAATTGTTTTCTCCCATTTTGGTATTTATTGCTGGTTGTTTCTTCTATTTATAGTGGGTCATGATGATTAAAAGACTAGAAACAGTGCGTGGGTATACACCTGCGCATTTTTCCACAGACCAGACCTCTGTGAGTAACACTATTGTACAGTGAATATTTGATTCACAGGTCTTCCTATAGGTGACAAGTCCGTTCCTTACCTCCTTTGTGCTGGCTTCTGATGAGGACAGATGGATTTTTGTGTCAAATTTTACTGTCTTTATTTTATGACATGGAAATTTTTCCAGACATGAGGCAAAAATGAGTTCTCTATTAAAAATCTTACGTGAAATCATTGGAATTTGTATCCTCAATTATCAGAATTGTGGGATTAGGAAAAAATGTTGAATGTTGTTTAATATGGCTATGGTGGACTCACCTCCAAGGGAAGATTTGTCCTCGCTTGGAAGAGTAGCTACAGTAAGTTATTGTTCAAGTTTCAGCTGTTCTCAAAGACTCTGTAGACACTTGGTGAATACACCACTAAAGAAGAAAAAATGGCTTGACCTGGAAACTTAATTATGAAAGGTCAGATTTTGCAAGCAAATGAAAACAACTATGTTTTGAAGAAAAGTTAGAAATTCCCCAGGAGGTCATGCTGATGGTTGGTCTAACCTGGCAGTCTCCACCCAGTGGTGGCAGTGGTGCTGGTGGTCCTTTCCTCTTATATCCCCACAACTCCCACAGCCATCCCAGCATTAAGTAGGTTACCCAGTACCTACCAGCTTTACAGGTCTGTTTGAAAACCTGGTATCCATGAATCAGGCTAATCCTTTTTTGAATTTGCTAATGGTGTTTACTTTTGTAAATCTTTTGTGACACCATATCCTAGAAGGTCATTATTTGCTGTGTAAAAAAGGACTTTCCTTTATTTTCAAAATGATGTCCTAATAGTTTTATCATGCACCTCATGATTCCAGTGTTGCGGAATACCCTGAGCAGCAGTTCTGCATTGATCTACCACCACTAAGGTGATTTTGCAAACCTTAATTATATTCCTATGCAGCCCTTTCCTCTTCAAATTGAGAAAGAAGTCTAGCATTTTTGTATGTCCTTGTAAGGTGACTAGTCCCTCTTCCCAATATTTTATTAGCTCTTATATATGTTTAAACTACACTGTCTGCATTCTGGAGCTGTAGAGACCAGAACAGTGTATAGTGGTCATCAAAAAGTGAAAACACTAGATTAGAGGTCATTTTCACAGTATTAATTTGAAACACTGCTAATGGACAACTCCACCATAGTTGTGTAAGTAACATCTGTGACACACTATGACTTACCACTAGGCAGATTTTCTCCCTCAGGCTATAAGAAATTGTAGAGTATAAGCACAAGTACATCAAAAATATAAATATGGAGTTTGTTTTGTTGTTCATACTGTTGAGCCTTTTAAAACAGAACTTCAGTGATAATAGCCAATCTCTAGTGCTGACTAGGTTATACAAGCAATGTAATATGGAAGAAGAACTTTTAGTTGATAGTCATGCTAGGTAATGGCTGTAGGCCAGAATCTTGCAGGTACAAGTAATGAACAAAACAACTGATTTTCTGCCTTCTAAAGTTATAAACTTTAAACCATACTTTCATGATGGGAAACTGTGAAGAGACAAGCATGAGGTCTGTACTGTGCTTAAGAAGTTCTTGTCTGTAACAGGTATGGTCTTTGTTATGTATAAAGTAATTAGATCTGGAAGAAAAGTAGAAGAGTAATGAAAATATATGGAGCTATGTATGCTGGGAGAATATTGCATTTGCTACAGAATAAATATGATAAGGACAGGAGACAGATGCTGCGGGGAAAACAGCTACTATTTATACTTGAATGCTCACTAAAATCAGAAGAAAATGGGAATTTTTCGCCTTCTCTTCCACAAAATACACAGCATGATCATTAAAACAACTGTGCTGTAAAAGAAAATAACAACAAGCTTCATGCCCAATATTATTTAAATAGATGCATTAGTAATGCTAAGCTTAACCTTGCTGATGCTGACGTGTCCCCAGTCTTCGCCTATAAAAAAAGGAAGCACAGTGGTTTTGTAGATAAACCTGGAGGACTGGGTATTCTGTTGTCCATGCAGTGGTCATAAATCCGATCTACTTCTCAGTGGCTAGATAAGCACAGCCTCCAGCTGTCGACCTTCAAGGCTGGTCATTTTACGCAGCTAGATACAGGCTCAGGTGACTAAGATGGCCAGTTATAGGCTGTTTCTCTGTATGGCAGGTTCACAACCCACCAGTGGCAGCCTTGAGTGTCACAGCCATTTGATTCATATTTTTAATATTTATACTAGTGCCTGGAGCATAGCTGGAATGCTTTTAATAAATCTACGTAGATATAAATAAGTATGACAACCTCACTGTTACTTAAGCTTTGACCTGGCACTTTTAATGATAATGTCTTCATTGAGTGACTTCCATAAAGAAACTGCAGCAAAAAGGCAACAATATATTGGTAGAAAAGTAGACATAAATTTATCTTCTGTCTGTGAGCCTTCTCTGTTTTTAGACTTACATTTTGCTCTATCTTTCTGTTCTGCTGTTTGAATTACTAGTCAGTGTGTGCTCACTTCTTTTTTTGGAATACACACTATGCAGGGAAAAAGAGACACATGGTATCTTGTTGAATGTCTTATTTTCACACGTCTTTCTGAACTAAAATCCAGTGGGGCATTATTAAATATACCATATATACGGAAAAATATCTGGTGGAAAAATATATTCTGTATCTAACACAGACACAAGAACAGTATCACACCAATATAAGGTTAGGAAAAAAAGCCCCTAAATGTTATTTCAATAAGATGGCTGTTATTAGATTAAAATTTTAACATGACCTGCAGATGTAGATGAAACCAGATTTTTAGACCTTGAAGCAAATAGCCACTCAGGTCAGGTGGCTGAATATTTCATCATTTTCCCACTGACATTAGAGAAATTTGTCTTTGAAGACAATTAGCTGTGACAGATGCAAACGGTCCGGACTCATCCCTTCCCATAAAGAGCACCTTATTTCCTCACCTTCTCAGAGGTTACATAAGGATGCCTTTCTTGGACTGCTTTACACTGTTCTTGAGGTAATATTTTACACTACACATGAATTAAAATTAAAACCCATATATACCTGAAAAAACTAAATTGCTGCAGTTGACAATGGATTAGCACCGTATCCTGCATGGCAGCTAGAGGGACTTCAGCAATCTCTTGCAGAAATGTCGATCATACTCTTCCCAAAAGGCAGCAAGGCAGGTCACTCTTCCAGAGGCATCCAGTGTCCAGTGGGAGTCTCCCTTTGCCTGGTATAACCATAGTTTGTTGTAGAGCAGCAGGTACTTTTTATTCTGGTTTATTATTGTTTGACTGAGTCCCAGAGGAACATTACAGAACTATAGGTTTTACAAAATGAAGGGAATCACGACAGAAACCACAACAGAGACAAGAACAAAGTGAAAAATCAGCCTAGCCTTTTCATATGGAAGCTGTCTATCTCTAAATATTCATAAGTAAAGGAGCCCATATAAACCTCTGCTGACATGCTTGAATGCAACTCTTCCTCTGGGTGTACTTTTATTTCTGCAGCCAGAATGTTAGCAATATGAAACTGAAAATGTCACAAAATGCCAAGTCTGAAAATGTCACTGAGGGAAGGAAGGAAGGTAGGAAGGAAGGAAGGAAGGAAGGAAGGAAGGAAGGAAGGAAGGAAGGAAGGAAGGGAGGGAGGGAGGGAGGGAGGGAGGAAGGAAGGAAGGAAGGAAGGAAGGAAAAGATATTATGACCTTACACTAAATACAAATCAAATACATATGTTTCACTGATAGTGAACAGTGGTTTCTTGGGGGATATGATTTTATACATTTTGTATCCTATTAATTTCCATGGCATTGATGGAGAGATATTAAAACTGTGAGAGTGCTGAAGACAAATTAACTCATCAATTACATGTATGGGACAGTGGAAACTGAGTTTATTTCACCATTTCCAATTGCAATAAAACTGTAATTACTAACTTGTGGAATCTTCATGGAAATCTGCATTCATTACCACTTAATTTGAAGTCAGTGACTGCTGTATATTTAACTTTTTGGTCATCAAATGCAGAGGACTAGGAGACAGCTTAGAATAAAGCAGTCTTCCTTTTCAATTCTCATAGCAGTTTTTTCTCTGCACTTGTCCAAGCTAAGTATTGCCTGTGACAGTAAAGAAATTGGTCTATATTGAAAAAGTACAGAGAAATAAAAACAAATACATTTACTCAAGCATATTAAGGTCTCTGTTCTTATTTTGTTTTCCTTGTATGTGTAAGTTTCTTTTACTTGAACAGATACTAGGCTGCATTCCCTCAGGAATAGATTCTGCCTTTTTTATACTGAATAACATCTTATTTTGAGAGCAGTCACACAGAAATGGTAAATGATACTTCATGTGAACCAGTCTAGCATGTTATGGTTGCAGAGAGAGACTGACACCAACCCGTTTCTTGCATTGCTCTTTAATGTAAAAGAAGTAAAAAATTCTTTATTACTTTGTTTCTTAAAATAAAGGCTGAAGGTAGGAGGAAGCATTTTCAAAAAAAAGTATTTTGGTTTGACTTGTTTTCAAGGAAGGAAAATTTGTACTTCCCAGGTTTTTTTCAAGGCACAGATGAGAGCAACCTGCTCCTCCTTGTTATCTGCAATCTCTATAGCATGTGGGCCACCTGCAAGTGACCTTCCTGAATTATTAGATCATGAGAGGCAGCAAACCAAATCAACCAGTATTTTATATTTGGAACATATGTTGATTCATGTGTAGCAGCGTGCTAGAGGTAAACCAGAGGTCTAAATCTACCTTTTACATGACTCATTCTAAAATGGTTATATAACTATGGCTCTATAATTGATGCAATTGCATTCACATGCAACAGTGTGGTATTGTTAGCAACCCTTACAATGAAAGATCATATGACTGGTTTTAGTAGAAGGCAAAGGGCATAATATTTCTTATATTTCATCACTTCTATGACAGTAAAATACTTAAATTGAAAAGTGTTAGATGTTACAATTTTTTTGTGTCTGAATAGCTATTTTTTTTTCTAAGATAAGTATTTTGGTAATGCTGACTGTTTTCATGAATTGTTTAATTTTTTTCCAAATGTGAATTCTGTTTTGATATTTATATATTTTGACAGGGGAAAAAATAGAAAGAGAACTGGCAAATTTAATGTCAATAATATAAATGTTAATCTGTTTTGACAACCTTTTTTTTTTTTTTTTTAAGAGTTAATCTTAAAAAAAAAAGAGTAAATCTTCCAATCACTGCATTTTTTTTTTCACAGAAGATTTTGATTTTTCAAGTAGTCTTAATTGTTACTCGTGAATGACAAATCTTAAGTGAGTACAGAAAGACTTAGGAAAAAAAAGTTACATCTGTAACTTCAAATCTGTCAATGATATTGTGGGACAGAGAGATAATTTATTATTCTAAATGTTATATTTTAAATAGTATTCTATAAAAATAGCTATTTTGAATTCTATACTTAAGCTTACTGTAGTTTAAAGGTTCTTGGCTTTTCACTGCAATAAAGCAGGAGCACGTCTATTCTTAAAACAGTTATTTAGTCTTCCTATGTATTTTCTGAATTTATTTTCTTCATGTAAGACAAACACCTTTTCTTGACATAGGGTAATACTTTCCAGTCTAGTTCCAGCTTTACTCCTCAAATATCTGGGTGTATTCAGACGAAAACCAGAAGATCAAAAATCACTCCAGCAGTAAATCTGCTTCTGATCTGCTTCATGGAACAGCAAGTATATCACATTGATGACATTTCTATGGCAAGTTTAGACATCATTTAATATTTAATTATTCTATTCTAATCTATTAATCTGATATAATCTTTACAGGTAATTGTTAATTTATAGCCCGTGTGATAGAGGATTGGAATCTTAGATTTCTGTACCAGAATTTTTTATTTGCATCTAGCTTGAGAAATCAAACTTCTGTTAAGTTTAAGAACAGATGAAATTTTTTTTAAAAAAGAAGATAAATTGTGCTACTTTCTTATATTTTAAAGTAGGTTTTCAACACAGGGTATCCAATCTGAAAAAGTATTTATAATTCCCTTACATAAAGTTTTCATAAGAGTGCTTACAAAACATGGTCTACGTGAAACTGTTGTATATGTGTAAAAGACAACTGTACCATGGAGTGGGAATCAATGACCTAATAAACAGAAGAATGTGATAGTCTGCAGAGATACTGCTTGGTACTTGGAAGAGGAAATAAAGTATTTGCTTAATAAATAAGCTATAAGAAACAAAGCTGGATAACAACTACATTGGAGAAAGGGTTTAGAATTTAAAATTCTCTTGATAAATTGGAGACATGGTATGGGAAATAAGGATGAAATTCATTATGATAAATATGAAGAACTCTGTGTAATAACAAAAGGCTGCAGAAATTCACGACAGGGCTGTTTAGAAAGCAAACTTGAAAAAAAGTTTTTTCCTAATATGGTGGGCAAGAAGCTAGCCATGAATCATCATGGTTATAAGAAAAAATGCTAGGATGTATACTAGGATGTAACATAAACAGAGCATGTAAGACATGTTACATAATTATTCTTTAAAAAAAATCATTTAGGATTAGTAAGGAGAAGGAGTAAGGGTAAGGAGATGTCACTGAGCTTCTGATGTCACTTCTGAAAATATTTTAGTTCTTTAACTCAAAAACCCCCACTGTCTTAGAAAACTTGGGGTACAGTTTTGATACGGTCAGTGTTAAAATATTTTTACAATATTTTGCTTTTTTTTAAAGTTTAGAATGGGGAAGCATGGGTGAGGAGGGAAGAATTGAAAGTACTGGTGAAAAGTTATTTTGTTTTAAAACTTAGTATTTAATTTATTAATTTTATGGTACTTATTAACTGAGCTTGCATTTCTTTGTGTGAGTAACTGACAAGCTGTAATCAGCTTTTCTTTAAGTTTCTTGACATTTTCTTTTTTTTTTCTTTTTTTTTCTTTTTTTTTTTTTGTCAGAGTGGATGGTGGTAATCAAATAGTTGAGGTTCATGGCATTCCCCTTAAGGTATAAGGATACAATTGGCATAAGTGAAGCACATTGTAACCCCATCCACTTACATTTGCCCGGAAGCAGAGCAATGACTTAAAAATTTGGGCTTTAAGTCCTGAGCCCTGCCAGTTCACACTAACTTTTTCATTTGTTTTGAGTATGGAGTAGATGACTGCAAAATCTGGATGCAAAACCAGCTGTTGAGATCTTTCTGAGTTTTGAAAGAATAGACGTTATTCGCGAATAGAATTCATAAACTGCAGATAATGCTTTTCTCTCCTGACATCCTTGTGGAAAGCACCAATTCTCTGTGTGCTGTCAGTGGTATTCTGAGGCTGTTCATCTCTCATATGTGAGATGCTTTTTACTGGTTGTGATGTCAAACACTGTGATGCTAGAAGAGATACATGGTGTTTACAAGAAACTGGATTAGTTTAAAATCAATCATGGGCACCACCCAGAAACTTCATTAAAGTTGTAGAGCTGCTTCTTTTGGCAGAACCATTTGCTCCTGTCTAGAGGAAAACAATGCATATACAATATAATGAAGAAAAACAACAGAGAATAGAACAATTAAATAAAAGAAAGTTATACCTCCACTTAAGTTGAAGAATTGGGAAAGCACAGGATGTGAAAAAACTGTTAATGTAATAAATGTTGCATTATTGTAAAATGAAATGTGGTACACAGAATTAACAAAAACAGAATTACAAAGTTAGATGTTCTATTTATGTATTAATTTAATCACACCAAAGCATATCTTGCATAGAAAAATCTGGTTAGAAATAGCTGTCTTATGGTCTGTATTTTCCTGAATTTATGTAAGGCAACTCTGCTTTCTTCTATCCCCAAAGCAAGGGAAGAAGAAGCAAAATGTGTAGCCTGATTCTTTTATTCTTGTATACATTTTAGACACTTATATCCACAACTGGTAACTGTCAGTGTTGGCTATTTAAAGCAATTTACCATGAAGTTCAATTTGTATGTTCTGTACAATCTGTACAACTTCCTTTTGATGCTTCAGGCTTCATTTGATTCTTGTGTAGCAAAAGTGGGAAGTAATAGTGAAAAATAATGAAGCAGACATGCAAATATTTTTTTTTCGCTTAACATTACAGGTGGATTACACAGGCTTCCTGACTAGTTTCTTTCTCTACAGAATTTATCTCACTAACACCCACCTCTTTGTCCCCTTACTCACAGAACATCTTTACCTTAGCATACTCCAGCTGTTATTCATTTATTTCCTACCATTCTTCACTTGAACTTGGTCTGGTACTGCAGTTCATCCAGTTCATAGACACAGCAATCCTGTTTGCATTTCACTAGGGTGAAGGGATTACACGTAATTTTGCACCATGGAAGGCTTTTGTCAGGAACTTTTTAGTTTCATAAACCAAAATGAGTCAGGATAAGATAGAAAGAAGAATAAATGAAGGATGGAAAAAAAATAGCTAGCAGCTGAGAACCAGTTTTTCTTCCTTTATATTAGAAATGTCTATCTCTGCTGTAAAGCCATGAAGTGAAAAAAATGTCTTTTAACTCTGAACAATTTTGCTGAGGATGTAGTAAACAACCTGTATAGGAATCAAGCAGGAGTCTGAAAGGCTGCAAATAAGCTTGGACTGCATAGTCTCAGCAATGATAGACTCAGCAGACACTGAGCTTAGCGCACAAAAAGAATATCTTGCAGAAGCTCATGTGTACTATGGTATTAAAGATATTTCAAGCCAAAACTAGTTGTTTGGAACAATCTAGTTTTTTCAAATACACTGAGATCAAGTAGGGGATTAGGGCTCCTTTCTTGTATTGCTGAGCCCTCCCACTTTCTTGAAGGTTACACTTGAAGCAAGGACTTTTCTTTTGCAAATTTTGGTTTCTGCACCTTCAATGGCTAATTTTTTTTTTTTTTCCTCTCTATTATGGCTGCTTAGATGGGTGTACAGTCCTGGTTTACTTGGTCTAGCTGTGCAACCTTAATGAGAATCAGTCATTGATGTAACAGGTTCAAAAAAGCTTTCAAAAGTAACGTGTTGAAGTCTTTCTCATGCCAGATAAAAAATTTAATTTATTTTTTGTTTTTAGGTTTTATGTTGATATTTTTTTAAAAACCTACATGCATATGTTCTTCCTTTCCTTTAATACTTGACAATAAAATATAATGACTACTTCTTTTGCAGTCAGCAATAATGATTTTTGAAATACCTTGGTTGCACTTTTTTTTTTTCAATTAATATTTCTATATTCATTCTCTAACCTGTTCTCATTTTTTCACTCAGGTTACAAACTTCTACAAGTCCCTTAGTATGGTAATTCCTCTACAATACTTCGTGAATTCCACTGGAGAAATTTTTCTCTGGTTTAGAATAATTTTTTATAAATAAGTTATAGTGAAAACTTAATAATCCTGGCAAAAGATGAGATGACAAATTTGTGTGCTGTTGAGACCGTTTCACAATTCTTGGTCTATTACTTGACAGTAGTGCTGTGAGTTCTATTTTACATTTAGATTAGGAAACATGCTATTTCAGTTCTAGGATTCTGTTTTGCCTTTTTATGTTAGATTCTCAAAGCTTTTACAGAACCATTTGCCATTTGGTACGATTTGTAATTGAAATCATCCATTAGGTATAGTGTAGGTGAATCATTTTTCAAAGCCTGGCTCAAAAAAATTAACTTTTTATTCTAAGAGATGCTGGGCAATGGGCTGACTCAGCATGAAATTTTCATAATATTGCTGTGTCATGCGAGAATCAGTGACCTTTTGTTTTAAATGGGCTGAAGCTCAACATTAACAATACAGTTTTATTTAGTTACTATGCATTTAAAAATATTTAGCAGCTAATTAGAATGGTATTGAGTTTGTGTTTTGCACACCACACTGATTCCTACTCTTTATACTGATTAGAGTAACTGCTGCTGTGTGAATGCATTTAATTAGAAATTTAGTGATAGATAGCAATATAACCATGATAACTACAGTGAATGCAGAAGCAAGTGCAAGACTAAATTTCTCCAATTTACGCAGTAGAAACATGTTTTCAAGATGGCATAAGACGACGTGTTACTCAGAGTTTCCCTGTGTAATTTAAGCTTTGTGTCTGGGTGTCAGGTTGTGGTCAAGGGAGGGTTGGCTTTAAGCTCTGTCAAAGGGAGCAGGATGCAAACTGCCTGCTGAGCTCATGCCATCAGGGTTGGAGGCTGCAGCAGCTCCTGTTTTCCCAACCACCAACTCTTCTTTCCGCCTGTAAAGTCATCTTGCTTACCCCCAGCAGAAGCAGATCTGAGTACCACTCTCCGTCTCACTTCTGTGCCTCTTTCACAAGCCTTTTCTCTCGCTGCAGGACTGCCTTTGGATCCTTCACTCCTCCTGCAAAACAAGGAAAAAGAAGAGTGGAGAAGGTTACTGTGTGAAAGGACTTGTCACAAAAGGAGACAGAGAAACTCCTGTCCCTTCGCTCTTCAGCATACCAAAAAACTCAGTGGTTCTTTCCATCTCTAGCTAGGTGCAAGTCAAACCTTCCCAGTTTCTCTATGCAGTATGAAACTTCTCCAACAGCTAGCAACAGCTTTCTATTGGTTCTCAAATGTGATAGCACAAATGCCACAAACGAGAATTTTATTGACGCGGTGGACCTTGGAACCAACAGGATTTTCTTCAAGCAGTTCAGTCATCATTGGATCACGCTGTTGGTAATTTGTGGAGTATATTGTTTGATATGTACATTACTTTAGGTATAGTTCTTACTTTAGCTACACATTGTAAGGGGACTTCACTTGTCTTTATTGTCGGTTTTGATTACACCTTAATTTTAGACTATCGTCGTCTTCTTCTTTACCATAATTTCTCAAGCATTTTATGCGGTCTCATTATATTTTTCCTTGTAATGCATTATTTAGCCTTTCCAATGTTTATTACCTGTTGAACTCAAAGACGTTTAGAAAAAGGCAATAAGAATGATCAAAGACATTAAACACTTTCCAAAAGAGGGACCAGTGGGTAGGTCTGCAAAGGAAACAGTTGAGGAGGATAACATAGAAGTCTACAAAGACCTTGGAGAACTTGTTTGGGTGTCCCTCCTCTGACATGGGAGTAGAGGGAAACAAATGAAACCAGGTTCAGAAAAAAATTAAAAGCAGCGATTCATCATGCAGTGGCTTAATGATTTGTGGAAGTTTTTGCTCAAGGTGTAGTGGACTCAAGGGGTGTGTATTTTCCTTAGCTCCAGGTGAGCTAAGGTAAAAAAAAAAAAAAAATCCATTGGCAGCTGTTAAATATAGAGAAACCACAACCTTCCCAGGAAGGCACTGAAATGTAAATTGGAAGCTGAGCAAGTAATACCACCAAGAATTTATCCCATATGGTTGACCTGGTTTTATTTTACTTATGGTGTAGGAGGAAGAAATAACTTCAGTTATAAGGACAAGCTATTAATATTTGAGCCAGTCAGTACACCTTTATGTTTTTGTGACAGGTAATAATATTACATAAGTGACAATAGCTACCTAGAATTTTTGAGTCTCTTGGTTCTCTAATTCCAGCAAATTTAGTACATTTAACTAAAACTTCACTTCAAAAGATCTTTAATTCAGCGGTTGAAGACAGCAAAATTCTCCAGCCAACAACTGTAACAGATATTTAGCCGATACTATTATAGAAAAGACTATAGAATTAAAGATCTTGGCTAGTTACTCAGCTGCTTACAGTTGGATGAAGTAAAGAGAAAGGTTTGATAGTATTTCTTAATTGCAGCTTGTGTTTAGAGTATAACCAAATGTTCAGGAGTCAGCCCGTAGTATTTGTTCGTATACAGGAATAAGTAGGATATAACTTGCTCTTTATTAAGCATTCTGATTATTTATTTCAGATTTCATTGCAAGCTTGAAGACGAGGCAAGACTAATACTGGCAAACTGTTGCGGATAAATCCTGTGTAGAATCAAGTCAACCACTTCTGTGCTAAATGATTTTCAGTAAAATAATAAACCACTTGTCATTATTCATTCAAGAAACTTATTAGCAATTAAACTGTGTTGTCGAGAATGAGCTAATTAAAAGCAAAATCTGTAGGGCACACAATTACAAAACTGCCTATTAAACTCTTTTTAAAATTATCATGTGAAAAAAATCTATGTGTAAATTATTATTGATATAGTTACGAAACTTTGGATACTGGAAGATTCATACATCCTTAGTTATGCTAGTCTATAATGTTTTCATGACCTTAGTCTTACTGTACTAACAACAGGTAAAGAATTACACATGCAAAATTATTGTACTGCAAACAGAAGCTTGGATTTACTTGTGGTTCACGACCATTCATAAAGTTTGAAGTTTTCCAGATGCATGACCCAAATTAATATTGTTGGTAAACAGTAATTTGCCCCCCTTCAAAGCAGCTGCAGCTGAAATTCTTGGAAGGTGATGTGAGAACCACTCATTCTCTGAAAAATGGTGATTTTTCTGTAGCAATCTGCAGTTATTCAAGTATGTTGAACACTCAGCAGTGACACGAGAGACATGAGAACCCATGTGAGGCAAGCTCTTTGTTTGAGCATGAACTTCTACTTTCACCTTGAGCAAATCACTAAATATTGACATATTTTTATCTTAAGTACCTTAAGATGCTGATTGCAGTTGTCTGATATCCAAGTTGATCTTGAACATGTGATATTAAAGATTCCCCATACTGATGCAAATGAACATGACAAATAGAATGGAAACATTCAGGTAATTGGACACAAAAGGCGGCATTCAGCACTAAGAGTTAGGCATTTGAGTCACTTGTCTGCCTCCTTACATCTTTAAATAACTTTGTGTATCTGGCCTTAATAACTGACCATGGTGGCAGTGGAAAAATTTGAACTGAAGTGTAACACTCTTGCTTTGAAAATATTCATTCCCAAATTGAAATGCAGCAAACTCTAGGACTGCTGCCTGGACAAATGTCAAAGTCATACAGCAAATCAAAGTAATTCTGGAACACTTTTTTTAAAGGTCATAAAATGCTTGTAAAGGAAAATGTTTTCTCTGGAAAGGAAAATATGGCCAAAGGTGTTACTTATTACTGCCTCTGGTAGTAGTCTATGCATGGAGATTTTTAAATTAAAATACAAAATATTTGCAATATCTCGGTTTTCACACAGTGATAACTGTGTGGGCAAATGTTGCCTTTTTGACAGATATTTCAGTGTGTTTGTTTTTATTTTGCATTGCTTTATGTATTCAGTTGGTCTCCTTCCACTATTTTGGGATGCAAATCCTATAAATAAATAAACAAAAGATAGGTTCTGTCACAGGCATAGAAGACAAATGTTCAATAAGTTGTTTAAAAAATACCAAGGGAAAATATATTTTTTTGGAAGAAAATGCAAGGAAAGATCAACAGAATGGGAGAAACGAAGAGACTGGAAAACAAAGTTGGTAAGGACCTCTACAAATAATTTCAGAAAAAATGCTATTTTCCTCTTTATCAATGTTATGATTTTGAAGACCATTTTTCATCTGTGTTCTGGGAAGGAAATGCGGTATCTTTGTATGGGATTAGACTCATGGTTCTAATAATTCACCCTTAAAAAGAAAAAGTGAATATCATTTTGGTGTCTCTGTTCCAGCTCCTCTGAAGGGTGTTGTCAGACCAGGTGGAGGAAGTGTAGATCTTCTTTTTGGATCTACTTTCCTTCCTGGAGGGAAAAGAACAGTAAATCTATTGGATGGGTGTAATTCAGCAGTGCTGATGTAATCTCAATCTATATATCTGAAAAAAATCTGCTTTTGCAACTAGAATTGTAATCGCCTTCATTTTTTCTTAGGTAATGCAGGTGCTTATTGTGGAAGTAAATGGGGAAAGCATTTCAAAGCAAGTTCCCTCTGCATTAAACATTATTGGCCTAATTTAGCTCTGTTTAGCTGGGGAAAAGTTATTGGGTTTTGTTTGTTTGTTTTAATCAGCTCAGCAGGACAGCTTCTTATGTTGACATGAATCTCTTTACACAACAATGCACAGAAGACTTTGTCTCCTAAAAGAGGCCTCAGAGAAAATAAAACTCGTATTTTGTTGTGATGAGCCCTGCAATGCCTGAGCTGGCCTGCACCTCTGGCTCTCAGCAACTTTGGCAGGTCTCCGACTGGGCACTCGGTGAAATGCCGTATTTCAGACAATTGCAATGAGGAAAAACCAAAAGTGAAAAGGGAACGAGATACACCTGCAAAGCCTGTTGCTGCACAGCAGGAGGCAGGATGCCGGGGTCGGTGGGAGTGCAGCGTGCAGGCAGCATGTGGGTAGTTTGTGGGCAGCGTGTGGGCAGCATGTGGGCAGAGTGTGGGCAGCTCATGGGCAGTGTGTGGGCAGCGTGTGGGCAGCTCATGGGCAGTGTGTGGGCAGCATGTGGGCAGCTCATGGGCAGCATGTGGGCAGGGTGTGGGCAGCACATGGCCAGCATGTGGGCAGCGTGCCCACAGCCACCACAGCCTCTGGGTGCACTGCAAATACACAGCACCACAGTTTGCTTGGTGAGCTCCAGAGAAGGATAGCTTTTCATGTGTAAATGAGAGACCTTTCATTTTTCAAGGCAGTGTACAACATCCCCTTCTTTTGAGAGCAAACACAGGGAGTCAGCCAGCACTGAGTTAATTACATGAGAGCTTCAGCTCCTATTTTAGCGAGACAAAGCTCTGCCACTGCTTTGATGCAATTCCTCCCCCTCACTTCAGTACCACGAGTTCATGTCCCTGCTGGGGACTTCATCTCTTGGTGAGACTGTTTTCTGGAACTTGGTGTTCTTGGTGCTAAAAGCAATTATTACAAAGTGGGAAATTCAATCAGAAAGGCAAAAACTATAAGGGGAATGACTGTGTAGTGCCTGTTCACTGATTCATAACTAAGGATTGGAATTAAATAGTAGATTGGTTTAGACTCTGCATTTCCCAGTGGCTTGCCTCTATGGCAGCTGTTGTGGTGTCTTGTGGGATGAATTAAACAGGGAAGGAAATGTGACAATAAAAGTAATAATAACAAAAAATATCATGGCTGATTTTTCTTTTAAGTGAATGTCACTTCTTTCTCTCGGGTTGTATATATTTTTCAATTACCTTTATGTTAACTATCTAAGTTTTACATATCTGAGTAGCCACAGATTTTAATTTTAGTATTTTGAAGGTGGATTTGGTAAAAAAATGGATAATGGAAACCTGTGTGTCATACTTATAAACCTAATAAATTTCACTTCTTTTTATTTCTTTCTTTTGATAAGAGGTTAAGGCTCTGATGCTTTTGAATATCAGTCATGAGTCTGAACACTTACAGGATTGAAACTGCAGACATTTTCTCTTTGTGTATTGTGGATTATTGCAGTGGCAATAGCCTCGGAGGGAGAAGTATGTTTGAATATGTCTATCTCTAAATCTATATCTGTCTTCTAGAGGTTCTGGTTTGTTTTAATAGAGAACTTTGAAAAAAAAAAAAAAGGGCTGAATTCACTGCTGGTCAGGGAGAGAGTGGTCAGTGTATTTCTGCACTGTGTGTACCTACGTCACAGACAACTTGTGAGGGCTAATTAGGAACTGATAGAAGAGGAAAAGGAGAAATAGGAAAGACTTTGCAATAGCAAGTCCAATCCTGCATTATTGTTCCAGAAACTCTTTTTGTACACCATTAAAGTCTTTCTCCCTTCCAACCGTTTCTTCTCCTGTACAGCTTTACACTCTCTTCTCAAAAACAGTAACATACTGGGACAGATTTTGCAGAGCCTTATAATACCTGAAGGTGAGGAAGTTTTTAAATTCTGTCCCTGGTTTACCATGACCATTCTGTCTATATTTGTAAGTAAATCAACACTGTTGTTTAGTGTATTCTGTTGCACTCCCATTTCAGGTGGTTTTTGATGGTGATCTGTTCTCTTCTTTGATATTTCTAAGCTAAAAGAATGACTCTCTTTAATGCATTTTTCCTAGACAGGTGTCTCTGCTAGTTGTCTTTGCAGTCCTTCTTCTACTTTGTATTCCTCTTTTCTTTTTGGAGATGGGTAGCCTAAAAAGAAGTCTAACTTATGTTTTGTACAGTGGCACTTACTCCTTCTTAAACCTTCCTGAAGATAACTGATACAATACAGAAATGAATTTGCTTATTTGTAGCTGTTCTTCACTAACACCACACATTCAGTCTGTGCCTGATGAAAACTACGTTTTCATTCATTTCTAGAGTAATTTTCAAGGCATGAGCACCCAGTTCATTGCTTATTCCCCCGGCCTCAAGTCAGAAAGAAAGAAAATAAATCTTTGTACCCATCCCAAGCCTCCATCCCAAGTCTCTGCGTTTTAGCTTGTTTCTACATCTCCAGTCCTCCAGATCTCCTTTCTTTCCTTACTGCACTCTAATCCTTACCTACGTTTACAGTGACTCCCAGATTTACAATTCAGCTTTGTATGCCCCTGCAATTTGTGCAAAAATAATTAATGAAATTTTTCTTAATGAAAATAAGATTATTCCCACCGTGAACCACTAAAGAACTTTACTAGTGACCTGGCTCAAGCCCAAGTGATCCATTTGCAGTACAAGATATTGCCATATTTCATTTCATCATTTTCTTTTGCTGCTGTCTGTTCTCTGTTCTGCTACCGACAGAAACAACTGTTTTAATGGACACTATATCAAAATGTCCAACCAGATAGGAGACACCCTGACCTCCTTTTTTTCTAGAAAGTTTATCAGGAAAGATACTAACCTACTTACTGTGGTAAACTGTCCAAAATATTTCCCCCAGTTCCATCTGAATCATCATTTTTTTTTTCTTTCCTGTTTTCTTACATATGCTATATTTGCAATGTTCTAGACATAGTGTGCAGTCATTACCTTGAGTATTTAGTCAGGAATCTTAATTATCAAGCCAAACACTTAAAGTCAGAAAAGTCAATGATAGAAGGTATTTAACAGATCAGGCAAATAAAAACAGTAGTTTCATACATATATATCTTTTGAAGACAAGGAAACGAAGAGCGTTGTGGTAAAGTTGTCTAGTTGAAGAAGTCCCTGCTCATTGCAGGAAGAGTTAGACGAGGTGGCCCTTAAAGGTTGCTTCCAACCTAAAGCATTCTAGATTCTATGAATGTATTAGTAGATACTGATGTTATAGAAAAGACATAGGGGCAAACAGAAACAAGGGCTTAGGAATGAAGTGGAACAAAGATTGAAGTTTTTATGATAAGCTAAGGACTATATTACTGACTTGAGTTTCAGGAGATCACTGAAGTGGGGTTTGCTCTTGGTGTGCTTGACCATGCCTGTTTCCCTTTATTGAAATTGAGGATAACAACATTTTCCGAATTTGTAAATCAATGTTGGAAATATCCTTTTCATAATGCACTCTTTTGTAGGTGATTTAATTGATGCTGTAGATAGGTATGCTACAGCAATATAAAAAGAGGAGTGAACTAATTTGGAATTTGTAGTTGTGAACATACAAACTAAAACCACTCCTTAAAAATTAAAGATACAAAGGTCTTTTTTTCTTTCCCCCCTAAAAAATATTCAAATCTAACCTCAATATTAGTTCAGCTGGCTTTTGTGGAATAAATACACAGTCGACAAGAGTATCAGTACAGATAGGGTCTTTCAATCAACAGCTGCTACCACCACATGAGGATGCCTTTCATTAATAAATTATAATCACAAGTCATTTGACACTGCAAGTTTTTACATTTTGTTTTGAACGAGTAATTTTCATCTTGTTTTCTTCGACCACCCGAAGCCCTAAATGGAAATCCTGCTAGAGGAGTCGAGATATGTTTCTATGGCCCACAAGTGGTTAATGCTAACGATGGCTGTACCACATCCATAAATAGAATTAACTGTAGCTTTGCAACGGCCTACATATGCTGACAGTGCAAAGGCCATCTCCAGAATGTTACTGTGATCATGAGACAATGTGAAATTTCTTAACAGCATGATATTTTTTTAAGGAGTATGTGCTACATGTGGAGTTATTCTTATATGATGTCTCTTTCCATTACTCATGCTAGACCAGCATGTAAGCTCATTTAGCTGATCATGAAAGCTTTTAGGGATCATTGCCCTGAGTCACAAAGAAGGAACAAAATAAATCCAGTGAAGAGTAGGAAAAAACACAGTAACAGATTTGTAAAATCCTCCTCGTTATAGCATTTTGAATATCACTGAACGAGTCAAATTTCATGCCATGCTGATTTTGTGCTTTAAGGCATACAGAACATTTTTTTACACCAGCCATGGTGTATCCACAACAGTGCTGTATGTTCACACAATGCAGTTCAACTGTAGTTCAATTGATAGTGTACAGAATCTTTCAGAAACGCACATATTTGCTGGCCTTTTGAAATGTATGGAATGTGCCAAAAATTATTGGAAGCCAGTGACTCGTCAGCTGAGTGCCTGCCTGGAGTTGGTTTTGGGCCCTTTCCATTTGTTCTTCTTTCCTGCTATACATTTAAAGAATTAGATCACCAATCTAGAATATAATTTCCGTCAGTACAAACAGTCTAATATTTCTACACTTGGGAATTATTAACTTCTTTCAATCAAATTTACTTAAGTGCTGCCAGCAGATCTGTCCTTAGCCTGCAGACATAGTTTGGTTCCCTTTAAAAGCCTACTTTGTCTTCTTGTTGTGAGATGATCTCTTTTTCTGTTAGCATTTCACTGATTCTTCTTTATTACATGTCTTGGTGGATGTGTGTGCAGATTTTTCAAGATATTTTGCAGGAACACTGGGCTATTTCTGCACTTCAGGTCTTTTTGGCAAATGCAAAAAATGTTTCAGAGTTTTGCATGATACACATACACACATACATGCATGCCGTAGAATGAGAAACATATTGCATTGGCAGATCTGAACTACTCTCTAAGATCTATTCAATGAACTTCTCTCAAGATCTGCTTCAATTAACCAGCATTTTGTGGTTAAAGACAACACATGAGGTCTCTGTGAAAAATTTCAGGTAGTTTTGTAGGATCTTGAAAACGTAACAGACATTATAAACCAACTGTTAGTTCACTTGGACAGAATTCCATTTTATTAAACTCTGCTGACTACCAATAAGAGAGAAGTATGTGACATTCCATTTTACTCTCTTGCATTGTGCTGCAGATGGAATTTTTAAATGTCTGTTGTGCTTTTTTTTCTTTTTAAACTATTATTTTTACTGTAGTAAGATCAATCGTAGTATAGATCTTTTATGTGAAGGGCCATGGAAATACAAAGTTAATGGGCTTCTGGCCCTCAAAATTTGACTAAAACGTATTTTGCATATAGATAGGTTTTCACATATAGTTGAACAGACTTAACATGGTAAAAAAGGGATTATTTTCAGCATTTTTAGATCTTACCTCCACACCTACTTTTCACTACTGAAATCACAAAATTCTATTTTTATCAAATAGGAAACTTTTATATTACTAAAATATTCAGCTTTAGGATTCTCAAGTTTTCTCATGTTTGCTGTTTTCTTTGCCAAGCAAAGTTTTTTCTCCAGAGAAACAGATTTTAAATCATTTCATTAGACTGCAGCACTTTGTTTCTGCCACGGCATGGTGCTGCACTAGGTCGCAAATGAACGGCAGGACCCTGTGGTGTCATTTGAAAAGTGTCTTCGTAGAATGAAGGCCTGTCCCCCTAATTCGCAGCACAAGGAGAAAGAGCTGTTTCCCTGAGATATAAGAACGTGCTTCAGTTCTGCTTCTCAATAGCAGTGACAGAATGAGCACAGGGAGAATTTCTGCAGCTTGTAATGGGACTGGTTCCTCCTCCTCCTCCGCTTCTCCAGTCACTGGCATACTTCATGTGAAAAATTGATGTTAGATGTCCACTGAGATACTATAAGTTCATTTTAGTAGAATTTGAGAGTCATACTAAAAAGATGTAAGTGACCAGACAAGACAACAGTTGCTGTCAGAGCAGATACTAAGTCATCCCTGGGTTTCCACATAGAGGGTCAGGAGGAAGCTGAAGTACTAATCTCTGAGCTAAATTTAACTTTTCTTTTCCCTGGGCTGATTATTCTGCAACGGGAGAAGGATACCTGCACCATCGACAGAAATATCCAAAGCCAAATAACATATGAAGTATGATGGAAGGTTTTAGTTTTTATCAGCGATAATAGACTTAATGGAATTGAGGCAGGACACCAACGAGGATGGTTATTTCTCTTCCGGAAATAATAATAAGATTCATTTTGTATGTCTCCTTATATAAAGAGTGCCACAATCAAAGCTTGCATAATTGCTGCAAATACAAAGCACTCTGCAAGCACAAATGAATCTGACGGTATAATAATAATATATAAAACAGTAGCAAGAATGTAAAATGCCATGAAAGATATTAAAAGCTATGTTTTCCAAATTAAGACTGTTACTCTTTTAAGTAGCATGTGATGCTAAGATTAAAAAAAAGGCTGAGAAAATCCAAGAAAATACTGATATTCTAACTGTAACTTACTGTATGTTTTGTTTATATATCTCAGCAGCCACAAATCCATTAAATATTTTTTACCAAATTTTTCACCTTTGTCAAGGCATCATTACTTAAAAAAATAAATATGGCATATGTAACTAAATTCATTTAGCGGACTTTTTAACTTTTATAGGAATCATAAGCACAATGGCTTTATTCTTATTGTGAATGTCTAGATTTTTCATCCTTCTACCTCATTTGATCTTCACCTTTTTTGCAGAAAAGTTATATTCTGACAGAATTACATTTGTATTAAGAAAGAAGAAAAGTGGATTTGGTTTAGTTTAGTCTAACGAAAGTTGAATATTTTTAAAAACAGGTTGGGCTGGGAAGCCCTATTAGAACCTGGAATATTTTCCTACATTTAAGCATATATAACTTTATGTGTTTTCATTGGTTTTGTCAATGTTTGTATATGAATATGAATTCATAGATGAATTAAGCATATGGGCATGAATGTTAATGCTTTTATAATTTTTCCTGTTTTCTAATTATATTGAATCTATTTATTCTATATCACTGCATTGCCTGTTGAAGCTGATTAACTTAAGATTGACACAATGTCATTTTAAGGAATGGATAAGAAATCACAGCTCATTATGAACACGTAAAGAAATTCCAAAATCTGTCTAAGAATTTTCTTTCATTCAGCAAATATTATTTTGTAGGACAACAAATATCAACACCTGCATTTCAAGTACACATTTCAAAATAAAAGTATCATTCTGGTTTGAACACCTGAAATTTAAGGATGGATGGAAGAAAGTGCAGAATCAAAGATTTCTGGGTATTTTCAGATGTGGAAAATGTAAAAATGATGAAAATGTTCCTATAGTATTCTGCTAAAAAATAACACAAATTTCTTGCTAAAGCTCTCCATTCATTTTTGGCTGAGGATATGGAAGGGCAACCACTGGATAAAAAGAGCATTTCATCTTTGAAGAATGATCTTTGTCTAAACTAGAGAACTAACTAGGTACATTTTGAAGCTGAGAAGTTTCTAAATAAAGACAAATGAAAAAAAGAACCTAATATGGTACCTTTAAATAATGGTAACTCCTAATATTGAAGATGCAAGAAAATCTTTAGATTCTTAAATAATGATTGAATTGTAGGTCTCATGACTCTCAAAATTCAGTCCTTAAAAGCTAACAATTTCTTTCTTTCTTTATGTTTCTTTGCTTTATTAGCTTAACCTCTTAGAAATGTTTACATTTATAGGTGGATAATAAAAAAATATTGTTAATTTTTTTTTTTTTTCCTTTTTCTCCTGCAATATTTTCGTGCTGTTTCCCAGCAAAATTATTATACTGGAAACAGAGATGCCCTATCTTTTCATTTTAATGACAGTGAAAATGAATTAGATTATAAGAGAGAGAAAGATTTTCGTATGTGTTTAATAATATATTCTCAATCATTAATCATTCAGGAAAAAGGTGTGTATTATACTGCAGGAACACGTGAAACAATAGCTGGAAGCTACAGCCTGTGATATGAAAAGCCTTCTAGTTTTCTTTATACAAGAACACACAAAATTAGATTTATTTTAGAAAGTGCGCCTATCTGAGAAGTGACCTAAATTGATTTTGGTGCTTATAGACTGGATTATAAAAAATATTATTCCTCTTAATATGTCCATGTTACATATAGGGAGTAAGTAGGGAAATGTAAGTAGGGAATGAGTTGCTATTCAGCTGAAGCATTTAGGTCACTTTATTTTTGGTATTGACATAAGTCAGAGAAATTTGATCAGAACCAGTGATCAAGAATAAGAAAGACCAAACCTCCACCTTGAATATTTTCAAGACTAAAGTGTTTAGTTCTTCAGGTTTTAGAGCTGTACACTGGAGCTGATTTGTAGAGGTGTTAAATGCCAAATATAGTGGTTGAAGTATATGTAAAAGTGAATGATAAGCATATCTGAAAAGGCTTTAAATCTATAAAAGTCTTCACATTGATTTCAGGATAGAGACAGTAGAAATAAGTAACCTTGTTGGCCTCAGTGAAACAACAGTTTCCCTCCCCTATGACATCTTCAAAGGCTAAAGCTAAGCAACTAGCTAGGTTACCAACCTGAGGTGCTAGAGATCAAGTAAAGTCCATATTGCTGTTGTTTGGTTATGGGATTTCGTTTTGGTTTTGTTTTGTTGCATACCTCTAATGGAAGTAAGTGTTGGAGGAGACATAAATTACACTTTTAAAATAATCTAGTTTCCTAAATCAGTCTAAAAATTCTAGGAAGAAATAGTCTACTTAAAGGAGATATCTCCACATTCCCACAGTGCTTCATTTTTGTCTGGTCACAGAAGAACCACAATTTCTAAATATTAAATGGATTTCAGATGCAGGCTGATAATGATAACATTTTTTAAAATGAGTCTATAAGTTACAGTCCTAAGGGAAAAGAGGTAAAATCGAATGTTTAATGACCACTTCCCCTGCCATTCTACTGGTGTTTGTTTGTTGTTTTTTTCCCCCCCACAAAATTACTGCTTTTAATTGCAGTCCACATACCTCATTTATTTTGCAACTTTTTGCTGCTCTTTTTACATTTGACCATCCCTTCTCTTTGCTCTTGTTTCTCTTCTGGTTCACTTTTTGTTCTTTACCTGTTCAATTGGTATTCACATTTTCAACATTTTTTTTCTTGCTCACTGTTTCCTGCATGACTAAAACTTTCTTCTTCCACTCATAGTCATCACTTTGACTGCTTCTGACAGATCTCCCTGCTGAATGTTTTTTTTTTTTCTCCATTTCAGGGACAGGTCCTCTTACTGCTTCCTTTTACATAACTCTGTTCACCAATTCAGACATCTGGATTGCCATCTTCATGTCTTTTGCTGCTTCCACATGCACTCACTTTTCTCTTTGTAGTGAGAGCCACAGCAGACCTCAGAAGCAGAAGAGGAGCAGATCATGCATAGGGCTGGTGTGAATTCATATGACTGTCAGTTCCCTTAGGTTCTTTGTCAAGGTCCCACATTTTAGATCAGCCGTGTAGCCTGGAGGAGATTCCTGGTTTGATTTAAGAACAGTGTGAATGATCTATAAAATCATTGACACACCTTTGAGAGAGGAATTCACAAAAGTAAGTTTTTGAGAGGGCATTCAAAAGACTCAAGTAGTAACAGTCAAATTTGACTGCCTGCTTGGGCTCCTAGCACCATAAGAAGGCTTTGCAGTGGAAGATTTTCAACAGAAGTCAGTAGAAATTTTGAAGACCAAGTATTTGTGAGAAATTATGTGTCTATATATGGTTGTAGATGCCTACAGTTACTTAATAAGTTTGGAAACCGTGAATCATATGCTGTGTATATTAATTGTGAGCTGATTTCTTTGTTTACTTATTTGTTCTCAGTTCTTGAGAAGCTAGTATCAAAACTAGATATTTTAAATAGATTATGCTAAATGTAATCATAATTTTTGATCTAGAAACAAGAATTCTTTGTCTCAAATCCATGATTTTGAATAACAAACTACATATTTGTATCAGAAATGTGTTGAGCCATTCATAATTATTAACATTATACTAAGACTTGATATTTACTAAGTTTAACTTTTATTTGTATCTTGCATCCTGTTTTATTGCTTTATGTGAAAATACATTAGTTATGCACTTATCATAAGGGCATCTGTGATAGTAAAGGATACTGAATGGTTAGTCTACTCTCTCTAGTCGATCAGAGCTTTGTCATCTTGCACATTTCCAGACATCTGTAAAAGGTTTAAATTAATCTACTCAAGGGATAATAGCATGATATACATTCCCTTTGTTCTCCTTGCTCACAGAAAATGGAACCTGAAGTGAGTAGAAATGAAAATCAGCCATAATAAAAATGGTTAGTACAAATACTTTGATTTTACTGACGTGTCACATCAATCATGGAAGTGACTTTTGCCTCAATCCTGTTCTTTTTCTTTACCTGTTCAGAGGATTTGTCCTTGCCATGTGAAAAAAAGAGTCAAGATCAAAACTTTAGTTTGCTATAGAGTTTGATTTGATTCTGTGCGTCAGGCATCTCTCTCATTACTGAAAACAGGGTATGGCAACATAGAACATGATGCTTTGGTGAAAATATATTTTGCACGCTTGTTAAAAATCTAGCCATGTTAAATATATGTCAGAGGAGTGCAGATAAGGAGGGCAAGGACTTTGGAGCAGCCCATCAGAGAGGTTTAGCTAGCTTTGCAGTCAGATGAACTCATTGCAAGAAGTATAGGTTTATAGATGCTTCTTAAAAACTGAAATGAAAGGAGATAAATGAAACAAAAGAAAATTAACCAATGTTTCCAGAAAAAATGAAGTTTGATTTTTAAATTTTTGTTATCAATATATTTTGTTTTCAATAGCATCAGTGATCCAGGCAACTTTTATCTGAAACGTTAGCCTGGCCCAGTAGGTGTCAGATTAGATATACATTACTCTATTATCTCTGTCTGATGCTCTGCATCAAGGGGACCGTGGAGATGAGGCTCATGAGAGAGAAAGAATAAATAAAGGATATCTCTTTTTGGTTTTGGAGCAGCACTTTTACCATTAAGAAAAATCAATAACTGGATTGACTGCATTAAGTAGGGAGTATTATTGTTTCCCATAATGTATCTAATGGATATCATTACCAAAGTAATCACATTATTATCTGCCTTTGCCTTCCTACTTGCTTGGCTAGACATAAACCCAGAACTATTTGTAATGGTGTTTTTTTTCCCTTCTTCTTCAAAATTGCTGCAAACTGTATTTCTTCTCAATTCCTTTTTTAGCCATTTGAACTGCACAGTATCTCTAAATTCAAATTAAGTGTTTTCCCTCTTCTCCATTTCTGTTTTACTCACATTTATCTGATTCAAAGTTATCATTAACTTGAATTTAACTCTTGCTTTTCTGTTTCATCTTCTGTCATATTGCCATCTTATCTTGGATATATTATATTACCACGTCTAATACCATGTATTAACAGAAAGAGATAGACAGTATATTCTTCATTCTAACAGACTTCAAATATATTAAGAATCCCACAGTGAGGGGCCAGGGTTAGCAGAGCAATATTGTAATACTCAGATAATTCAAAGAAAAAGAAACTTTTAGAAAAGTCTGATAATGACTGAACAAATAGAAAAAAAAGACATTAAGGTAGTCACAGGAAAATGATAATGGGGATTAAAGAAGAGACGAAAAAAAAGGAGGAGAGAACTCTTTGAAGTACAGGAAGCAATTAGATGTCGAGGAAGGCTTAGTGGTGAAATCAAACCAGGACCATTTACATTAAATGGGAAATATGGATGTCTTCTTGGTATTAATTCAAAGGCTTGGCCTGTGGCCTCCAGCCACTTGGAAGCCATTTTTGGCATCAGATTTTTTCCAAAACTGAGGCAATACAAGGATTTTTTCTTTCCTGAATTAGTTGTTAACAGTTTCATATTAAATCTCTGTAGTCAGAGATACGAATCCCTGCTAATAATTCACTATGGATTATGATACAGACATGGACATTTTGCGTTGTAGGGGCTGCATTGCTTAACAGAGGTCTGAACTTTGGCAAACAAACACCCATACACTCAACTGGAAATGCTTTTGCTTTAACTGTCATTTGCCCTTTATACCTTGGGAGGACGTTAAGCTTGAAAGTTGCCAGTAAATTAAGCTCAAAAATGTGTGTTGAGCAGCTTCTTCTTGTGGGGCCATTCAGCATACAGATGGGACTTACATGAGCCTACGAATACTTTTTTTCTCATGACATGGTAATCACGAATCTTCCAAAGACATTGTAAGGTGTACTAATTTCTGACAACACAGGCATCATTAATACAGAGTTGCATGAGACCGATGCATCACTATCCTGCCAAATTCTCAGCTGATATAAACCATCAGGACTTCACTGACTACCATGAGCACAGACTAATATACAGCTTCAGATAATCAGAATCAAAATTGCTGTAGTAACATGATGGAGCAGTACTGAAAAGATCATTAGTGCAATATACTACAGCACTAGTAGATGCAGTGCAACTAGTCTACAAAGAGCTGGATTTGTCTTACATATAAAGCATCTGAGTTTCTTCAGTAAAGGACACACTTGATAAATAGTATTGTGTCATATCTGAAGTATAAAAATATTTCAATGGATAAATTGTAGAAAAAGGTTTTCACTAAGTCTCCTGTTTGTAAATAACTGAAAATAAATAAACCTCAAGCCCAGGAATGGCAAGAAAAGGTTTTGGTAAAGTAGTATTTTGTACGTAAACATCCCGACGTAAAGCCCATTTAACTTGAGTAGAAAACATGAAGAAGACATGTGAAAGATGCTGGTTTATATACAGAGCTATTAATAAAAAGAGAGGAGCGTGAAATTTTAATGTGACTGGAGTTAGAGGGGTTTTCATGTTATTCACTGAGTCTCTCCACACTCTGTAGATTTCAGAACGTTGCTTTCCTGTTCTGCTTTCCTTGAATTTTAACCACCTCAGAAATTTCATTTTTTACTTTGCCTCAGTTGTTAATAAAGTCTTAATCGAGTCTCATTCAAATCAGTAGATTTGCAAGGTTTGTATTAGTTTCTATGCTATTTCCACACAAAAAGCACAAGTCAGCCCAAACATGTTGAACAGTGAAGGAAATTAGAAATACGATCTACTGGAAAGCATATAGGATAGAGCTAGATTCTTAGTTTGGCTGCATTCACTCAGTGTCAACATTGTATTTTTTTGTAATGTGACTCAGTTTTATTATGTGAAGACTCTATACATTAAAAACAGACTAAAATGCTTGAGAGATGGTAAATCTTTAGCTGTGTAGTAAACATTCAATATGTGAAAAAATGTGGACTGAATTGTGATTTGAAATTGGAAACTATACCAATTTACAAAGATCTAGATTATGCATTGAATTTTGTATTATACATCATACATTGAAATTCATATTTTTGAGTATGTTTTACTTATATATGCACATATATTGGTAAAGATTTAAAATGTTTCACACAACCTATTTAGCTGAAAAAAACCCTTGAGAACTGAGAAGAAGTTAAGAGCAAACACAATGAATACCTCTGACCATGACAGAAGAGGAAAAGTCTAGAGATGATTAAAATACAATATATTCCATTAATCACACAGTTCATTAAATAATGCCTTATGGTCGTTAGCTTGAAATATTGCTCCATTGAGCACGCAGAAAAATACTGTACAGACAAAGAAGTACACCTATGGATAACATCATAATAGCTTTCAGATAAACTCACTTTTTAAAAAATTCTGTACCATATGCAGTGTCTTAAAGAAGTGGGTTGTAAGATAGGTCTCTTTTTTTAATCACAGAAATTAAGGTCTGAAAATCTTTTTCAATGCCCCTGTCTCCCTCAAAAGAGAACACGAAAAGTATGTGGGAAGAAGAACCTACATGCATTTGAATGAAAAAAAGTATTGCACAGAAGTTAACTGTTTTCTCTTTAAAACCATGTCGCAGCAATATTTCATTCAATTTTAAAAGTGAGCTTGAAAGATGTAAGATAAAAAATTACTCTTAAAAAAGGCAAATCAATGCCACATTTCACTGACAGGTAATTATGTGAAAGCTATATATTTTCAATGACCGGGTTAAAATGTGATCAGGAATATTCAGCTGCTGGTATAGAGCTACTGCATCTGCCCTTGCTAGTTTGCTGATATCACAAAAGAAAACATCTAAAGAAATGAAGCTGATGATATCTCATTCATATAATCTTTGAGCTGCTTGGCTTGGCTATTTTTGTTGGTCCATCTGCAGTTAGAAGAGATGCAGCATGGTGTTTGTATTACAATAATCTACATGAGAAGTGTAGCTCTTTGTTTTCCAATATTTTTAATCCCTCTAACATTATTCAAAATTTGTACAAAGCACTTTGTATGATTCTGCAGGTATACATTTATTTATCTATTTATATATTCCATGAGATGAAATAGGTTGGAATAGTTGAAAACAAATGTAATATTTTGTAGACCACATGATATTTGTGATAAACAATAAATTAGGATGAGAGGTGCACAGCAGAAACTAAATGCAAGTTTAACTAGGAGTATTAAAGCAACATAGCCACATGTACATTAACAATAGTAGCTTTCTCTTTGTTTACATTTTGCTTTTTCTTTACTTTTTTTTTGCCTGTATAGGGGAGCTTGCACATGGGCTGCAAAATACATAAAAGAAATAAGAAAGATCATAAAAGGGGATAACCAGTCTCCCATATATGCACACAGAAAGATGATGCTGCAAAAGCTGTAAGGCAAAGCAGCAATTCTTATCATAAGATTCTTCATCTGAAGGAATCAATGTGGTCGATATAGTTTTATGTAATGAATACCGTTGACAATGACATGGGAATACCGTATCTGCAATATAAACAATGTTTAACAGATTTTCTACACTTCTTCAAGAAAATCTCTAGTTCATAGAACCATAGAATCATAGAATCATAGAATCATAGAATCATAGAATCATAGAATAGTTTGGGTAGGAAGGGACCTTCAAAGCTCATCTAGTTCAAGTCCCTGCAATGAGCAGAGACATCTTCAATTAGATCAGGTTGCTCAGAGCCTGGTCCAGCCTGGCCTGGGATGTCTCCAGGGATGGGGCATCTACCCTCTCGCCTCTCTGGGCAACCTGGGCCAGTGTTTCACCAATTTTATTGTAAAAAATTTCTTCCTCATGTCTAACCTGATTCTCCCATCTTTTAATTTAAAACCACTACCCTTTGTCCTGTCATAACATGTTGTTCTAAAAAATCTGTCTCCATCTTTCTTATAGGCTCCTTTTAAGTACTGAAAGACCACAACAAAGTCTGCCCAGAACCTTCTCCTGAGCAATCCTAACTCTCTTAGCCTGTCCTCGTAGGAGACGTGGTCCCTTTCCTGTACCAAGGGCTCCAGACCTGGATGCAGGACTCCAGGTGAGGTCTCACCAAAGAGGAGCAGAGGGGCAGAATCATCTCCCTCCACCTGCTGGCCATGCTCCTTTTGATGCAGCCTAAGGTACGATTGGCCTTCTGGGCTGCAAATACATATTGCCAACTCATGTCCAATCTTTCATCCACCAGTACCCCCAAGTCCTTCTCAGCAGGGCTGCTCTCAATCCCTTCATCCCCCAGCCTGTATTGATAATACCAGGGGTTGCCTTTACCCAGGAACAGGACCTTGCACTTGGCCTTCTTGAATCTCATGAGCTTCACATGAGCCCACTTCTCGAGCTTGTCCAGGTCTCTCTGGATGGCAACCTGTCCCTTAGTCATGTCAACTGCATGACTCAGCTTGGTGTCATCCACAAACTTGCTAAGGGTGCACTTGGTCCCACTGTCTGTGTTATTGATGACGATGGGAAACAGTACTGGTTCCCGTATGGACCCCTGAGGGACACCACTTGCTACTGGTGTCCATCCAGACATTGAGCCACTGACCACTACTCTCTGGGTGTGACCATCGAGCCAGTTCCTCATCTACCAAAGTGTCCACCCATCAAATCCATACCTCTCCAATGTAGAGAGAAGGATGTTGTGGGGGACCATGTCAAAGGCTTTACAAAAGTCCAGAAAGACAGCATCTGTAGCCCTTCCTTTGTCCACTGATATAACTACTCCATCATAGAAGGCCGCTAGGTTGGTCAGGCAGGACTTGCCCTTGGTGAGGCCATGCTGGCTGTCCTGAATCCCCTTCCTGTCCTCCATGTGCCCTAGCATAGCCTGTGGGAGGATCCACTTCATGATCTTCCCAGGCACAGAGGTGAGGCTGACAGATCAGTAGTTCCCAGTATCCTCCTTCCTACGCTTTTTAAAAATAGGTGTGATGTTTCCATTTTTCCAGTCACCAGGGACTTCACCTGGCTGTCACAACTTCTCAAATATCATGGAGAATATCTTGGCAACTACTTCAGCCAGTTCCCTGAGGACAATGGAATGCATCTCATCAGGTCCCATGGAAATATGTATGTTTAGATTCCTTAGGTGGTCATGAACCTGATCGTCACTTAAACTGGGAAGGACTTTGTTCCCCCAGTCCCTGTCTTGCAGTTCATTGTCTGCTCGAAAAGTGTGGGAAGAGAGCTCGCCCATGATGACTGAGGCAATGATATTTTTAAGTACCTCAGCCTTCTCCTCATCCATTGTTACTAGTTTACCAGTCTTGATCATCAGGGTGGGCCTGCTTCCGCTGACCTTCCTTTTCTGATTGACATACCTGTGGAAGCCCTTATTGTTATTCTTTGCATCCCTCGCCAAGTTCAGCTCCAGCTGTTCCTTGGCCTTCCTCATCCCACCCCTGCACAACAAGGCAGTGTCCCTGTACTCTCCCCAGGACACCTGCCCCTACTTCCACTGCCTGTGCATTTCCTTCTTGCCCTTCAGCTTGACCAGCAGGTCTCAAGTCAGTCATACCAGACGCTTGCCTTCTCACACCTGGGGTTTGAGAGCTCTTGCTCTTGACTGAAAACTTCCTCAAAGATGTGCCAACTCTGTTCTGCTCCCTTGCACCTGAAGGCAGTTTCCCAGGGGTCCATTGTCTAACTCCTTGAAGAGCTGGAAGTTGGCTTTCTTAAAATTCAAGGTCCTGACCTTACTTTTCACCCATCTCACATCCCTCAGGTTGTCGATATGTTGGGTTTTACTCTTTTGAAAATTCAAAATAGTTATGCTAAAACTCACAATGTAATTTTGAGGGACAACATAATTCTGTGACAGTAGAAATGATACATTTGTTTTCCAATTTAAAAAAAAACCCAGTCATTTATTTAATTTTTTTTACCTCAAGGAATTGAATAACTTGTGACTTACACAAAACTAAGCTAGACTAAGACCCTATCAACGGCAAGGATTCCCTTGGTATGGGATTATCTAATGTAAGCAAATTAAACAAAGGAAAAGGATAGCTTTTATAGTGTAT
This sequence comes from Caloenas nicobarica, assembly GCF_036013445.1. NCBI lineage: Eukaryota > Metazoa > Chordata > Aves > Columbiformes > Columbidae > Caloenas > Caloenas nicobarica. The sequence continues at coordinate 72,474,437 of NC_088284.1, read as the reverse complement.
TCATAAAGCAGAGCAGAGATCAATACAAGTAAGAATGCAGTAGAATAAATGGTGCACATTTATTCACTCTTATGTTTGTTGTTCTTTTTTGTTAGTTTCTTCATGCTTTGCTATGACTTCAAATCTCTTGCAACTGCTTAAATCTTGAACACATTCAAAGGCAAGCAAAGTCATGATTTCTACTGTTCAGCCTGGGTTATGATCAAGTAAACAAGTTTTTGGACTTTTTCATGGAAATAATTTTCTTCCCCTCCAGAAGACGGCATATGATTGTGACTTATGCTTCTTTTGAATTTGCTTTTGTCTGAACTTGGCCAGAACTCTGTTACCCTGTGTGCAAATGTCCAAGTAAAATTCAAAACTTTGTTCTTATTCAGTTTCTCCGTGAATAATTAAGCAAGAGGATTGAAAGTAAGTTTAATGCTCCGTAAGTAAGGGGGAAAACTGAATTTCTTTTCTGTCATTGCGAAGTTACTTGTGACATTACCTAATGCTTTGAAACGCTAAAATGGAAGTTTTTGGGTACAGTCTACACACACACGTTTCCATATGCACACACACACAAATATATATACTCTCATTGTGCACTGGGTATCGTGGAGAAAATTAAGAGAGGCATGTTCCTCTGACTATTTTTTTAATACACCATATAGGAATGTAGTACATACTCTCCATTGCCTTGTAAACAAAATAAAATTCACCACACTTTTGTTGCTGTCCTTGAACACCTGCTATCTTTTCCAAATTAGGATCTTAAAAGGTAAGCAAAAGTTTGACATTATCAGAGTGATAAATAGAGAGAAAGGGTAGTTTCAGAAAAGATCTATGTCTGACTTTTTGAACAGCATGTCCTTTGTTATTGCTACCTACTAGAAAGTGCTGCCACAGCCCTGAAAGAGACCACCTGGATCTGTATAATGCAATTTTCAAGCATAACCTGTATGGACAATTAATACGTATCCATCTGTTTGTTTTGATTTTTTCCCAATGGTTCCATGCAATTTTAGCACACAAATTATTCTTCATTGTGGTTAATTTTTTCTTCTTATCATAAATAATTCATATGCAACTGATCGTTAAAATCTCATGCTCTTAAAATGGGACACGATAAACTAGTTAAATCTACATGTTGGCAGTCTGCAGCAATATTGTCAGTACATAGATAAGGCAGGATGATTTTCTGCAGCTATAAGTTAATTCACCAAGTAGATTTTTAAGTGTTTGCCTTTATATTACATTTTAGTTTAAGTTTGAAATGGGATGTTGAGTGATTATTTACACATAATATTTACACGTGAAAAATATGGAATTACCATGAGACCTTGTAGATGACCCCACAGTTTAATTGGATGAAAACACATTTCTGATGGATTTTGTCTTAAAAACCTTTCAAGCCATGTAGAATAAAGAAAGACAGCATGCTTTGTGTTGTACAGCTGTTGCTACAATACACTGAATATAACTGATATTTACTGCATAGTACATCATGATAACACAATATATTTACAAGTGAGGATGCTGTTTGAATGTGAAATTTAATATTTGACAAGAATTGTAAATAATGAGTTCAATTTTCCAGTCAAACTCATTTTTTTCACAATACGGCAAGTTTTAGAACACAAGACACATTTCTTTAGGCTGGTGTGCTCCTCAGAAGCATCACATTTTCAATTCTTTTGAGTTTTTAGAAAAGAATCTGAAAGTAATTCAAGAGAACTACTCTTCTTGCCCCAGTTTCCAGATTCTTGAGAGTTATAGAGGTACAATATTCTACAGTAGAGGTGAGGTAATCACTAGTTATTTCATGACAAACTTTTCTAAAAATGTCTAAGTTTTAAATGTACTTATAGAAATGCCTAATTAGAGTCTTCCTTCTCTTCTTACCTAAGTCCTAACCATAGCTGTGTTTATTTTTCAAAACTGGAAACTGGGTATTTAGGTTACCATCTGATATTGCAAAGTGTTGAATGCCAGTAGGCTGATTTCCAGCCTAAACAACAGACTAGAAAGCCTTATTGTGATGGTATTAAAAAATACCTCTTGAAAAATTTTTTCCCATTCTAGCATTCTGCCTCTTTCCTCAAGTCCTTCTGTGCTCACAAATAACAAACAGTATCACCTAAACTGTACTTAATTAGTAAATCAGAACTTTGAAAAACTTAGAACTGGGTAGATTAACATAAGGAAACCAAAACATACTCAGAAAATGCTGCTACATATTAATTTCTCCTAATTCTGTCAAATATACTGCATTCTCTCTCTCACAGAAAAATCTTGCCAATACATTTCTTTATTCCTTGCATTTATTAATCTTCAGATAATGTTGTTGATCTTTATGTTGCATTCATTGAGGACTGAATATATATTTTTAGTGAAAGCAAGCCTTACTAAGCATCATTATTCTCGGAAAATACATGCTGTATTCTATTTTACAGTGTATTATAAAATAACTGTAACTGAATTTCACTTGATGAAATAAAGGAAGAAATTACAGTATATTATGAAATAACTGAAATGCAAGTGCAATTGACAACAATGAAAAAGAAAATTACAATGGTTTCCTTGAAAAACTTGCAACATTTGCATTTCCATTTACTTAGAATTTCAATAATTCATTCCTAACTGTTAGAATAGATGCTTTAAGTCTCTCTTACCACTACAGGTTTCATTTCAGAGAGAATGTGGGGGAAAAAAATAAAAAAGAATGTATTTACTCATTTACTAGAATATTAAATTGATATAAACTAATGACATTTCCTTACTGAATCAATGTCATCCAAAGACATTTACAGAAGGGAGCTGACTTTTCTGCCCAGTTAGAATTTTAAGTGTTGAAAGAAAATCACAAGAAACCCGTATCATAAAATAAAAGGCAAATTTCATCCTTTGGCAAACTTTGTGCAGTTAAGACAAGTAACAATTTCACATGATAAATCAGAATTGTTCATTTTAATTTATTCACTTCACAACACTCACCAAATTACTGTAGTAATGAGAATTTTACCTTTCTAATTAATTTATCATTACGTAAGATTAAAAGTTAGTGACTCTCTGCCCATATATAGTGCATACTCAGACATGAAGTGCTCACGTTTTGATGTGATTAATTTAGAGATACCAGTAGTATTGCCCAGTTTTAAGTGGCCTTGTATGGAAATGGATTCAAAACAATGTCTTTGGGTCCACTAACTTTCTATCTAGAAAAAAGTTACATATCTGTTTTTTCAAGAAGGCATTTCTTTTCCAGCTTACCAGTAGCAGCTATATGAACAGCTATGAATAGTGCAACACAGTACTTTCAAAAGCACTCTAATGAAAAAGCAAATATGAAGGAAGAAGAAAAATATGAAATGAATCAATTGAAAAAATAAGCACAAAAATAAAATTTTTTGTTTAAACTGTCATGGACATTGACATTAGAAAAAAGAGATGGCTGCACTCTACTAACACATGGCTCCGTGGCTGGTGTCACCACCACAATTTCGGCTTTTTGGTAATGGGATGGCCTACATGGCATCAGGTTTGCTGGCATCTAATGGAGTTCACCTTACACATAAGGGGAAGAGGGTCTTTGCACACAAACTAGCAGGGCTCATTGACAGGGCTTTAAGCTAGATATGATGGGGGAGGAGGGTGTGGGTACATTCAGAGAAGTGCCCTCTTATATGTACAGATATTACTTGTTGAAAAATAGAAGTAGTGCAGGTCTAACAAAGCTGCTTTTTAGGTTTATTCTTATGTTAAAGGTAGGAAAAAAGTGATAGTTATGTACTTTCACTTTTCAGTAAGTTATTTGCTAATATGCCAAGTTAATTTTTTTTTTTTAATATTAGGACAAATTGACTTGCATGTAAATCCAGGTGAGAATTAGTCATATAAATTAAAAAAAAAAAGGAAAAAAGAAAGGAGGAAAATTTTGTAGGAATTTATAGGAATGTGAAAAATCAAGGGCCAGTGGAGTTAAAGGTTCAGACTTATTTAAATCTTCTTTAACTAAGATCTTTGCCAAGGTCTAGAAGGGGGCATTAAAAGCCCAATAATGACATTTTCCAATTATGCTGTAGTGTTTTGCTTTGTATATTTTCTTGCTCTATTTTTGGCTGAGAAAAACATGAAAATTAACCCCAAACAAATGCATTGTTTGTTTGTTTGTTTTTGGAAGATTCTCACAACAATAAATGATTAATACAATTCTTCATGACCTAAGAAACTTCTCTGGTTTTGTTTTCTTTTTTTTACACTTCTTACAGCATATTCAAAGGAGACCAAAAATAACTTTCAGTGTAACTAACTTCCGCAAATATTCTGTATCACTGGAATTAAAAAGGTACATGAATGACAAATGAAATGAACCCAGGCCGATCATAAATTTATCTTGGTGTAAACGTGATATTTAGGTACATTATTCAAAAAAAAGGCAACAATACATCCCCAAAATAATATTTTTAAATAAAAGGACAACCTTAGCTCTGATATGGAATCTCATTCATATTAAAAGGATCTTATTGGTTTTCCTAAGAAAGCAAAAAAAAGAGTTAAATTACAACATAAATGGTTAACCTTGTGTTTTAGAAACAAATTCTGGACAATCGTGGCTGGAAAAACTAATGTTTAGAACACTCTATTAGCACAAGCATTTATTCTATTAGCAAGACCACTCCATATCAGAATTTTGGAAATATAATATTATTGATCCAAGAGCTTTTGCTGGTAGAGACTTAGCTGAATGACAGAACAATACATTGCATATTATCCCTGACAGTGCAGACTAATATCTTCCAAGCAATATTTAGAGCAGTATTTTAGATAAATTTTCCTTTGGAAGGATAGCAGAAATGCCCCATTGACTTTCACTTTCTTTTTATAGTTCTTTTTTACTACATCCTTTTGCTGAAAAAAAAAAGTATATATACTTGTTGCACTAAATACATAAAGGCATTAGACTATAATTATATTACTATCTTTAACATAATACTTCACAAATATCAATATTCTTAAATGGAAATATGATCCCCAGGGAAATTAAGAAATGTTACAACATTCAATGATTTATATAAACACATAGGCCTCCTGTATTCCTGTTTCCCAGGCTGTAGCTTAAGGAATATTTTCGGACTAATTCATAAAAACAGAAATCAGACAACAATGCTTAGTTATTCTTCACACCCTTGTCATGGTTTAAGTTCAGCCAGCAACTAAGTCCCACACAGTCATTCATTCACTCCCCCTGGTAGGATGGGGGCAAGAATCAGAAGAGTAGAAATGAGAAAATTCATGGGTTAAATTAAAGGCAGTTTAAGAGATAAAGCAAAAGGTGTGTGTGCAAGCAAAGCAAAACAGTGGATTCATTCACCACTTCCCATCAACAGGCAGGTATTCAGCCATCTCCAGCATAGTAGGGCTCCATTACACATGACGTTTACTTGGGAAGATAAACACTCCGAATGTCCCACCCTTCCCTCTTCTACTCCCAATATATATACTGAGCATGACATCATGTGTTATAGAATATCCCTTTGGTCATTTGAAGTCAGCTGTCCTGGCTCTGTCTCCTCTCAACCTTTTCTGTTCTCCCCACCTCCTTGTTGGCAGACCAGTATAAAAAGGTGAGAAGTCCTTCACTGCTCAGCAACAACTAAAACATCAGTGTGTTATCAACATTGTTCTCATAGTAAATCCAAAACACAGCACTATATCAGCTACTAGGAAGAAAATTTAACTCTGTCCCAGCCAAAACCAGAAGAACCTCCCTGCTAAAAACATAGTGTCTTGAAGTTCAATAAAACTAAATGTTATGCTATTCTTACATATGGATTATCCAATATTATGAAACAAAATACTCATGCTTTGCCTTTTAATGAAAGATTTGCAATAGAGATTTTCAGCTGATTCTTGTGTGTGCGTGTTGTTCAATTTACCAGTGATGAAATACAAAAGTTTTCAGACAGGTTTTCTGTGAGGTTTGAATTGCTGGTTTCTGCTCCTTTTCATGGAGACATTTTTTTCCATATCATTAAGAATCCTGGTCTTCCCACTCAATGTATTCTATGAGTCTATGATTAATAATAAAAAAAAGTCATAACAGAAGAGCATCTTCTTTGAGCCCTGAGACTGTATTTCCAAAATCGAATGGAGACATGCTCAGAAGATGAGGTTGTGCTATTGAGCATGCTCTGATCACAGCATTCAAGAAAAAAAAAAAAAAAAAAAAGTGGGCTCAAATAAAACAGCTAAGTCTATAATTGTGGCTGAAGAGCAGGCAATTTTAAGTTTACATATGAAAGATGATGTAAAGCTTTTTTTCTAAAAAGCATTAACGAACAACTGAAGATGATAGTTCACCAACGATTACAAACAGAAAAAGTAGGATCTTATTTATGTTGATATTAAGCTATTTTGATGACACTTTAGTAAGAGTAGATACTGCATGAAACTGGTTTTTTTGGTTTCGTTTGTATTTTGGTTTTGTTTGTTTGTTTGTTTGTTTTGTTTTATTTTGGTTTTGTTTTGGTTTTGTTTGTTTGATTTAGTTTTTTCCTGCCTTTTCAGACAGTTAAATCACATTTTGGATCAGACAAGTGATTCATATAGTAACATTAAACTGATAGTACGTACCATTCATGCTTTCTTTGCATAAATATGCATCTTTTCTTCAAATGTGAAGGGCGAAGGATCTTGAAACAAGAGGCCTCTGAGTGAGGTGATAGTAATTGACCTATCCCTTGCTCAGGTCATGAGGTTCCCACTCATGTGGAGTGAGTTTCTACCATTGTTTTGTCATAACGTGTGCATGTGTAGAGATCATGACTGTGGGTTTGCAGTATTATGTAAGAACATAGAGGCTTTTATCCCTCAAATTTTTCTACTTTATTGCAGATTACAACAAATACAAAAAAAGAATTATCACAAACACATATATTATCACAAAAGTACCACTAGCAAATATACTTATGATAGACAAAGTGTATATAAATACATACATATCAAGTTACAAATTACTATCACTAATCAATAATAGCAGCAATCAATCATATGGCAAAATTCAGTATCATAGCAACAACCAACAATAGAACAACTAAGTAGGTATATACTTCACAAACTTATCATTAGTGAAGGAAACTTCTCAACAATATAGTAGCAGATATAAGAGACTAATTGTATGGATGTATATTAGGATGATATGAATAAGATAGATTTCAGAATCAGACAAACCAGTCCAGAGGGGATGACAAACAAACACTAGAGGGGGGCCCAATGACCTCCAAAAGAGGGAAGGACAGACAAAACCAATCACAAAATTGGATTCAAAAGGGTACCAATATGATAAAAGACAGTGTCTCACTTCAAAGATGATCCATGTCAGCACATGGAGTCAGCCAGGCATCCCTTGAGAGAGTCCAAGATACTGCAGAAATCCTGTGTGGGTTTCAGCCTATGTAGGAAAGGATGCACAACATGGAAAGTTCTCAGACAGAAAAGCTTCATTTTGAATAAAAATTAAGTCCTTTTGATATCCTAGAGACATGAAAGGGTGTAGGACACCACCACATCAAGCAGCAGTAGATGTTATTAATTTCTGTTTTCACTGGTAACAACCAATAGGTAGTGAAGTTTTTTATTCTTCCGGACCAATTTTATTTTCTCAGACTGTTTCCACATCTGAAAGTTGCTGTTATATTTTTTTTTTTTTTTTCCCACTTATTGGTGGTACTTCAGGGTGTCTCCAGTTTCAGCTGAAACTCAAAGAGGCCAAGTGCATTTTTCAAGGATGTTTCTGATTCCCAGGCCTGGTTGCCAGACTGGCAGGCTTTTGTTGTTGTTGTTCAGTAATTTTTTCCTTCAAACCAGTCTGCTTTTCTGGCTACTCACATCTCATTTGCCTTTCAAGGTTTAGTCATTTTATAGGATAGAATTATTAGAAGTTAGTTTTCTTACCTGCCTTTCTGATGTGGCAGTCCTGTTTATTTATAGCTCTTGTCTTCCACTCTCGAGAAATGTCTCTCTGCTGGAGAGCTTGCAAACTTTTTATGTTTTTCGATCAACATAAGAAGATTCCACGAGTAGAGCTCTACAAAAAATGTGTATTAAAAGATAGCTGAAAATGTTCATTTAAGATACAAATTAAAAAGATGCATTTAACTTTGATCTTAAATTAAAGTTCTCTCATAACTACATGGTTGTTTTCAATTTTCAACATCCAGTTTTTGACACAAACTCAGAATACTTTCTATGGATGGTAATCAACACGTGATACCTAGGTGCTTGGCCCAAATGCCTCCAAAACTTGTTCTGCTTTTCCTTGATCATCTTTGGGGAAAGGAATTTGGAATCAATTTAATTTTGCAACTTTGTTTTCCTTACAATAGCAGAATTCATATGGGGACAACTGCAAATGCAGCATGTATTCCTTGAGGTTTTTTTGTTCAAAGGACCAGGCTGACAATATTTTCAAGCAAGGCAATCATGACGGCTCAACCTAAAGTTCAATAAACAAAGCAGAACCATGATTTATATATGAGTTTTGGTTTTGTCATAGAAAGCATCTCCTACTGTACCAGCAACAAATGCTGGAATGCATTCAACAGACCTTAACTAACATGGAAGAAAAGTGATACTTTACATTTAATTCAGAATGTCGCATTGTGCTTTATTTAGAAAATGAGAACTGTCAAGCACTGCCAAAGGACCTTAGACTGAAGAGTGAGCTTCAGATATGACTTTTATACCTGCCTGAGACTTTGTAGGAGAGATGTTTTGAGTGTTTATACAGGGATCATTAGACATACCTCATGCTAAGCTTTCATGAATCTTTGAATAAGGAACAGTCAAAAGTCATCAGGTATGGAATATTTTATGGTGACACATTGTTATAATTTCTGTAGAATGATTTATGCAAAAAATATTATATTTGGGGGTAGCAAATGCAACAGAAGCAAAGACAAATTTTGCATCTGCTTAGATGGATCTGAAAACAGTAACTACAGGAGAAAGAACAGATAATGTGCATCCACTGATGTGCAATTTAAGAACTACCATCTTCCCAATGAACTGGAGGTGGAAGAGTAGTGATGAGCCAGATTATGGCTGGAGTCTGGCAGGTGTGTGAGATCTGCATGAGTCACATAGTGTTTTCCATTTACGCTGAGCACCGAAGGAAAGGATAGAAGAAAAGTAGCTGGAACAATGAGGGGCAGTAGACTATGAAGTACACCCCGAAGCAAAAGCAAAAAATTTGTGATCAAAGGTGTAAAAGGACAGGGCAGACACAACAAGTAAAACTGTTCAACCAGCAAGATATACTGCAAATTCAAACTTAACAGAAAATATCTGTTATGCAAAACAATTCACAACTGTTCTGCTGTTCTGTCTGTGCTTGTGCTTGTAAAAAAAAATGCTCTAACTGTCCTGTGCTTACTGAGAGAGCAAAAAAGAGTAGAGTGTGCTGAATAAACATGGGAAGTGCTTATAAGTAGTAGTTCCAAGATAAAAATTGGCTTCTGGCACATACACACATACAGCTCAGACTCTCTGGGTCCACAGTCATCTCCCCATATTCTTCTAACAGTTGTGGTGGTTGGCAAGAAGATTTAGCACGCTTGGCCTCTTCAAGGAGAAAATGTTGTTTAGATGTATTTGTAAGTGCAGACTTTATAGCGCTGTTGTTTTGTATTGGTAGTCGTCCTTTCAGTGCTGTGGCTCTATGACTGCACAAGTAGCTCTTGTGCAATGACAGTCTGCTGCTTCTTAGGTATAAATTAACCATTTTTTCACGTAACAACATCTTGTGGCTAGTACATGAATTTGCCTAGCCAAACAGTGCCGATGCTTGTGCCTTTTTTGTGCTCTGATTTTTCACTGGGGAGCCATACGTGAAACCAGGGAGTGTAAAAGCAAGGGGGTTATGAGACAAAATGACGATGGGGTGGTTTGGTGCAAGGTTTATCTTGGCAATTTCAAGATACTTCTAACAGCATGATACTCCACAGGCCAGATGGGTTGAAGGTTTCTGCCACCATTACAGATGTAGCTCTTAGGTGACATTTCCAAGTATACTCTACACTGAGGCAATGTGTTTGGTCAGAAACATGATTTTTGAGATAGTGTCAAGGAAAAGGCAGCAACATTCTAGACTCAATAAAATTGCTCAAATTAATCAAGGTGTACTAATAAATGAGGGTCACCATACTGGAACATGAGCCTGAGTCAGCCTGCAGTATATAGTTCATAACCTCAGTGACTTCTGTTAGAGTGATTTATTAGGATTTCTGAAAGGTACTCAAATCTAAGTCCTCCTCTGAAGGTCTGGCTTATGAAATTCCTTTCAAGAGAAGAAAAACAAAATTCAGAAGTTTGTTTTAAAAAGATGGGGGAAAAAAGACTGAACACATTTTAGCTTGTCCAGGTCAATAAGTTTTTTATAACTTTTATATGCTAATGTTTATCTACTTGTACACATGCACAAAAAAAATCCTAGATTTTTTTCTGACATTAGTCAAATTACTAAATTACCGTATCTAACAGACCCATACTTGCTGAGATCTCTTAGTCTAAGGAGTGCAGTGCTGGATACCAATTATAAGACAGGCATAGAAGAATAAGAAGAGGAATAAAAGTGGCATGTGAGAGTAAGAATTTGATCACGTACAGAAGTTCAGAACATTGTATTTATAAATGTCATGTAGAAATAAATAACTAGTACAGGCTAAATGCAAGACTGTGATCTTTCAGTGATCTCTTTTCTAGCAGCAGGAGGAAGGCCACAAGAGGTAGTACATCAGTAGATTGCATGTTATCAGAATAATGATCTTAGAACCATAGAATAGTTTAGGCTGGAAAAGACCTTCAAAGCTCACTTAGTCCAACCCCCCTGCCATGAGCAGGGACATCTTCAACTAGATCAGGTTGCTCAGAGGCCTGCCCAGCCTGGCCTTGACTGTCTCCAGGGATGGGGCATCTACCACCTCTCTGGGCAACCTGGGCCAGTATTTCACCACTCTCATTGTAAAAAGTTTCTTCCTGGTTCTCTCCTCTTTTAGTTTAAAACCATTATCTCTTGTCCTATCAAAATAGGCTCTTCTAAAAAGTCTATCTCTATCCTTCTTACAGGCCTCTTTTAAGTATGATCACCTATAGATGTCTGGCGTTTAAGGTATATGACCTCTGTTCCTACATGTGGGTTGTAGCCTCTCTAAGTTGTGTTACTCAAAGTAAAAGCACATAAAATGGCCTTGATATTTCTGTTCAATGTCTAGAACTGTATGTCATGCTTTGTTCTGTGCTAATGTACCCATGATTTTCAGGCATTTGAGAGGTCAGCAGCTTTATGCTTTATATAGTATGTGAGATATGAACTTTGCAGAACTGGGATTCCAGATGTTAAACGTGGAAAAGAAATTTGTCTGACTCTCATTAGCTAAGAAGAAAAAAATATTCTGTTTTTTCCTGTGTTGTAGAAAATAACACATTATACAGCAAATGATTTTTAGTGTTTCTGACATCTTTTGCTGTGCTTTTTTCATTTACAGGGCAAGAAGGAGGACCCAGGTAACTATATACTGGTCAGCCTCACCTCCATCCCTGGAAAGGTGATGGAACAACTTATCCTTGGTGCCATCTCAAGGCATATCAAGGATAAGAGAGTCATTAGGGGCAGTCAACATGGCTTCACCAAGGGGAAGTCATGCCTAACCAACCTCATAGTCTTTTATGATGACATAACGAGGTGGATAGATGATGGCAAAGCAGTGGATGTGGTCTTACCTTGACTTCAGTAAAGCATTTGACACAATCTCCCACAGCATCCTCGCTGCTAAACTGAGGAAGTGTGGTCTGGACGATCGGGTAGTGAGGTGAACTGTGAACTGGCTGAAGGAAAGAAGCCAGAGAGTTGTGTTCAATGGGGCAGAGTCTAGTTGGAAGCCTGTATCTAGTGGAGTTCCTCAAGGGTCAGTACTGGGACCAGTACTATTCAATATATTCATCAACGACTTGGACGAGGGAATAGAGTCTGTCAGCAAGTTTGTTGATGACACTGAACTGGGAGGAGTGGCTGACACGCCAGAGGGCTGTGCTGCCATCCAGCGAGATCTGGACAGGCTGGAGAGTTGGGCAGGGAAAAATTTAATTAAATATAACAAGGGCAAGTGTAGAGTCTTGCATCTGGGCAGGAGTAATCCCAGGTTCCAGTATAGGTTGGGGAAAGACCTGTTAGAGAGCAGCGTAGGGGAAAGGGTCCTGTGGGTCCTGGTGGACAGCAGGATGACCATGAGCCAGCACTGTGCCCTTGTGGCCAAGAAGGCCAATGGCATCCTGGGGTGTATTAGAAGCGGGGTGGTTAGTAGGTCGAGAGAGGTTCTTCTTCCCCTCCACTCTGGCCTGGTGAGACCACATCTGGAATATTGTGTCCAGTTCTGGGCCCCTCAGTTCAAGAAGGACAGGGAACTGCTGGAGAGAGTCCAGTGCAGAGCCACGAAGATGATGAAGGGAGTGGAGCAGCTCCCTTATGAGGAAAGGCTGAGGGAGCTGGGTCTTTAGCTTGGAGAAGAGGAGACTGAGGAGTGACCTCATCAATATTTGTAAATGTATAAAGGGTGAGTGCCACGAGGTTGAAGCTCTTCTTGGTGACAACCAATGATAGGACAAGGGGCAATGGGTACAAACTGGAACACAGGAGGTTCCACTTAAATATGAGAGGAAACTTCTTCTCAGTGAGGCTAACAGAACACTGGAACAGGCTGCCCAGGGAGGCTGTGGAGTCTCCTTCTTTGGAGACATTCAAAACCCACCTGGACACATTCCTGTGTACCCTCGTCTGGGTGTTGCTGCTCCAGCGGTGGGATTGGGCTAGATGATCTTTTGAGGTCTCTTCCAATCCCTAACATTCTGTGATTCTGTGATTCTGTGTATTCTTCCATAAAATGCTTTTTCATCAACAGGGTGCCCTAATTATTAACATTCTGTAAATAATTCTTAACATAACATTCACAGTTAAAAAAAATCTCTATAGGTATTGATCACAAGATATAGCTTGTTTGAAAAGAAAGTCAGCATTTTAATTTGTACAAGTAAATATTGTCATTAAGCAATTAACCATACAGGCATCTATGGCTGGTAATTATAGTTGTTTAAACAAAGACAAATTACTTTCCTAGGAATATAATTTTGCGTGTGGCTTCTCTAATGCTCTTCAGTGAATATAGTGTATTGATAGTTACATATAAGAAGAGAACAAGATTGATTGGCCATAATAATCCTAACTTAGATGTGATTCAACAAAAATGTTTGCCTTATTAACTTAAAAAGAAAAATCTTCCCAAGAAAAAGATGAATATTTTCATCACTAGAATTATTATTGTTTGGTAATGAACAGTGTTCTTGGAAAATACGTATTTAATATGTAACTAATTAGTAAAAAAATTAAGTCAATTACCAAAAACATTTTCTGTGCTAAATGTTAATTAAATTCAGAGGTATTTTTAATAAGATTAATATAGAAAAAACAAATTAAGAAAAAAGTCAATTTAGCCCCAACTTAATCTATTAATCAAGAATAGTGTTTGATTTTTATAGACATATTTATAGTAATAATTATAATAATGGTTGATTTTTCATTCAGAAGTTCACTTCATAACCAAAGGGTTTGAAAATTCAGTTAAGCCTGCTGTTTATGTAGTTGAACATAAGTGAAAGATATATTTCAATGCAAACATTAAAAATAAAATATCAGCAATACTCTGTTGGTTTTAACAAAAGTGCTGAGTTAAGCCTGACCCTGTATTGATTTATACTTTATGGCGCTCTTGAATAAATATGCATCTTAAAATATGCAGTAGCAAAGAACTTCAGCTCATCAAGGTACTGAATATAGGAAAGGTGAAAATGGGACAGCAGGGACCTCGGTCTCTTTTCTTTTTCTTCTTAGTAGCTATGGGGTTTGGAGAAAATATAATTCAAAAAAAGGAATTTAAAGTGTGTGTAAAGTTGATTTCTCATCCAGTGCTTCTATTCTAAATAAATTTATGACCAAAGTATGCTCTGTGTATTGGAAATTCCAAAAAGAACTTTATTCCTTTAAGATGAAACAAAATGTGTTTTGGATTTTTGTCTCCCATAATCTAATAAAATTTAACCTGAAAGTCATTGTGATGTGGTATAGTAGTATGAGAAATTCATTCATGTTTGAAATAAATTCTCTTTACATGGAGGCTTGAAGGTCAAGTTCTGGTTGGGGAGAGAAAGCTAGTTTTAGTGGTGGTGTTGGACTTCTTGTGGGAAAAACAAAACAAAACAAAACAAAACACAGAACTGTAACTGTTAAACTTTAGTTATCTTGTAAGATGCTACATGGAGAGAAAGAAATTTTAATTTTTACCAAAATGTACTTGGTTACAGGTATGTCCTATACTGTGCGTTTGAGGTTGTAAACCTTGTCTCATAATATCATTGTGCTTCTCATGGTAAGACTGTCCCTTTTGTCTTCTAAAAGCAGAATACCTTGACATTTGTTATTCTCTAACAAAGACTCTCCTTTGTTTGCTACAGCGTAGCCTTGGCCATGATTCACTGGGGAGCACAGCACTTCCAGTCAATCTGCAAAATCTCCCTCGGTGTGGCTGAGGCTAAACAGCTGAGGTAAGGTGAAAGCATGCAAAATACCTCTTCTTAGCAGGTAGCTTCAAGAGTGCTTACGTCTGCTGAGAGCTTGCCTTCTCCTTCCACAGAGATATTCTCACTAAAACATTTCAAGACCTCTTCAAAAGGCCTGCTCAGTAGAGCAGAGAGATCTGACAATAGGAAAGCAGGAGATTCAACGAGACAAAATCCCAGCTTTTGAAACACAGGGTGTTTCAAAAAGATGGACCCAATACAGAGATATAGTGATTTCAAATTGGATCCATCTTATTGAAGCACACTCTAGTTAGTAAAAAATGTTCAGACATTAGTATTCATTTGTGAGAAGCAGTGGAAACACTAAGGCAGGAATGAAAGCACAGAGTGATGTAGCGATTTGTCCAGGATCACTTCTTGTTCCAGTTCCAAGGATGACTTTGGAAGCTGGTCCAGAGCTTTCTCCTTGCCACTCTGCTTTCCTTAGTGCTCCTGAGTTGCGCTCCTATTGACTAAAAAGCAAATACTAGAAAACTGAGCAGTTAACAGCACCAATTGCTAAAGGAACAGTAATCAATTTACTAATTTTAAATCAGATTACATCTTTGTAGATAAATTTACAACCTTGAGTATGATATGCCTGATTTCTTAAAGAGAAAATAATGGCTTGGATACAATTATCACATTAAATAAAATTTTAATAAGAAATAGTTTGTCCCAGCTTAGATCTTACAAAGACAAGGTAGAAGACCACTGTGACATACTGTATTCTTGGTTTGTTTAGCTCTTGTTTTGTGCTGTGTTTCCATAAGAAGAGGAGGATGGGTGGGTTATTGGGAGTGGACTAGGAGGAGGAAAGGAGACTGCTGATTGCCTTGGGGAAAACAAACCACACTCACAGGAGAAAAAGGAGGATGTAGAGGGCAAAGAGAGAGAAAGAGAGAAAGTAACTTCTTAGAGCTAAGAAACTATGGATGGAGTGAGACACGGCAGCAAGGAGCAGGCACAGCCAGTCTGGCCTCCATGTATGACTGAACGGAGGAAGCAATTTTCAGAGGACTGGATGGGAATGAGGAGTGTGTCACAGGGTAGAAAATGCCTGGGTACAATGACATGGGCAGAGGAAAGGTTGTGTATGAACCTTTTTTTTTTATCTTTCCTGCTCAGCCTGCCCTCACATCTTGGAGTTTTCTCCATGAAGAATGCTAAATACTCTATATCTAAGTTTTCTATAATTAATCTTTCTGACTATAAAAGTTTGTTTTTAGAAGTTATTTAGCTTTGTCTGTGAAGGTTTTGTGTGAAAGACCCAGAAAAAACAACTCTATTTGTTTGATGGCCCTGTCATAATAATCCAGAGATTATTTACTAAAGAATTCTTAGATGGGCTGATACAGATTTTTGTTTCTGGCCAGATTTTATGAGTCATTAATGAAGTAGGATATCTGAAAATGTTACTAGTCAAATTAGCATCTGACAAACCATGGGTGCTGAAAGAAATGAGAGAGGCAACCTAGTGGGGAACTTATGTAATTATAAAGGCATTGAGCATATGTAGAATAAAGACTGTAGAGCTATGGAATGGGTTTCAGATGATTAAAATATGTATCAATGCAAAAGTATTCAGAGATGCAACCTAAATATCTCCACAAGACATGTATGATCTGTCAGATGTAGCCTTCATATGGATCAACATTTAAAAGCAAACTTCCTTGGTGAGGAGGTGAGTCTTGGCAGAAATAGATGGTGAGATAAGAATATGTGAAATACTGACTAGATCAAAAAAATGGATTGAGTCCTTCCTCCCATCATGAATAAAGGGCAAATTTCCTGATATACTCTGCGAAAAACAAAAGCTTTCTGTAAATTTAAGGAAGACAGTTTGAGACGCCACTGAGCTAACCTCTCTTTTTTGGTGGGAAAAACGGGCTCTTGATTTTCCTGTGACAGGTATGATCTTGCATCTTATGCGCTCTCTGCATGAATCCCCTCTCTGCTGTGTTTTCCTTTCATACCTTTGCATTTTCCCACTTTTGGTCCCACCTGTGGCTACAGCTAGTCAGCTTATCTGAGCCCTACCATGAAGCTGGTGCCCAGGGTTTTGTGTAGGAGAGTCTGTGATGACACACAGCTGCTAAGGAACTACAAAAAGGGGCAAACACACAAACAATAGACTCGTCCAAAGTTTTGTCTTCTGTTACAGGAGGGTTCTTACACAGTTCACCTTTTCCAACACGAAACCTCACAAGGCAAACAAACTCTGTTATATGCACCTCACGTGTCAACAGAGAGGTAACTTAAGAGGTCTGCTTAATGAACAGGCTACACAGACAATAGCAAGGTTAGCCCCCTGTGCTTACCTGTAGTCCCCAAAACATCTTTGAATGGAAAACTTCAACCTACTTGAAGTTTAAAGTCAGCTGCAGAGTAAATATAGGTACAGACTGGGTCATACTGTTAAAGAAATAAAGTTATTTTTCGTTCTTCACTGCTCATACCTACAGGAATTATAGCATGTCATGTGTCTGCAGATGTTTATTTGGTGCAGTAGCATCTAGTCCTATACCTGTATTTCCCTTGAGTGCGATCTTCCTATGCTTGCTTAGGCAAAACGAAAAGCCCATCTGCTGCTGTCTGTTCAATGGAACAGAAAAAAGCATATGGGCCCTCCCCATGGTGTGGCTGAATAAAAATCATCTGTCTCTATGGCTGCTGTTCCAATACCTTTCATAAACATTAATTTCAACCATAGACATGGTTTAATACAAGATTCTCAGCCGTCTATGTTTCTGAATCTGTATTACATTGGTGCAGGTTTTACATTAAATATTCTTCTCTCTGTTGTTTACTTTGGTAGTTTATCCATGGCAGAACCATGTGTGATGCATGCAGAGAAAATTACAGCATTCCCCAAAGAGTTTTCCATACTATAGCATGCATATTTTAACAAAGCATACACAACTGGGGATGTTTAGCTTGTGAGTGCTGAAAAGATGGCTACAAATATCTGGGGGAATGCAAAAACAGCAAGCTAGGTCTGTCTTTTTATTTGTTTGTGACTTAAGGAGCTACCTTAGATATAAATATGCTAGTTATACATTATAACCTTGTGGATAGAGGCAGATCTCGATCTGTGGATATGCCTACAAGGTCTTCTTATTGTGAAATGGAATTCAGTGTCCTCAGAGGTGCTGGCTTCTCAAGACATGACATGTAATTGTGCTGGAAATGGTACGTGAGGAATTGTCTAGGCATGTCTTGACACCTAAGGATATAGCTGCAGATACTTGAGGCTTTTTTATCCCATTTTCTTGCATAAAAATGTAACATGGAAGCAAACTCCTAAGGAATATTTGTTTATTAGGTATTTTTGAAGGTCTGGGTTATGTGATGAGATTTTACAACTTGTAATTTAGTAGTATATGTTTGAGCAGCTCCCTTGAGTTTGCAAGGTCCTTCCATATGAGGAAGCTTGTCAATCACTTCCAGTTTCACTCACCTTACAGGTGTTATTCAAGAGACACCTTCCACAGTAGTATGGTAATATAGGGGAGGAAAGGAGGAGATGGTAAGATTTCCAGCTGTGCAGCTGCAAAACTATAGTCTGTTAGCTATCGCTGAAATTTCATGGGATGAATCACATGACTGTAGCACTGCAATCAATAGCTATAAGCTGTTTAGGAGGGACAGACAGGGAAGGAATGAGGGATTGCTCACTACATTAAAAAAATGGATTGATTGCACAAAGCTGTCTTTGAAAAACTGCAATGCACAAACTGTGGACTTATAGGTGAATATTAGAGACCAACTCAACAAAGGAATCCTCATGGTTCATATTTTCTACAGGCCACCTGATAAGGATATTGATGGAGAGCCTCTTATCTGAACTACTGAAAGCATCAAGCTCATGGGCTTTGATCTTGCTGGGTGACTTCAGTCACCCTGAAATCTGCTGGAAATGCAGGGCAGCAAGCTGCAAGCAGTTTAGGAGACTCTTGAAGTGTATTGAAGATAAATTCCTAATCCAGGTGTTAGAAAGTCCGACCAGAGGAGATGTGTTACTGGACCTGCTGCTCACTAAGGCAGAAGAACTTATTGGAGAGGTCAAGACTAGTGGTAGCCTCACCTACAGTGGTCATGTCCTGTTGGAATTCATGGTCTTGAGGGATACAGACAAGGTGAAAAGTGTAGTGAGGATCCCAAACCTTAGGAAAGAGAATTTCCAGTTTTTTAAAGACTAGTGAATGGGACCACCTGGGAAACTACACTTAAGGATAAGTGACTAGAAGAGAGCTGGCAGCTACTTACAGACATTTTTCTTAGAGCACAAAAGCTCTTGATTACCCTGTGCAGAAATAAGACAAGGAAGGTAAGAGACCAGCATGACTGAGGAAAGACCTCCTGGTCAAAATGAAACATAAGAGGAAAATGTATAGGTAGTGGAAGTAGGACACATGTCCATCTTGGGAAGAATACAGTGATACTGCCTTGGGGTGTAGGACAGAGATCAGGAGAGCTAAGGCACAGCTGGAGCTAAATTTGGCAATGGATGTGAAGAGTAGTAAGAAAGACTTCTGGAGTTACATTAGTCAGAAAAGAAAGACAAAAAAAATTTATACTGCCTAATTAATGAAACAAGATCTCATGACAACAGACATGGAGAAGTCTGAGTTACTAAAAATTTTTGCCTCAGTTTTCACTAGTGATTGCTCCTCCTACATCTCTCAAGTGCCTGAATTTCAGGGTAGGAATGGGGGGTATGAAGTCCCACCTGATATAGGAGAAGATCAGGTTTGAGAACATTTGAGTAACGTGAACATAGTCCATAGAACCCAACAAGATGTATTCCAGAGACCTGAGGGAACTACCAGATGTAGTTCCTAAGTCACTCTACATCATATTTGAAAAGTCATGGCATTCAGATGAAGTCTCCAGTGACTGGAATAAGGGAAACATCACACTAATTTTTTTTTTTAAAAAGGGGAAAAGTAGAACACTGGGATCTACCAGGTATTCAGCCTCACCTCTGTGGCCATTAAGATCACGCAATAGATCCTCCTGGAAGCTATATCAAGGCATATAGTTGATGGGAAGGTGATTAAAGACAGCCAGCATGGCTTCATCAAGGATAAATCGAGCCTGACTAATTTGATGGGCTTGTACAACAGAATGTGTTGGTAGATATGGGAAGACTAACTGATGTCAGCTACCTTGTCTTCTCCAAAGCCTCTCGCATAGCCCCACATAGCATCCATGTCACTAAACTGGAGAGATATCAGTTAGATGGATGAGCTAATTGATGGGTAAGGAATTGGCTGAGTGGCCACATCCAAAGAGTTGCAGTCAATGGCTCAGTGTCCACGTGGAAGCCAGTAACACGTGGTGTCCCTCAAGAGTCCGTATGGGGACCAATACTGTTCAATATCTTTATGAATAACAAAGAGTATGGGATTAAGTGCACCAAGCTGGGAGGTGCAGTTGCCATACTTGAGGGAAGGGGTGCCACCCAGAAGGACCTTGCCAGGCTTGAGGAGTGGGGCCATGTGAACCTTGTGAAGTTCAAGGAGTTCAAGTGCAAGGTCCTGCAGAGAAGGACTTGGGGGTACCCGTGGCTGAAAATTTGGATATGAGCTGGCAATGTGTGCTTCGCAGCCCAGAGAGCAAATCATATCCTGGTCTGCATGAAGAGAAACATGGCCAGCAGCTCAAGGGAGGTGATTCTTCCCCTCTACTGCACTCTCATGAGACCCTGCTGGCAGTATTGTGTCTAATTCTGGTGTCCCCAGGATGAGAAAGACATAGACCTGTTAGAGTAAGTCCATAGGACAGCCACAAAAATGGTCAGAGAGCTGGAGCACCTCTGCTATGAAGGCAGACTGAAAGAGTTGGGGTTGTTCCACCTGGAGAAGAGAGATCTCCAGGAGGACCTTATTGTGGTCTTTCTGTACTTAAAAGGGGCTTGTAAGAGAGAAAGACTTTTTACCAGGGACTGTAGTGACAGGAGAAGGAGTAATGGTTTTAAACTAAAATACAGTAGATTTAGATTAGAGTCAAGGAGGAAGTTCTTTACTAGGAGAGTGTGGAGACAGTGTAACAGGTTGCCCAGAGAAGCTGTGCATTCCCCATCCATGGAAGTGTTTGACGTCACATTGGACAGGGTTTTAGCAACCTGATATAGTGAAAGATGTCCTTGCCCCTGGCAGGAGGGTTGAAGGAGATGGCCATAGAATCATAGAATATCTCAAGTTGGAAGGGACCAATAAGGAACATGGAATCCAACTCCCTGCTCCTTGCAGGACTACCAGAAAGTAACACTGATGTCTAGGAGTGCCATCCATATGTTCCCGGAACTCTGATAGGCTTGGTGCTGAGACGACTTCCATGTGGAGCCTTTTCCCATGCCTGACTACCTTTTCAGTGAAGAGCCTTTTCCTGATGTCTAATCTGAACTTCCCCTGACACAGCTTCATTCCATGTCCTTGTGACCTATCACAGGTCATCAGAAAGAAGAGATCATTATGTCTCCCTCCAGTGCCCACCTTGAGGAATTTGTAGACTGCCATGAGGTCATCCCTCAGCCTTCTCTTCTCCAAGCTGAACAAACTAAGTGACCTCAGCTGCTCCTTGTAAGTTTTGCCCTCAAGACCTTTCACCATCTTGGTCACCCTCCTCTGTACATACTCCAATAGTTTGATGTCCTTCTTATACTGAAGCCCTCAAAACTGCACACAGGACTTGAGATGGGGTCTCACCAATGCAGCGTAGAGTGGGACAATCATGCCCTGGCTATGCTGTGCTTGATGCACCCCAGGACACAGTTGGCCCTTTTGTCTGCGAGGGCACACTGTTGACTTATATTCATCTTGTCGTCAATATAAACCTCCAGATTTCTTTCCATGGGGCTCCTCTCCATCCTGTCATCCCCTGATTTGTATGTATAATCAGAATTACCCTGTGCCAGGCAGGGAATTCGGCACTTGCTCTTGTTAAATTTCGTATGGTTGGTGATTATTCAGCTCTCCGCTCTATCCAGATCTTTCTGTAAGGTCTCTCTATTGTTGAGGGAGTCCACAGCTTCTCCCACTTCAGTATCATTGGCAAACTCACTTAATGGACATTTGACTCTTCCATCTAGATCATTTGTAAAAACATTAAATAGCACTGGCCCTAAAATCGATTCCTGGGAACCTCACTTGTAACTGGTCACCAGCCTGGGATAACCACATTTACTATAACTTTCTCAGCCCAACGTATCAGTCACTTGCTCACCCAACATATTACAGACTTGTCTAGCAGTGTGCAGGACAGCTTATCCAAAAGTATATTGTGAGAGACAGTACCAAAAGCTTTGCTAGAATTCCTAGAACACCACATTTACTGTCTTCCCTTGGTCGACTAGATGGGTGACCTTGTCATAAAAGGAAATTAAGTTAGTTAAGCAGAACTTTCCAATCATGAACTTGTGTTGTCTATGGCCAATGACTGCTTTGCATTTCGAGTGTTTTTCAATAACTCCCAGAATAACCTTCGTCACAATTTTACCAGACACTGAATTGAGACTGACAGGCCTGTGATTACAAGGGTCTTCCTTCTTACACTTCTTGAAAATTGTGACATTTGCCAAATTCCAGTCAACTTGGACCTGTCCAGACTTTGAAGACTGCTGAAAAATAATGGAGAGAGGTCCTGTGATAACACTGGCCAGCTCTTTCAATACCCTTGGATGAATTGCATTTGGTTCCATAAACTTTTGTGCATCCAGCTGGAGCAGCAATTCTTGAACAAGTTCAGGGTAAATTGGGAATTTATCATCCCCCAAGTCATGGTCCTTCAACACAGGGCTCTGGGAGTCCCATGGCCCATTGTCAGTTTTGAAGACAGAGGCAAAGAAGTTGTTAAATGTCTCTGGTTTGTCTGCATCTCTGTTTGGGAGATGACTGACCTTGCCAAGCAACAAATAATATCTCTGATCCTCCTTTTGCTGTTAACATATTTTTTTAAAAGCGTTTTTTGTTGTCCTTCACAGTGCTGGCCAGTTTGAACTCTAATTGAGCTTTGACCACATGAATTTTCTCCCTACGGTGGTGAACAGCACCTCTGTAGTCATCTCATGTTGCCTGTCTTTACTTCCAATGTTCATACACTTGCCTTTCCTAAGTTCTAGAAGAAAGTCCCTGCTCAAACAGACTCCACTTGTGTTCCACTTGCTTGACTTCTGATACATTGGAATTGCCTGCTCCTGCTCTCATAAAAGATAGCTCTTAAAAAGTGACCAGCATTCATAGACCCAGCACTTTCAAAAGCAGATTCCCAGGTGATCTTACTAACCAGCTACTTCAGCACCATGAAGTCTGCTGTCCTCATATCCAGGGCCGAAGTTTTGCTGATGATTTTTCTCCTGTGACCAATGACTTGAAACTCAACAACTTCATGGTCACTGTGACTAAGACAGCAACCAACCACCAATTTGCTGATGAGCCCCTCTCTGTTTACAACAAATCTGGGAAGACACCTTTCCTAGTTGGCTCCTTTAGTACCTGCACCAAGAAATTATCTTCAACATGCTCCAGAAATTTCCTGGACATGTTTGTGTTCACTGTATGATATTCCCACTTGACATCTGGGCAATTAAAATCACCCAAAAGGATAAGGGCCATTGATCTAGAGATGTCTTTTAATTCCTTGCAGAATAATTTGTCAATGCCATCGTCCTGGCTAGATGGCCGATAGTAGACTCCCATAACAACATTGTCTTTATTTGATTTCCCCTCATCCTTACCTAGAGACTCTGAAGTGTGTCATTGCCAACTGTAAGTGCCATACAATCCAACCTCTCACATACAGGGCCGTGCCTCTGCCTTGCCTGCCCTGTGTATATGTCCTGAAGCGCCCATAACCATCCATCATGGCACACCAGTCACAGGATTCATCCAACGAGACTTCATTTACAACAATGGTGTAGTAGTTCTGTGCCAAAGCTTCTAGCTCCTCTTGTTTATTCTTCATGCTGCATGCATTACTATAAAGACATCACAAATGTGCTCCAGTGTACTCAGCACATTGTGAAGCAGACTGAAGGACCTCACCAGCACACTGTCCCTCAAACACTGGCGTGATCCCCCTAGGCTTATCTCTAGAAATCCTTGTTTTATCCCCTTTCCCCTTCAAATCTTGTTTAAAGCTCTTTTGACGAGCCCTGCTAAGTCTTGTGCAGAGGTCTTTTCCCCTCTTTAATAAGGTGTACCACATCTGTCACTAGGAGGCCTGGTGTCTTGTAAACCTTTAAAGATTCTTTCCAACCCAAGTAATTCTTTAGTTCTATAATTCTATGTTTCTATGACTGTTTCTATGATTCTCTGATTTGGAAGACCAAACACATATTAACATTTTGAAACAAAACAAAGTATGACCTAATTTGCAGCTGCCCACTGCAACTGTTCAGTACAGCTTACTCTGTTCTTCCTTTGTCTACTACCTATGCTCTAGTCTTTTTAACATGACTGCCAACATACATGAGGGGAAAGAAGTAGATTTTGATAGAACTGGTGAAAAATCTTTGCCATTACCTGGTGTAAATGCTCTGCTTCTCCTTTGATTTCTACATGAGATGATGAGGTCATGGCTTCAGTTTCAAATGGGCTTCTTACCAGTATCAGGATCATGAGGTATCTAACAAACTATTTTTATAATCAGAGCTCTGTATGCAGCATTAGTTTTGTGCATTCCTCAGGTGTGCATCTCATTTTTTAACGAGACCAGTGCAGATGTCTATGGCCTTTTGCACATAGTTATTTAAGTGGCAGAAGCTTATAATTCAGTCCTGATAGTAACCGGGTTTCAGCCAGCTACAGAAAAGTTGGTGTACACCTCTAGTACAGAGCATGTTTTCTTTAACAGTTTCAGAAAGGCTAATTTGGGATGGCACTTACGAGGATGCAAAGGGCAGCTAGCCCTACCTGGTGGGATAAATAAATAACGAAGATGGGAATCCACTTAGATATAAAAGGCTTCCTGCTGAATGTAGAGAAAGACACGCAGGCTGTGAACAGCTCTAAAGTGGAAGATGTTGTACCCTTTAGAGGGACTGAAAGCCACTTCGGCCTGATTCGAAGGAGGGTAAAGTTATTTCTTTTTATTGCTTTTAAAAAAGTGTAATGAAGTATAGAAATATTCCTCTGTTTAATGGAAACTACCAAGATGACATGAACTTTCACTTCTGGTTTGCTGTGGCCTATTAGGTCCTTGCTAAGAGGAAGGGCAAACAATTTATGAAAAAAACAAATGTCGGAAGGATCTCATAAACTTGTATGGTTTGGGATACTAACTCAATCATATTTCATTAATTTAATGAATGTATAGATAAGTATGGAAATATGATACAGTTAAATTAAGCACTGCAGTATTTGATATCTAAGTTTAAAGTCCTGAGTTAGTTTTTTGAAACACTACATGAAAACCACAGAACATAAAAATTTTCAGAAGCAAATGGCTAACTATGCTAGCACTTAAGTTCAGGGCTTAAATAGGAGGCAAAATGGTTGGGCAGGTGAATCAGCAGACACCATGTGTGTCAGCTTCTAGAACACAGTGGGGAGAAGATTTTAGGACTTTATGTATTTAATATAAAATACAAACTTCTACACTGTTGGGAAGCTGGACACCCTAATACTCGTTGGGGAATATGTATGAAAATCATAAGCCAGAGAAGACCCATTTTTGTATTGTATTCTGAAAGCATCGCATTTCTTTGTTTCTTGTTCTCAGTTTTGTGTGCTCATGCTTACAGAGTAAAGACTTTATAATTAAGCTCTTTGACTATAATATCTTATGTTTATGTCTTCTTTATTTTGACTTCTGCATATGAAAACATTGTTTTTTCCTGTATGTCAAGCAACTTCAGCCTACTCCGTCAAACACCTCATCACATCACACACCTTTTCATCTGCAGTGCAATTCAAATTCCTGGTTTAGATTTTCTTGATATATGATGTCAAAAAGCAACTAAGAACATATAAACTCAAACAAGGTCTCACCTCTCTCTTTTTCTCCTATGTGCAATCCTTTCATTCTGCCTTACTGTGATGATCTGCTCTGTGCTTTTAATTCTGATGACAGCACCCCTCAGTTTCCACTGAAACATGTAACTTTTAAAAAGAATTCAGTGTTTTTAAGAAAATAATCAGAATCCTGAAAATTTTTACTGCATAATCCACATTGATTCTCTATGTAATATTTTCATGTTTGTTATCATATATTTTACAGTTAAGCTACTGTATTGAAACTGAGGAGTCCGCAAGCTTTGTATGGAGCTTCTGTTTTTGTTTCCTGTGGAATGTACCACACAGAATACTGTAACTGAGATTTCACCTTGTGCCTCTTGCTTTTTCTTGTCTTCTTGGCTTCAATACTTCATTACTTCTATTTCCATTAGAATATACTTTTGCATGGCATGACCATTGAGCTGTACACTAGAGTCACGGTTCTTGTGCCCTGCTGCAGTGACATCAGAATGACATGGTTAGTTTTTCTTCTAGCTAGTTCAAATAGCTAAGGAAATGGAATAATAAAGTGCTTTACTTCTTTTAGTACCTAGCCCAACGAAAACTTCCCAGGATGAGTCTGTTTAACAGATCTTTACAGTGATATGGTGTACTGGTTTTGGCTGCAACAGAGTTGATTTTCCTCATAGTTGCTACCATGGAACTGTGTTTTGCGCTTGTGCTGGCAATAGTGTTGATCATGTGTGGTTGTTTGTGCTTAAATAGTATCAAGGCCTTTTCTGCTTCTCATACTGCCCAGCCAACAAGTAGGCTGGGGATGCACAAGCCAGGACAGCCGACTCCAACTGACCAAAAGGATATTCCAGACCATATGATGTCATGCTCAGGAAAAGAAAAAAAAAAAAATCGGAGGGAAAAGGAAAGCAGGACTTTCAGAGTGATATCATTTGTCTTCTCAATAAAGCCCAGCTTTCCTGGAGATAGTTGAACACCTACCCACCAACGAGAAGTAGTGAATGGATTCCTTATTCTGCTTTGCTGGCAAGTATAGCTTTTGTTTTACCTGTTAAACTGTCTGTATCTCAGCCCATGAGTTTTCTCACTTTTACCCTTCCTTATTGTCTCCCCCATCCCACCAGTGGGGAGTGAGTGGCTGTTGGTGGTTTGTTGCCAACTGGGCTTAAACCATGACATATGGGAAGGGATTTTTTTTTTTTCCAATACATAGCTTGGTGTGCATTCCTTTTGAATATATCTAAGCACTCAATACTATCTAGACCCATGGAACTAGAATGGTACAAAATACAATACTGTTAACACAATTCCACTGTGTATTTTCACCTACATCCTAATAAAATGATGTTGTTGGAGTAGAATCTCATTTGTGTTTCTCCTTCATTTTTTTCCTTCCTCTCTCTCTCAAAAAAAAAAAAAAGGAGCAGTCAAGCTTTATTATCTTTGATTCCTGATTTTATGAGCAGCATAGGAGACATGCAAATGAAAATCCATTAAAACGTCCACATCTTTAACAAACCATATACACTGCAGCTATATTTCCAGTGGTCAGCTTTACTTGTTCCTTTTTTCATTTCTGCAATATATTTTTACAGGAAAGCTATCACTGTAGCTGAAAATTTAAAAAAAATAACAAAAAAAAATCTATACAACTTGAGTCTACTTTACACTGGGGCCTTATATTCACATATTTTTTCTTGGATTTTTGAGAAGCAGCTTTGCTCTGGTACTCTTCATCCACCTACATGCTCTGGTTAGATATTTTTAAATTCCAGTCATCATACAGTCAGAATTTGCAGGAGGTTCTCAGAGAACTTTTTCCCCTCTAGCTAGCTGTGGAAAGGACAATGCAATTAATAACAGATGTTATAGAATGACCACGTCCTTGAAAGAATGCCTTATTGGCACCTCCTGCTAATTGTATCACATATAACACAAGTAAAAGCATAATAAATCTGAACTGGGGGACATTTTATGCAAGAGCTCTTCTCTCTTTCCAGACGGTAAATTGCTCAGCTCTTGAAATATCTATAACCTTGTGAGACCCAACTTGCATTAGCCTAATTGCCTCTTTTCTTCCTCCCTCCCCTTCCTTGCTCTCCCTCCTGTTTTTGTTCCCTGGATCTGTAACAACAGTATTTTTTTGTTGATCTACCTGTTTTAGTGCTGTAAGGAAAGGATCTATATTTGCTGTCTTGGACAGAATTTTCTCAGGTCTGTTCTGCAGACTTATTAGTGAAATGCCTGTTTAAAGAGCTTTAAAGCACTTTACTTGATACCGGAACATGACTAAATGCTGAAGAAGTTTAACAGAAAACTAGAAGAGCATTGTCATTAACTGTGAGATGGGGTGAGCTTCAGATGGATCAACAGATATACTCTATTCTATTTCTGAATATTACTTCCATGATAAAAAAAAGTCCACATGTACCAGTAATTTTTCTTTCTTACAGCAATGAATAAGCAACAAAGAAGTTTTGTGGAAAAAAAAAAGAAAAGATTGATGAAGTCTTAAATCTCTTTGTACCTTGTCATGACATGGCGATGAAGAAGGGCCACTTCAGCAGTTTTCCTCTGTTGACCGTGGACAAAGGAGAAGCTGTTTCTCACTAAAGTTCTATTGGATTTTTGTTTCATTTCTACCGACATCATTAATTTCAAGCCTGATTTTGATTCAAGAAGAAAATAACAGAGAAGTGAACAGGAGCATGTATACAGAGCTGTGTGCAGGAGACCCCCTTTCAGGCACAGAATTATGCTACAGCTGCACACAGTGAACAGCATCTACAGTTGCAAGTTCCCTGTCAATGTGTAGTTGACTTTAAGCCTAAAATACTTCCCTAGCTGTCCTAGTGCCTGTATGGAGAAGGCAATTTGACAGAGAATTGGTCTTTGTGGGATATTTCAGTAAGATAGGACAAAGCCTGCAAATGATTATTTGAACTCCATTTGTGTCTGTATCCAAGGCAGAAAGGTGTCAAGTCACTATAATCCAATCCCTAAGCACCTATCATGCCCTTTGATGTCTCCTGTTCCATGTTGTGTGCTGGGGAGTGATCTGGGGAAAGGAGGTCCATCTTCCCTGGACAAGAGTAAGACATAGCACATCAATGCAATCCCCAGAGGAAGACATGCATTGTATTGGGAACAAGGACTTCCAAATCTAAGTCCCATTCCTGTTACTGACTTTCTGAATCATCATTTTGCAATTTACTTCATTTTCTGGTTTTGTTTCTGTTTGTGAGGTTTTTTGTTTGTTTATTTTCCCCTGTTCCCTCTTCTGTTTTAAACAGAAAGCTCCTGAAAAGTACCTATCCTGAGGACTCCTTGGTGCTATCGGACTATATAGGAATATTAGCAACATAATGAACTACTTTGGTATGTACTTTAAAAGCCATGTGTCTGTATTAAGAAAAACATAGAAATACAAATGGTATTCCTGAGAGACTGCTGAAATCTGAGCTAAAATTTATTCTTATGATTTTGATTTTACACCTTGAAGTGTGCCCTAAACTATCTATGAGTTTGGTTTTTTAGCAAATTCATCTGACACTTTTTTGCTACACAGCTTAGAAGAGTGGTTAACTGAGTTCTCTCATATGACCCTGTGAAGTCATTGTAGTCTGACTCTGCACTGACCTAAGTCAATAATAAGATTCCCATTGGTTTTCTGAAACAAGAAAATGAGCTTGAAAATACATTTATTTTGGAGTATATGTATGCAAAAAAAGGAAGAAAAAACGTTATGAATAAAATATATTTTGGTGCCAAGAAGAAGGCCAAAGGTTGATGGCAAATAGGGAAAGAGTACACAGTATGAAAAATAACTGAATAAATGGACAAAAACTAGAATGGCCTAGTTAATTACACAAAAACTGCTTAAGTCCCTAACTTTTCCAATGTGATGCAGGTTTTGGAATTTTCCTATCTGCCTTATACATACGCTATTTTATTTCATCTTGCTGGTATTACTACATTCTGAACTAGAACTGTACAATAAATTGTGATAACTCTGGCATCATTTGCACATCTGAATATCAGCTTTCAAATTCAGAGAAACTCAAACCTGGAAAAATACAGGAATTGATGCATAACATCAAGGATGCTATTTAGTCCCCTAAGAATAATTATGCTAATACTGTCTTTATATGAAGAATAACAATTAAATGGACATAGTGAAATTTGTAGAAAATAATGGAAAAATCTTGTGTGTCCAAATAGGCCAGACCTTGTAATTACAGGTAAGTAATATGTATACTCCAGTAACCGTGACTGTTCACTCAAATACATATCATGGAATTTATTTTCAGGTAATGTTTATCTCCATACCGAGCATCAAACAGACACCCAACTGGCAGAATGCTGATCTTAATGAAGGATAATTTTCTAATTAAATCAAAAGACCGAAAATCCAGAAAACTATGCTCTCTCCCTCATTACAAAGTATAATTTGCATGTCACTTTAGAAAGGATTTATTTACCATATATTGACTTCAGCCTCTGTACTATAAAGATGATAATATTTATGTACTGTTATACCAGTTTCCTTCAGATCCTAACATGCTTTGTTTTTCTGACCAGATTACCATAAAGTTATACATCCGTGGCTCTACCCAGTCCAGTGTTTCACCAATGCTGAAATGAGCAGGACCTGCTCGAGCTTCATGGAGAGAGGCCCTGGCTTCATACTCCAGCCTCTATTCAGGCCATGCCTGGCAACTGATAAATCTTGTTTTCAAGCAGTTCAGCTGTTGAACCTGAGGAAAATCAAACTAAAAAAATGTGAACAGGACTTTTTTTAAGACCGTGTGTTGGGGGTTGAATTTATTAATCTGAGAGAAGACTGGAAGAAAGTCAAAGCCAAATGAGGAAGCAGGAACATGTAGTGATGAAGGTATGGGTTAGGAGAGAGGAGCAAATCATACCTCTCTCTTTTGGTCACAGCAAGATCCTAGATTGTCTCAGCTGCAAAATGTAGTCACCCTAACAGTAGGCATGTGTGCAGCTGTGTTACTATGCTGATTGTGTGCTATGCATGTTGTACAACTATATTTATCATGCCATAATTTTCTACATATTTGAGGGAAATACATACTAATTGTCACCACTAAAAGGCTACCTCTTCCTATACACCAAATGTTATGACATTTCCATAGCTGAAAAACAGTTTGACCTGTGTAACACAGTGTGGAAGAGCATCATTTGAGGCTGTTGTATTAATACATGCAATATAGTTGAATGATTAAACTCGTATTTAGATATTAAAACTGATAGTATATTCTTATGTATCAAAGCTGGCAATTCACTCATACTTTAATATTGCTGTAGATATAGTGCTATCTTTTACAATTCTGTTATTTCCTGTGCTTCATGCCTTTATTTTTTCAATTTATGCTCCAGACTTCGAAATGAAACATGTTTTCCTTATAGGTCACATCACTTGCTTCCGTAAGTGCACAGTTTGGGTTGGTGGATCTGACTGAGACGTAAATAATAGTGTGTTCAGATTATGATACAAGAAAGCTGTCATTCTATTTTTTTAACTGTTAGGAATTTTCTGAGTGTCTTCCTCTTTCTCCTCCCCTTCCTCCTGCTGTGACTCAAAGATGAGTACAAAGCATGCTATATGTAATTTTCTTATTTTTAACACAGAGCAGTGTTGCATACTTTCTACTTTTTTGATTTTTAACTTTTATTTTACCTTCTACAGGAAGGGTCAGAAGGAGGATCTGGGAAACTACAGACCTGTCAGTCTAACCTTGGTGCTGGGGAAGGTCATGGAGCAGATCATCCTGAGTGATATCACACAGCACATACAAGAAAACCATGCAACTAGGCCCAGTCAACATGGGTTTATGAAACACAGGTCCTATTTGACCAACTTGATTTCCTTCTATGACAAGGTGACTCACCTAGTAGAAGAGCGAAAAGCTGTGGATGTTGTGTACTTAGACTTCAGTAAAGCCTTTGACACCATATCCCACAGCATTCTCCTGGAGAAGCTGGAAGCTCATGGCCTGGATGGGTATACTTTGCAATGGATAAAGATCTGGCTGGAAGGCCAGGCCCGAAGACTTGCGGTGAATGGAGCCAAAACCAATTGGCGGGCGGTCACAAGTGGTGTTCCCTAGGGCTCAGTATTGGAGTGAGTTTTGTTTAATCTCTTTATCATTGATCTGGATGAGGGGACTGAGTGCACCCTCAATAAATTTGCAGATGACACCAAGTTAGGTGGGAGTGTTGATCTGCTGGAGAGTAGGAAGGCCATACAGAGGGATCTGGACCGGTTGGATCATTAGGCTGAGGCCAATTGCATGAGGTTTAACAAGGCTAAGTGCGGGGTCCTGCACTTGAGACACAAAAACCCCAAGCAGCGCTACAGGCTTGGGAAAGAGTGGCTGGAAAGCTGCCTGGCAGAAAGGGATCTGAGGGTGTTGATTGACAGCCAGCTGAACATAAGCCAACAGTGTGCCCAGGTGGCCAAAAAGGCCAACAGCATCCTGGCTTGTATCAGGAATACTGTGGCCATCAGGACTAGGGAAGTGATTGTCCCCTGTACTGAGCACTGGTGAGGTTCCACCTTGAATACTGTGTTCAATTTTGTGGTCTTGGAGAGAGTTCAGAGAAGGACAGGAAAGCTGGTTAAGGGCCTGGAACACAAGTGTTATGAGGAGTGGCTGAGGGAACTGGGGCTGCTTAGCCTGGAGAAAAGGAGGCTGAGGGGAAACCTTATCGCTGTCTATAACTACCTGAAAGGAGGCTGGAGCATGGAGTGTGTTGGTCTCTTCTCCCAAGTAACAAGTGATAGGGCAAGAGGAAGTGGCCTCAAGTTGCACGAGTGGAGATTTAGATTGGATATTAGCAAAAAATTTTTCACGAAAGGGGTTGTCAGGCATTGGAACAGGCTGCCCAGGGAAGTGATGGAGTCACCATCACTGGAGATGTGTAAAAGGCATATAGACAAGATTCTTAGGGACATAGTTTAGTGCTAAAGTTAGGTCGCGGTTGGAGTTGATGATCCTGAGGGTCTCTTCCAAGCAAAATGATTCTATGATTCTGTGATTTTCACAAGCGTACTCAACCCTTGCAGCAAATACCCATCAAAGTAATGTTTTATCTTGGCAGACAGGACTTGTCACCTATTATTGTTCAAATATTCTGAACTTTTCTTCAGACTTGCTTTAAATTTACTCATTTTTCAAGGTGAAATCCCTTTACTTCCTGAAAAAGAACAAAGGAAAAGTGTAATTTAGACCATGTTCACTGCCTCTGATGCCTTTGCTCCATTTCGGGGTAAAATTTTGTTGTCCTTCCAACTACAAGGTAGTGGATTGGAAATGTAAGAATATGTGAGTGCTTCTGTATAGCATAGTGCCCGAAACTTAACTGCAAAATAAAGCAGGTAATGTTTTCTCGTTCTATGATACTAAAAATTATAGCAGGACATAAGAATGTGCACGCTATTTTTTTGGTGATATCTAGGAAGGAGCATAAAAAACCAAGGTAGGGATGAATTCAACGCATTGCAAAGTATGGTATTGCGGTGTCAGGTAATCAGCAAAATCCTCAGATGTCTTGTAAACTGCAAGTCGCACTTGTATTTTTGAAGCACTTTGAGGTACCTTTTTTCCATGCATGAATTTGCTTATACCCACTATTTCAATCCAATCTGTACTTCTGTTACCCGAAACATCCTATCACTGAAAATGCAAGCATGGAGCTGTGCCATGCTGTGATGACACTAGCCAGAAGTACCAAGGAAGACTAGTGACAATAGTAAGTAGAATACACAAAACTGTAATGCCATAGGTTCAGCACAGGGGTAGGTCTCCAGGCAAAATCCACTGCTGCTTTCCGAATCCAACCTCTTGCTAAACATACTTTGTAACCCTTTCATCTTTCAGGCACAGCAAATAATCTTACAGAGACTACGAAAGCTTATTCAAATGTGTAAGTACAAAGTCTTTACTCGTAAATACATTCTTAACATCAATTTATAATATTGATAATATCAAACGCAGTATTGATATCATTGT
This sequence comes from Caloenas nicobarica, assembly GCF_036013445.1. NCBI lineage: Eukaryota > Metazoa > Chordata > Aves > Columbiformes > Columbidae > Caloenas > Caloenas nicobarica. The sequence continues at coordinate 72,440,779 of NC_088284.1, read as the reverse complement.
AAAGCTGCACATGGAATAGACTCAAAAGTCATCAAGTAGGACTGTGGATGAAAATCTGAGTAAAAAAGGTTTTCTGAGCATTACTCCTGGGAATCTTACTAATTTATGTTCATCCCTCTTTCCTTTCTGAGATGTTAATCTAGCAAATCAATAACAATGGTGCATCTTCAAGCCAAGATTTGTGATGTGTCTAGCAACCACACTTCTCATTAGGACAACTATGAATTGATTTGAAACAGAGAACACATCACAAGAGAAGATGACTATTTATCTGTCCGCAGTTCAGCAAGTAAGCATTGAGAGGAGCAAGAGCTGGCATACAACGTGACTCCATCTGATGCAAAATTAATCCACAGAAAGAAAATATTGTCTATGAAATATGAGAAAGAATAAAAGCTCTTTATTCATTCTTACCCTCTTTACTTTTCTTTGCATTTTGCTTTTTCTGAAGAATTTACTCATGTGAGTGGGTGTATAAGTACATATTCACTCTAGTTAAAGGTTAGGAAAATTTCATCAACAAAAACGGATAGCTATACTAAAGTTTGATTTGCAGAAGGAGGACAACACAGCTTATTCTATATATAATTGCTTTTTTTAACCTTGTACCTGTCTTAGTAACTTAGCAGATCAAATTTCAGTAACAAGGATCATTGAATATTCAATTTTGAAAAAAATGCATCATTATAATAGAAGAAAACTATTTAGGGAACTGCTTTATTTCTCTTCTTTCTTAGTAATATAACATTCAATATCCAACTTCGAAATCATCCTGTCTGACCTCCTGCATCATAAACACTATTTCTGCATATGCCAAGGATTGACAATCTTTTTTAGACAACATATATATAAAACAATCTAAACAAAATAACATCAAGTCTGAAAGAAGGTTTAACCATAAAAATCAAATATCATTCAGAAAAGCTCTGTAAACAAGAAACATGAGGAAAGAATTTGCAACAGTTGCACGTAATGGGCTGAAGTAATACATTACTAACTGTATGAAAGAAAGTGAAAATAAAGAGCACAGAAAGTGATCCAACATATGTTGAGGTACAGCGAGAATATTATTGCATTTGGCAAAACGAAATGATACTTAGTCAACTGTCACACAAACATCATTATGGAAATGGGTATATTGGACACAGTATAGTCAAGTTTTATGGCAGCAGTAGATTTAGATATTTTGTATGAAATGGAAGGAAGAGCTTAGAGCTTAAAATAAGTCTTAAATATATTCTGACACAAGCAGTGTGTATGTCATTGATATTTCTTAATTTAATATCCACTGTATATTTTCCTGGTATGGTAGGACAGGGCATGCATTGTTTCTTACTCAAGTGTATTGTTAAGCATTTGTTGATACAGTGAGGAAAGAAGTGTGTTAATGGTCTTTCCACATGTTTCCCAGTTAAATAGGAAAGAGACATAGGAATAATACAGTGTGTTAAATAATAGAAATCTTCCTTTTTTTAATATTAGTAGGACTCCTGGGCTGATTTACAGCTACAATGAGTTTTCTTTTAATTCATTCCTCTGTACTAGTTTTGTCCCATTATATCCAGAGAACTCCGCTTTTCTGGAAGTCCTCATAATTATTATTGTCATTATTGTTGTTATTAACACAGAATTATTTAAAGATACCAATCCATTCAGAGTCTTTAATATATGTATTTGAAGAAAGGTTATATTTGAGGATAATTTTCAAGACTAACCAGTGCAATAATCAACCAAGTAATCAACATGTTTTATCCTGCAGCATTCTACATCTGTTTTGGATATACTGTCAGAGTGTAGTTATAAGTAGTACAAGTAGTAGTATGATAGACTGAGAATTATAGCTCGCGTTTGTGTGTACAGTAGGAATATTTTCTGACTTATTCCATCAAAAAGCTGAAAGATGGATGAATTCATAGCAAATAGGAACAATTTGGATATACACCTCCATAATTTTCATCTTATTGTTTTGTATGGTCCTAATCAATAGTTAGTTACTTCGGTTTGATAAATTTTAAATAAATTAAAAGACTTTTGTCTTCTGTTGTGATTATTACAAACAAACAAACAAATACCTACAAAATGCATCAGTCAGAATAAAAGAGAAGCAAAGACATAAAAGTGTGTTCCTTCTGTTGAAAGAAAGGGGATCTTTTTTTTAATTGCTGTGATGAAAAAGTTCAACTGAATTCTTCTATAGTGCCTGCCAGTGAATTTGTTAAACATTGATCCAGTGTCTTTGATCTGTGTTGCTTATCATGTTGCCATCTCGTGAGGTCTTTCAAACCACTTTTGTAGGAGTAGCACAACCACTGATAGTGAGTCTCATTTAGTTGCCAATTTTGCTTACAAACTATGGTCTCTTTTCTGTTGCTATGGCAATATGATGTTATACAGTAGATTTCAGTAATTGTCTCTTAGCTGTAGCTTGTGTAGTCCTGGAGAACAGAAGTCTAAGAAAGCAACTCAGGTATGGTTTTCTGCTTTATATTGTGAACGGAGCAGGTATCTGCTGGAGCCATGCATAGAGTGTCAATACATTATTTCTAAATAAAAATCACAGCAAAGTCACTCATCTTTCCTGCTGTTTAACGTTCATATTTTTTTATAGTGTCACATGGTTCTGCTTTGTGTTGAAGTCCTTCATCAGGTTTAATCAAAGATAATTACGTTATTAAAAGTATATGTCTTCCAACATTTTCAGAGAGATTCACGAACACAGAAAACATTTCAAAGTCATGAACAAGTCTATTGAAAATGCGAGACTGAATGGTAATGTTCCATCTTGCAAAATATTTTTTTTTGGCCAGGTGCCTCACTAAATATTTGTTTTTGTCAGAAGAAAACTCTACTGTGAGGGATAGTACTGTTGATGCTACTAACAATCAAGAACTTTTGCTGTTTGATGCTCTTGTTCTCATCAACAGCTCCGAATGGGCAACTGAAGGCTTCATAACTGCAAAACTTGTTGACAGATGTAGCAAAGAGACAAAGTCCCAAGGGGATAAGGCAATCACACTTCTTCTGAATTGATGAGGACTGAAGCACACTGGCGTGTCAAAATAGAGACATGTAACAGGATGCATGAGTTCTGTGGATAACTAGGAGACTCCATTCTGTGGATCCAACCCTTCAGTAACTCATAAAAACACCCATTCAGGCCCAATAAACCTGGTAACTGACTAGAAATTCACATTTTAATTAAACATAGTTTATTGTCCTTCCTTCTCCCTGTTATAGTCATATTCCAACAGCTTCTTTTTACACTTTCCATTCTTTTATATGTCTATATACATTCTTCCATTCTTCCTTGCCCATATTATCAGTGCTTTTTTTTTTTTCAAAAAGAACAACAGATGTCAGTTCAAACATCAGTTTTAGAGGAAAGAAATAACTCTCTCAATCCTTACAGAAAGAAAAATTATGTAACGGAGATCTACAACTGCCTTGCCAGTTGGTTTCAGTGTCTCACTATCCTTGCCGCAGAAGAGTATTTCCTAATGTCCTCTTGACTTTTCCTAGCTGTAGTCTGAGCTCATTAGTTCATTTGTCCTTGTTTTAGGTAAGTTCAAGTCAGTGGAAGTTAAAGAATGTGCTCAAAGTTAGTAGATATTTTTCTTGAATCTCTATGTTAATTTCATGAATCATACTTTCTTGAACAAGCACTTTGTGTCGCAGATAGCAATGGCAATGACATGTCAAACTAATCAAACACATTGCTTTCCATGCCCATAGTGTTATTTCATTGTGTAATATTTTTACCTGCCGACGATTTAAAAAAAAATCTCTTCCTACTTTGGTACATCTACAAATGTTCTTTCTGCATAGTTAATCAAATACATTTGATCATAATGTATGAATCCAAACTTCTGCACCAAGTTCTTCAAGCTTGCTATAAAAACATGTTCCCTGATGGAGAAGTTTAGGATCAGGACTGGTTGAAAGGATGTGACCTCATTAGAATTTTCCTTCATTTCATGTTCAGCTGTAGCACAGTTTTTTCATCTTTTCCCTCCCTCTCCTGGACACTGGACCTATATTCTAGTATAACCAAAAAAACCTACTTAGGTGCTATTCCACTCCTTCTACTTACCATCATGAGTTGAAAATAGACACTTAGAAATCAGAAAAACCAGCTATGCCTCTCAATTTCTTTTATTTTTTTTTCTTTATGTGAAGTTCCTGAGATTTATGCCTGCTTTTTTATGTATTTATATTATTGTGTATGATTCTGGGAGTTATCTTATATTTGCCATTTCTTACAATAAAGACAACATATACTATCTGGTATGAATCTCAATTTAGGATTCAAGCTGCTAGAATTCAGACCTACTTTGATGAAAACCACATAATATAGAGTTACAGCTTACACTCTTTATATTTAACTGCCTGACCTGATTTCTATTGACAGAAATGGACATCAGTGAGTGACGTATAAGGCCATAACTGGAATTTTAACATTTTCTATGTCAGATACTTTGTTATTTGCAATTGTTCTTACTTTGTAGATAAACTAGCACATGCTTTGCTTTGATTTCAACTGAGTTTTCATTTAATCAGCCTTACTATACTAAAAGATGACTTGCATCTTGGTTAAATTATGGTGAAGGCCGTGCTAACAAGATTTAGTTCATGTTGCTTAAATGATATAGTTTCCTTATGTTATATAGCTTTTCAGTTTAAAAGAGAGAATAACTTTCTAGCTCAGAAAAATATAGAGTTTGTAATCTCTAAGGTGTATCAGAGGTTTTTCAGATACCAACAGAGCTGTCCCTTTCCAGATTAATGATTAGAATTCAGGCAACATTTCACAGAAAGAAAGGTGGGCAAAACCAGTTACCTGTTTATTATTTTTTATATACTAGCTTTGGTATATCCTTCAAGCTCTGTAAACCTTGTCAGTATGCCAGCTGTCAAGCATATCAGACCTTGTACAACAACAGTAGGCCAAAATATTTTATAAAGCTCAGATATTCTGTTGTAAAAAGAAAAAAAAAAGCCAGACTCAATTCTTTTCTCTTTATAAGATAACTTTGTTATTTCTCTCTTAGTGTTACTTAAATCCTATCAGCTGTGAGACATTTTTAGATGTTTTCTTTTGCAGATATAGAACAGACTTAAAAGTTGTGAGGTATGCAGATTTACATAGAGTATATTTCTCTCTGCAAATCTATCTTTTAACTACGTAATATTCTGTCATTAATACTTAAGAACAGGATGATTAGACAAGGTGTAATAGATTTATGAATTTTTGTAAGATGCTGTCTGCTAGACATTTTTCATCTGGTGATCTCAGGGGTTTTTTGACTTTTTGTTCATATCTTATTGGGTTTGGTTCATGAGGATAAGGCAAAATCTTTAATGTGTTTGTTACTAGAACTCACCATAAGGTAAAAACATAAGAGGTGAAATGTAACTTAAATGTCTGTAAAGATAGTTGCATGAAGGTGTATAGAAGAACTTCTGTTGTGTTAGGCTAACTCTTAATTTTGACCCGAAATCTATTTTTACAGCACCTAGAATGAGAAGAACAAGACATTCAAATAGCCTTTTCTGCTGTGGTAAAACTTGATATGCCTACTGGTGAAGAAATAGTTAACAGATTTTTAATATTAAGATATATAATAAATAAAGCCATTTAAAACCTCTGGCATTTAGTGTGTTTTGTAGTATGAACTCTATTCCAGAGGAAATCACTTATTTTCAGAAATGAACAAATAAGCTTTACAGTTAGTTTACTGGAAAGACTATTCAAGCTTGTGGACTATGATCAAGCTATGATCTAGCTCTGCTAGCTCTAGCTAGAGAATGATAGGAAAAAATCCTCCTGAGTTTTCCTCTAGAGATGTCATATTGGGTGTGAAACAAGTTATTAACCTTTAGGTATGTCTGAGTTTAATTTATATGTGTAGAAGAGGAATTTTCAGGAAAGAAGGTATGCTTCCAGAAAGTATGTTTATTAAACCAGATACAAGTCAGTTTCAAATTTAATATTTGCAGTAACTCGTTTTTCTATATTGCAGTGACAACTGCAAATGCCCCTCACTCTGTGAATAATTTCATTAAATACCTTTCTTTTCATACTTGCAGAGTGCTATAGAGGATGTTATCAGAAACAGAAGTAATTTGAGGGGTGAAGGTTGATACTGATGCAATATCCTTCATCCATAATGTGTCCTACACTTCAGTAGGCTAAATTATTTACATATCTGCTTTTCATTCATGTCTTCATTTTAATTCCCCACACACCTAGTAATTCTGCAGTGAACTTTCTCATTATTTGAAATTCAATTCATTATACTAACGTCTTGCATTTAGGGCTTGTTTCATGCAAGTAGCTGTAATAACATCATTTTTGGTAGTAGATCTAAAAATCATTGCTCAGTGTTTTCAAAGCACAGTAAAAAGTTTAGAGAACATCAGTTACCATGATTCTTCTAACATGCATATATATCTGTGCTTTTACAAGGATATCTGTAAGAAAATCTCTCCATGGTACTTAAGAAAACATGCTTTGGTATTTGCATTTTAGAAAGTTACAGAAAAGCAAATGACTAATTCAACAGCATGGCCTCTGTTCAATTCCTTCTCAAAATCTCCACGGCTGTGCTGGTTTATCTGGAACATCTTCTTTCTTATGGAAGCTGAAAGAATTTGTGTATTATTCATCTCAACTTAAATAATAGTTCAGAATATTTATTTATTTATTTCTTCTCTGCAGCTTAACTCTTCCCTTTCTTCTTCCCTTCAGTTTATCTGTTAGCACAGAATCACAGAATGTTAGGGATTGGAAGGGACCTCAAAAGATCATCTAGTCCAATCCCTCTGTCAGAGCAGGAACACCCAGATGAGGTTACACAGGAAGGTGTCCAGGTGGGTTTTGAATGTCTCCAGAGAAGGAGACTCCACAACTTCCCTGGGCAGCCTGTTCCAGTGCTCCATCACTCTCACCGTGAAGAAGTTTCTTCTGAAATTTAAATGGAGCCTCCTGTGTTCCAGTTTATCCCCATTGCCCCTTGTCTTACCATTGGTTGTCACTGAGAAGAGCCTGGCTCCATCCTCCTGACAATCACCCTTTACATATTTATAAACATTAACAAGGTCATCCCTCAGTCTCCTCTTCTCCAAGCTAAGGAGACCCAGCTCCCTCAGCCTTTCCTCATAAGGGAGATGCTCCACTCCCTTAATCATCTTTGTGGCTCTAATCATCACTGTCTACAAATCCTCATGTCACCTATTCTCCTGTTCCTTGATCTTGACAAATATTCTTTTTTACACAACTGAAAAAGCTAAAATCTCCAATACTATGTGGATGCTGCAGAACCCAGGAGTACGTTCCAACTCATACCTCAGGTGTGGGCTTTGACCACACTCTATTTCTGTGCTAAGAATGAGATGAGGACTGGGATCCAGGTCTGCTTCCCATCCCGCCATCCTCATATCTTCTATTTGATGGGAGGGACACCAGTGGCTGGGAGCCAGAAAACAACTCCCCACATCATTTTAAATGCTCTAAACTAGCCTGAAAGTGTTAGTCTAATCCCATAAACCCTGGGCTCCTGGGACTTCTGTCTGAAGCAATACTGTGCTATTCTGCCACAGAGGGAATCATTATTTCTTTGATCATTCTTGGGTTCGATTTTACTACATCTGCTATGCTGTCAGTATCTACTGTAGGTGAAATAGTCAGAATTAACTATATACTTGCACATAAGACAACATCATACTATGTCTTAATTCAAGACACTGGTTATCTGAGTGTTCAGGGTAGCTGAGAGAAGTTTAAAACAACAATCTAGCAACTAGTCTACAGAGACTGACTTCCTTCAGAGAAATATTAATATCATAGCTCCTCCTTCTTTGAACACATATGTAAAATTACAGTCTCATGTTCTGTTTGTTAATAACTTGGCTTAGAAAATATTAACTGTGCTGTAACGGATATTGAGTATTTCCATGTATGTGAATTTACACTGGTCTTTAATTAAATTTGTATGTGTGTAAACTCACAAATGGGGAATATTACAGGGCTTGAAGGTCATTAGTGTAAGCATACAATTGATTGTGCTTAGTTTCCAAATGCCACTCCTAGATCTTCCAACATTTTTTTTTTCCTTAGGATATTAACAATTATAGAAGATACAGATCTCTCTTCCATCCATCCTGAAAGCAGTAGGTATAGTCCAATGCAGATTTTTTCCCGATATGATGATAAGAAATAATATATTCATTAGTGCTGTTTTAAAACAATATTTGTTAACAACTCTATATGTGCCTGCACTGCAAAAAATACATCATTAACAGGAAATGACAGCTGTGAAAACAATGCACACATAGTCACCATTAAAAAGCGCTAAAATGCAGCTATATTGAGTGAGAAGTCAAAGAAACCATATTTTAAGAGGAAGTGTACAGCAAATTTTCATATTCATTGAAAAAAAGATCTACAGATCTACTGGAAAGTTACAAAAAATCATATACGATAGTTCAAAATCTACACACAAGAAAAGGAATAAATACTAGGAAAGAAAATATTTTGGTTGATGTAAAAAGTTTTCAGGGATGGACAGAAGTCAGTTTATTCCAATGACTCTTGGTCTTCATGAATGTTTTCTCTGGTGTAACTGCCAGATTAGTTTATCTGGGTCTGTCATTCCCCACTCTCATCTTCCTGTTCACTCTAGCACCTTCTTCATGTGTTCCTCTAGACGTGTATTTGCTTATTACATATCATAGCACTGTCTCAGGAAGATTTCTATTTAGTGTTACTGACAAAAGGAGCAACACTTTCGAGAACTGAATTCTACTGCTTTCTATATTTTTGTCCCAGTCTTAGGAGGTTTTTGTATTGGTGGAAGATATGATTCTGATATTGTTGGTAAGTAAGAGTTAACAATATTAAAAATGCAGAGTGGAACTATATTTTTTATGATTGTTCATATCCTTATCCATATCACTGATAGGTAGTTAATCTATTTAGATTATTAATGTTAAAGCAGCTAAAATTGAGAGATAATAAAAGTGCCTCTGGAAATAGAAATAACTAGTGGATGTATGTAGTAACTTGTGTATGTATGCTTATATCTTTGAATATGGAAAACTTCACTGATGTAAGAATTTCATTTCTGCTGCAAATCAGTCTACCGAAAACAGAAACGAAGATACAGATGGATGATTTTATGATCATTTAGATAGTTTCTGTGCAGTTTAATAGTAATTCATCCCTTTTCCTAGCAGTTTCCAGCCAGCTATGCACCACCCCAAAGTGTACATGAGCTCTCACTCACTACAGATTGATGTCTGATGATCAGTTCCCTCTAGCCCTCCATGCTCTGCAAATTTGACTCTTCCCAAATGGTATGAGAGAGATGAATTAGTGTTTTAATGCAAAATATTATTATATAGAGAGCCAAACCCACTAAGGTGAGACTCCTGTGCTATTCTAAATTTTCTTAAAAAATCAAAATCTAGGGAAAGAATATCAGGTAGATACTCAGGCTGACACACACATGTAGCAAGATAAGGGAGATTATCTAATACTTGGCCTCATCATTCTAGGGAAAATCTAGAAATTATGATATTACTGAATTCTTGATGTGAAGTAACTTCTGCAGGCAGCAGATGCTCTTGTCCCCATTGTGTTGGATGCTGTAGAAAGCTTTGACAAAAAAAATGAAGCATCTTCTCTCTTAAACTGAAGGATAATGCCCAGCTTCAGCACACTCAGGATAACTTAAGCATGGGTTGCAGAGAAAGAGAGAAAAAATGTATGAACAAAGCAGAAGAACATAAGCCACTGTTCATTCTTTTAAGGCCTCTGTTGCATAGACAAAATATTTGGAGGATTTTTGTAACACAGTTTAAAAAATATGACTTTCCAATTGTAGGTAACAAAATAAATGTCTGAGTTAATACAGATGTTCAACTGGCTTATACATGACAAGTAAGTCTAAGGTTGTTGAATTGTGATTACTCAGGTAAAAGGACAGAGAATAAAACATCAGCAGGGTGTTTATTGCATGGCCAGTGTAGAAATATGGAATTGTAGTTCTGAACTAAGAATGACTAGGCAATCATCATTATTAATTTCAGATCATCAGAACACATAATACAGAAGATTTCAAACTGCACCTGCAAATGTTGTATGGATTTAGCCTAACTAACACCAGTATAAGAAAGTGAACTTTCAGTTAAAACTTCCATGAAAAATAAATTGAAAACCTGGACAAGATTTCACTCAGTATACCTGCACCCTCCATCAGCTCGAAAATCTGGAGTGTTGGAGATAAGGGATGAAAAATTATTCAAATAAAACAGAAGGATGAGGTAAAAAGTGGAATGTAATGGTGCTGGGGGAAGAATGGAGATACGGCCAAGCTGCCAGTTTGGGAACTGCATAATGAACATGAGTATGTTAATACTCTATGGGCCTCCCATGCTCCTTCTCTGTAGTTCCTCATACATTTTTTGCAAGCCCTTTCAAGTGTGAGAGTTCTTCTGCATCTCTGAGTGAGAAGGTACAGATAAGTACTGGAGCGTAGACTTTCTCCTTGAGGATCCAGATTTTAAGCTTATAATCAGGTCATCCCTCATGTGCTGCAGGAAATGTTTTCTGATGATCTTATAGTGGTCTAATTCCTACCCTGTTCTTTTTTTTAAAAAAAAAAAAAATTTTATTTCCTTAGAGATGTCACTGCTTCTGGGAAGCATTTGTTTGCTTTTGGATTTCTAGTGACCGACTGAGAAGTTATGGGACAAAGAAGAAGACACTATTACATGGTTTCAATCCTCTTACATGAAGCTGCTTGGGAGCTTCCAGGACACAGACATGGGGAAAATGCCTTTTGAGAGGTCTAAAACAAATATATTGCTATCTGTACATCACTAGGTCTACACAACACCAGCCTTTGCCTAGAGGAAGTCTGTATTTTAATAGATATTGTAGAACAGTTGCTTGAAAAATTATTTGCAATCAGTAATAGCAGGAATCATATTGCCAGCTGAAACAAATCAGTGTTAAATAATTAGAAAAATCAGTAGCACTGCTAGGTTGTATACTTAGACTGTAATTAATACAATAATGAAAACACAAGAGAAGTCATTAAATAATAAGATATGTTTACGCAAAGGTGCAACATCCTAGTAGATTCATGAGTAGTTCTCATCCACTAGGAGAGTACAGCCCCCCCAAAAGACTTTTTTCAGGGAAACGTTTTTCTAGGAGTAACTAGGGAAGAAAAGGTTAATTGTACAACTGACTGGTGGGCATAAGGGTAGCTCTATAAAAGGTATTTGTACATCAGTGACAAGCAAGTCAGTTTCAACCTGTATAAAAGCAATGCACAAGGTCCCATTCTATCAACTGAATTGAATAGACTCTGAGGAAATCTTTGTCTGCAGTTTTTTCTTCCTTCTTATCAGTTAAATAAATGCATTTCAATCATGACAACAATTTGTGGTGCACTTCAACTTTTTGGTTTAAATGTCTTGTAGTATGCTGATTTTTCACTGTGGTCCTCTGCCTTATGGGATCAGCAGGGCTAGTGGTATCTGCATAACTATCTTTCTTAAAGTTTATTTTCCTTTTGTGCAACTGGTCATTGCAAAGAAGAGTTCAACACCTGAAATATATTTCCATGCATCAGGAATACTGTGGCAAGCAGGACTAGGGAAGTGATTGTCCACTTGTACTTTGCACTGGTGGGGCCCCACCTCAAATCCTGTGTTCAGTTTTGGGTCTCTCACTACAAGGAAGACATTGAGGTGCTGGACTGAGTTCAGAGGAGAGTGACAAGGCTGGTGAAGAGTCCGGAAAACAAGTCTTAGGAGGAGTGGCTGAGGGAACTGGGGCTGTTTGGCCTTGAGAAAAGGAGGCTGAGGGGAGACCTTCTCACTGTCTACAACTACCTGAAAGGAGGTTGTAGCATGGAGGGTGTTGGTCTCTTCTGCCAAGTAGCAAGTGATAGGATGAGAGAAAACAGCCTCAAGTTGCGCCAGAGAAAGTTCAGATTGGACATTAGGAAACATTTCTTCATGGAAATGGTTGTCAGGCATTGGAACAGGCTGCCCAGGGAAGTGGTGGAGTCACCATCCCTGGAGGTGTACACATCAGGTTCTTAGGGACATGGTTTAGTGCCAGTGTTGATGATCCTGAGGGTGTCTTCCAAACAAAATGATTATATGATTCTATGCAAAAGGGAGATGTGCACAAGTACACTCCTACGACTTTAAATGCTGCAGAGCTCTGCACTAGCATAGCGTCAGATGGTAAGAAGAGAGGACATTTGGAAAAGTTCCATAGGATGTGACCAGAAACAAGAGTAAAAAGCAGTGCAGAGGCCCAAGTGCATATGCTTCTGATTGTGGAGAGTTAGCAGGAGGGATTATTGAAAGAGATTTTACAAAATGGTTGCAGAGAGCAGCTGGTGATCTTCAGGCTCACAGCATAAAGGACTCGACAGATCTCACAGTCATGGACAGGCTGTTGTGTTGCATGAGCTCTTGCAAGCAGGAATCTGTGTTTTCCCCCTTGGAGCACCATTCTGCAAGCAATGGCTGTTAGGGTTGTTTTTATTTACACCAATTGTTGTCTAGAATAAACTAAGCAGATTTTAACATCTAGCAGCAGGGCAAAGCATATATTAAGACAGCAAGGAAGAGCAGGTCTTTAGGGAAATGCTGCACAGTGCAGAAGAATATTTGCATCCGTTTTAAGGAAAAAAAATAATTTTGACATTTTTTCTACATGGATTGAAGAACTTTTGCCTGCAGATAAAATACAAATATGAGTCAAAAATGAGAGGTCAAAAAACACTTTAATATGAGCAGGTCTTTTGATATCCCATAGTTGTACCCATTCCTTAACAAATTCTGCTGGAAAAGAAATGCTGTTGAAGAGTATTAGCTTTGTCTAGTTTACAAAATATCACAGAAATCATGCTGGCTTAGAAAGGTTTACCCAATGCAGTTTCTCTGAAAGGCTGATCTAGTATTCACCGAGATTTTCAGATGAACTCAGTGTTAGCTGTTGATATCAAGTAAGACCTGATGTAATTACTGTATTCATCAACAAGACAAAAAAGCAAGAGTTTATATTGGCAGTTGAATTTATTGAGAAAATTAAGACTGATACAGAAGAATTTGAAAAATCAAAAAATTAATTTCAGGAGAGGTTAAAATGCCAATGGCACTAGAATAACACCATGAAAAAATTATAAGAGAGAGGGCAAAAAGATGCAAATGTGAATGTCAGGTTGCAGACTAACCATGAATATATAGAAATTTGTTGCTAGAATATGTTGCTGTAAAATTACATTTTGAGCTAGAAAAACGTTAATTTCGGATTACAAAACAACCATAATGCCAATCAGGAATTATAAGTTACATACTCCTGAAAAGAAATTGTTGAAATCAAGAGAATAATAAGGTCTGTAACACTAACTGAACTGCTGGATAGTTTTGTAACTGGATTCACAATTTCAGGGATATTTGGTGAGAAATAAAATTTAAAATAGTATATAAATTTGAAAGATAGTCTGTCTGAAGAGGGTTTTTTGTTTGGTTTTTGTATGTGTGTGTGTGTGTGTTTGTTTGTTTGTGTAGGACAGTAGGACAAGATGAGAAGAACAGAGGATGAAACTAAAATCAAGGAAAATATCACAGATATTCCTATCTCCAGTGTATAACTGGAAAATATTTTTTAAACTGATAGAATTATGTAGTAACATGTCTGGATCCTGTATTGTAATGGATTGTTAAAAATAAAACACAAATTCTCCATTGATTGAGTCAAGGTGGTTTTTTTTTTTCATGTTGTATGCGTAACAGGTTAAAGTTCATAAATCATATCATGATATGTATTAAATATGTACAATGTATGTGATCCCAGATATATAAGGCAGATGAGATATAATATATCCAATAAATATTAGATATGTGCATCTGTGTGTATCTATTTATGTATTATATAAATATAGGCGTAAGTATACAAGAATCAACATTAGATAATCTATTCAATGGCTACCAAGATCAAGATTTTACTGTGTGTGTTGCCAATTCCTGCAAACATATGAAATCTCAGCTTTGAATCTGAACAGGCAAGGCAGAGAAAAGTATGAATGGAAACAGTAGTACAAAGAGATGATGACTGATATTTGATGTACAGTCCCAACATAAAGTTAATGGTAGATCTTCCTAGCTTCTCTTGTAATGGATACATAAAATCATATTGCATACAGGAGGTATATGGTCTTACTTCAAAAGCTAAAATCCACTTTAAAAGTGATGTCTTAGCTGTTTCAAAATATTAACCCAAGATTTGTGCCGTCTCTTGTTTTGTTTTCCTAATGCCAGACCTTGTACAGGTGACCTCAACAAAGCCACGGATCTATATATTTCAATACTTTTAGCTTAAACTGCATTTATTTCACAAACCTACCACAATTTTGGTCACCAAAATTTGCACACCATAAGGAAGGGAATAATTGCTTTAATAATTATCATTTATCTTGGAGCAACTCCATGCTACTAACACTATATGCAAATCCTTAGTAGAAACACAGCCATCATGCTCCTAAGAGATGAATCCAGCATGTGAAAAACTTTGTGAAGAATCTGTAATCTTGGATCGTAACAGCTGCAGCTTCACTTACTCATTTAGGTTGTACAAGGTGTTTACATCAATGTCCTCTAATGTGTTCATAGACTGTGCATGTCTTGGGGAGGTAAATTGCAGTGGAAGCTCTGGTCTGACACAGCACCAACTCACCAGTTTTCTTGTACAGAGCCTAAATAAACGTTTTTGTTGAAATCAGTATATGACTAACACTGTTCTGAAGACTTTACAGCCTCATTCAAGGACAGAGTTTTGTAATGAAGACTTCCTACTGGGACTTTTTTTTGTTGGCCAATCATTGGTTTGGCTATTAAACAGTAGACTGGAAAAGGCAATGCACACCACTATTCAAATACTTGCCCAGATGCATCTGAAAGACGACAGACTTAGAGCTGATGTTATTTCCTTATGTTTTATACATTGGTTTATTTTATAAAGTTTCACTGCCGAGACTTGACCATTAAACACAATTCTACATGTTCTATTCAAAGCAACTTCCCAAACGTGCATTGTCTTCCTGCTTCTACTTCCATTACCTCTGTGTCCCTTACTGAGAAGATATCAGGCAAAGGTAAAGAGACTGTGGAACTTGTGAGTTTACAGTCCTGAGCTCTCGGATGGCTGTTGCAGAATTCCTGTTTCTTACAATCTTCTCTTTGTGCAAAGCACAGTCTTTCCCACAAATGTAGTTTTATACACTAAAAGCTATCAGACTTCCACAGACTTAGTATGGGATAACTACATATAATTCCTAAAGAACCTGATGCTTCATATCTATTTACCTATATAATTTTATCATTCATGTAATAGCAGAACAAATTAGCCATAATCTCAGATTTTGGTGCACATTAAACTGAGACATGCCCACACTAATACGCTTTCTGATAAATTGAATGCTTACTCTTTCAGAGCACAAATCTTATTTTGTGTCTAGTAAAGTCAAAGGAGAGAGAGCTGAGTCTGCAGTAGGACTGCTTACTCAGGGAGAATTGGAGATTTATTAGCAGATTTCATTAAATATATAGAGGGACGCCAGCATTCAAAGTTGTAAAAATAAGATGCAAGAGAGAAACAATATGTACAAAACAAAACAGTTATCGTGACACATGACAGTGTCACACAGATCCATGCCTATGAAAACTGTGGATCTGTACTATTTATAAGGACAAATTTATTCTAGAATCTTGACTTTATCCATTTGTTTAATGTGTTTGGCTCTTTCCTAAAGGCACTTTCAACTTGACACTGACGGGCAGCACAGTGATGTGATCAGTGACACAAAGGGCTCATGTTGCACTGGATGTGACAAGAAGCACTTTGCTTTGATTATAACTGGTAACTCTGTTAATGGGAAAGAAATAATTACACTTCACTTTCACTTCTGGTCCATCATCTGTCACTCTAAATCTAATGTCAGAGAAAAATACAGATTTACTTGTCTCAATTTTTGATCAGATATTGGAACAGGTGGAATTATTAACTGACCAAATGGTGACAAATGCCCTCAGGTTTTATTATGAGAGGGAGGGAAAGTCAGCTGTGAATGCTCTCTGTATACTAGATGTTAGTTAAGTATTTATTGAATATTTTAATAAATAATCTTCCAATGCTACATTCATTCTAACAAATATTTTTAATTGTGTTCTCAATAGTGTTCCTTTATTCACTGCTACTCTTTGACATACTGCAGATACTATAATTACAAACACCCTAAATTTTTCCATCATTATGTTTACTTGAAAAATTAACTAAGTATAAATAAGAATTGTGAAGGAAACGAGTGAGATTTTTGATTGTGGTATCTTGCTCCTGATTTACAATGGCAGATGTATAAGCTATAAATGAAGATAAGACTGAAGTGTAATGACTCTACAAACAACTGCCAGACAGCACAGCTGTTAAACCAAGGAAGTGTGTTTGTCTTCAGCTTGCCAGAGGAAATTAAGCAAAAAAAAGGGTTACAGAATGCCAAAAGTATCCATTAATAACAGCAAAAACACAAAAGTCATGAGGGTGTTTTATGTTAAGTCCCAATGTCATCTTCTTAGAGGTGCAGTGGGAATGAATATTTTAGGCTCATCACCGTATTAATACAATTCAGTGTCTCTTCTTAATATGGGGAAGATACAGCAAATGACAACATGGTTTGCTCTCCATATCTTCGCAACATATAAGCTCCTATGTTGTCCTGATCAAAACAGAGGGTAGCTCCTTCCACCAGGAAGGAGCAATGACAAAGTTTTGGAGACCTGTCTAGCCTGCACGTAACATTTCCAGGGATGAGACTGAACAGAATTGCCTGGGAAGTTGTGAAATCTCCTGTACTCAGCTCCCCTTAACTTGATAAAAGTTTTATTTATACAACCATTTTAACCTCATCCATTGAAATTTAAGTCTATTGCCTTTTGTTGTGCACTCTGCAGTCATAGGGAACAGGTGATTCTTCCTGGTTTTGAGGCAGCTCATCCTCTGAGTTGAGGTCTGTAATTCCGTCTTCCTCAGTTTTCTCTGGTATGAGATTAGACAATGGTGACTTTTTAAATCTTTTGCCATAAACCTTATTATCATGTTGTCCAGTCATCTTTTTTCTCTTCTGTCATTTCTCCATGCCCCTCAAGCATCGGATATGACAAGGCTAGGATATAATATGTTTTATGTGAAAACATCTTCTCGTTTTAAGAAAATAACTAGTTATGTCATATATTTTGGTGATAGAGTCTTACTTCCTGGTTTAATTTTTTAGAAGCTGTTTCTCATTCCTGTAAAATCCAGCATTTCTTTTAATCAGGATGGAAAACTGTAATGAAAGTGAAGTTGAGTGCTACAGGAG
This sequence comes from Caloenas nicobarica, assembly GCF_036013445.1. Taxonomy (NCBI): domain Eukaryota; kingdom Metazoa; phylum Chordata; class Aves; order Columbiformes; family Columbidae; genus Caloenas; species Caloenas nicobarica. Next base: position 72,423,338 of record NC_088284.1, on the reverse strand, counting down.
AAAGATAAGCACTTAAAAAAAAATTCTTGTGAAGTATTACTTTCTTCTTAAAAATATTTTTTGTTTCGTAGTCCATAATTTATTAGCTACTTACTAGAAAAACTAAACTGAAATGAAAATGGTGAAGAATCTTTCATTTTTAACAGTGTTCATATTTCTTTCACAATATCTATAAACATTCACTTCAACTTACCCTGAAGATTATTAGTGGATTTTTAGTGCAGGACAGAGACCAAAAGACTGAAAAGTCCAGCATAAATAATCACCAAAAAAGACTGCACCTTTAACCAAAGCTGAATGCTAAGGTTGCAGAAGTGATGAAGACAATAATGAGCATTAAAAGTACAAGAATGGATTGAAAAAATTGAGTATTTTTGCATTTCTAGACAAGATGAAAACATACTGTCCATTATTACAGATCAGAAATTTAAGATCTGCAGGTGAAATAAAGCTTAAAATGAGTGATTTTTATTACCTCCATGCATCTCTCATTTTGTCTTCTGACTCCAATTTGGTACAATTCACATGCATGTTAAATATATATATGTAATTACAGCATGTATAACACTTGTCAGTACATGAGGTCAGTAATTTCTTTCACTTTAAAAACATTTCCAAGTAAATCATTACTCAGAAATGAGAAGCAAACAAGTGAATTAAGTATGTAGTGTTATGAACAAAAAGGATATTTTATCAAAAATAGCATTGAGCATCAGATTTTTTTAAAGATCAGGAGGATAGTGTCATATAAAAGTTTTTACAGTAAAATAAAGTCTGAATTTTCTAATAAATAGAATTTCCCCAAACCCATGAAAGACTCTGACATAGAAACAGCTGAATCTACTAATGTGTCCTCCACTGTATTATTTGGGCTAATCTCTAATTCACAACATGTTTTACAAAGACATGAATCCACTCTGATAAGTGGTGAGGAAAAGCAGTCTTGTCTTTGTCCTATCATGATGAGATAAACAAAAAATCAAACATACAAAACCCCTAATGAAGACAATAATTAGATTCAGTGCTCTTAGATGTTATCTTAAACACAAAAAAGAATGTGTGAGTTGTTTTTTTTCTTAATTTAATGGTGTCAGGAGTGACAGCATGGGAGCTTTACATATCTGTTAGAACACCTAGTGACTGTATAGCTGAAGATGATTAATTTCCTGAGCTAACTCCTGAATAATCCTTTGAAAAATATGTAACTCGATATGAAGAGTAAAGGTAATGTGACAATCCCTTGCCAGTCAAAATGCGTCTTTTTCAAGAAGAAGGATTCAGGTCTAAGGCTCAAGCTTATAGTTACTTCCTTTATCACGTTAACTAGAAGTATAACAAAAACAGTGAGACTTGCCAATGTTGTAGCCTTAGCCAGCAGAGAAATTATAGGGAAGATATTAATATAACCAAGGGGTCACTTACCTTTACCCTTCTCTTTTATGTGGTTTGAACATGAGCCCAATAGTCAACAATTACTATTAATAATCGTTGAAGTAATATGGTCTTCATTAATGTAATCCAAGTGTGGTGAACCCTGTCACTGTTATTCAAATAAGATGTTGATTAATTTTAATAAAATTTATGGCTACAGTTAAGAAAAGCTTATGTGACATTCCTTTAAATTTATTTTGCTATGAACACTAAAAATGACCGTGTTGGGCTATTACCCTATTTACCCTTTAAGAAAACTCTGTCTTTTTAAGGGAATTATTCTAATGTTCCTCATATTTATCTTTTCAAATATAGGAAATCTGTCTGCAGTTCATTTACCGTAAACCTGTATCAACATTCAGTGTTCATTATAGAGGGAAAATATTTTATCCTATTTTTAATTTACTGCTGAGTTTTTCATAAATTCCTCTACCTAGTAGAAAGCTGAATAAATAAAATTGTGTAAATTTGAAATTTCTGTCAGTCAGAATCTGTCAAACCAATGGTCAGATTAGTATTATTGTTTCCTATTCCACTCTATAGGCTTCTATTTGAAAGTCAACACTGAAATTTTGTGATTATATTATTTTTTTTCAAGCACCCAACAGGCTAATATCAATGCTATACCTTGCAAAAAAAAAAAAAAAGACTTTTTCTCATCTTGTTTTATGATTAGATATTACTTGACATTGCCTTATCAATGTCATCTTTACACTTGTATCCAATTAAGGGTGAGGTTCGGTATCCTTTGTGTGTTTAATCTCTGGATAAAAAAAAAAAAAAGTAATTACATGCTCAGCAGAGTTGTTGCACACAATGCCATTTTTGATGAAGTTTTGATTAGAATTGTGATTAGTCCATATGTTTCAGATGGCTTCCTTACGCATCCTTCTCTTTCTCATTTCTCCTCAAACTAAATATTTTCTTCTTCTTGTCATGATTTAATTCATTGTCTTGCAAGAATAGGACCACTACCTTTGAGTCTTGGCCTAGGTACTTTATAAATAACTACACTCTACCTACCAAAACTATTCCCTTGAATTTTCTACTGTGTGCAGTAGGTTTTCTCACTGTTAGCCTGGGCATTGTGCTGATGCTTTCTAAAGAGTTATTCTATTTTATTCCAAAAGAGGTTTCCGGTATTGTGTTAATTGACACTTTCCTTGTACAGATACCCATACACATTTTTTCAGTGATATGCAGTCAGACATACATTGTAAATACAGATGTTTATCAAAGAGAACATCAGAACTGCAGCAGACTAAAAATACCGGCACATTCAAGATAATGGAGAAAATAACAAGATGCAAACACTGGTCTCACCACACAGGATTGGGAGAAATTTGTATCACATTGTACTCAAATAAGCTAATTCCATGTGTTCCATAAATTTAAAGTAACTCCTTATACCTTACAAAGCTCAGCTCATTGAGAAAAAAAAAAAAAAAAGTGAATACAACAGGAAATAATATTCCTAGGGGTTTTTTTGTCTTGGTCCTTAAGTTTGCTATTCCACCCTTCAGAAAAGGGCAGGAGTACCATGCTTGTTGCTGACTATTTGACAACTTGACAAATGAAAAATAAAAGAACCCACTTACCAGCCCTGAGAGATGACTATAGTATATTGCTCTGTCGTTTGACAGATGACCTGACCATTGCCATGGGAACCAGCAGGAAGCAAAGTGCCACATGATAGAAAGCTGCTACAGAGTGGTAAAGGCTAAAAACATGAAATAAATGAAGGGGTTTAAAGGTTAGGAAAATCCTGGTAGTTCCCATGTGTAGTCTGACTATGAAAATATGTTACAGTCTTCAACAAGCTGTGGTAGAAAGAGCACGGAGATTAAAGTATGAAAAATAGTATTTAGATCTTCTCACCCTTAAAATTTCCAGGTTTATCCTTCATGCATGTGCTTAGTATCTAGCAGTAGAATGTAGAGTTAAGGATTGGCATTAAATCACAGAATCACAGAATCACAGAATGTTAGGGATTGGAAGGGATCTCGAAAGATCACCTAGTCCAATCCCCCTGCCAGAGCAGGAACACCTAGGTGAGGTTACACAGGAAGGCGTCCAGGCGGGTTTTGAATGTCTCCAGAGAAGGAGAATCCACAACCCCCCTGGGCAGCCTGTTCCAGTGTTCTGTCACCCTCACTGAGAAGAAGTTTCTTCTCAAATTTAAGTGGAACCTCCTGTGTTCCAGGCTTTAAAAATGCAACAGAATGCAACAGAAAAAAAATGCAACAGAAAAAGTAGAGTAAAATCAATAGTGGTGTGAGGAATGACTCGAGCAGCTTGTGTTTCTCAGTGGTAATCAAAAAGTAATTTCATATCCAATAATTTGTATTGATTGTTTGTGAAACTGTAATGCATTATACTAACTCACCTCATTGTCTGGTTATAAATATGTGTACCATTTTTGTTGGGCTTTTTCTTTTCTTATCGAGTTTCATTTTTCTCTAAGACAATTTTTGTTTTGTGTCTTTAATAAATAGGAGCAAAATAGCAGGCTATGAATATTATTTGAGCTAACAGTTGCAACTTACTATCTGCTCTCAGCTCTGCCTGGAAGAGAACAAAGGGGCTCATGGTATAACAGAGCCCTTGAACTAACACCATTTACAGGTGATTCGCTCAGCAGTTGTCAAGTGTTTTCTTCTTTCAGCTGCCCATGAATTGCTCAAAGAATCGGTTCACACAGAATTGTATTTGCTTTTGAATGCAAAAACATTCCATTGTGATACGATATTAGAAAAATGCAGCACATTATGCAGCATGCATAAATTCTGTTAAATCCATTGTAAAGACGCTGCAAATGGAGCAGTGGAGCAGACTTCGTTTTGTCAAGATCTTCATTTAGAGACAGTTCTGGAGTCTCATGAACCCAAAGATGTGGCAGACACTAAGGGCGTAAGTGGTTACTGTTGACTGTTCAAATACATCATGAAAGAACATGAAATTTTCAGGCAGACCTCCCATTTTATATCATAAATTACTCTGTCGTATTTACTGTTCTTCTTTCAAAATATGTTTCGACTGAAAATTCCCAGGATTTGGATGTATTTTATTAGGACATTTTATTAATTTATTCTCCAAGACAACTTACAGTATCAAACCACCATAGATTCTGTTATTAAAAATTATTTTTTGGTTTTTGCTGCTTCTGATATTTATGGAGGCCTCAGAGAATGTAATTCACCCCATGGTGTCCAAAAACTTAATGTGAAAAAAATCAATGTTACTTTGAAAACCATATTTTGTACAGTGACTATTGAAACAGATACACTGCATTAAAAAAAACACAACTATCATCTGTCTGTCTGTCTGTCTGTCTATCTATCTATCTATCTAAAATTCTTACTTCATCTGCTATTCACTGGGCAGTTTATACTGAAAAGGATAACCAGTTGCAGAATGTAACTTTGAGCCACGTTACCAGGCTGTCTTTCTAAGGTAGTAATTTCAAACTCAGTCTAGTGAAATACGTAGCCTCCTGGCTGTGTAAACTTTGTGAAAGGTGCAACAGAGCTTACAGAAGGGTGTCAGTGGTACATTGCACAGAAAGTAAAACAGTGCATTGCAGTGCTCTGCCCACAGCTATCAGAAACCTGGAGTGTCTCTTTGGTGAAAAATCTGATTCCTTTACACTTGTTTTTGTCCCTTATCAATCAATTGAAATAATTATTTTTTCCTAGGAGAAAAACATTTAATTATTTTACTTGGTGAAGTCTAAACAAATTTATTTATGGCTCATTGAGGTGTTTATCTCTGTTACACTTCTGTGCATTATAGGAACTGTAGTTTGTAAATGTTCCATATATATATATATATATGATCTGTAATTTCTGTTAAGCCACATTCACTTGCCCTTATACCTGAAATATATCTACCAGGAGACAACATAGTCAGGACAATGTTATGTTGTACCCCAGGCTCGTTTTCCCCACAGAGACGTCTTTCTAGAGAGCACTAATCACGTGACTCTGAAGTTGTCACACCATGAACCTCACTAGGCTCATTAGCAGTTCATGAGATAGTTTTAGATCAAAACAAAACGTAATGAAGATTTAAGATATATTCGGAAAACTAAAGCACTTTGGTTCCATTTGTGCACATGAAAAGTGAAATATTTTTATATGATTCTCCTGGCAGAATGGGTGAAGGAAATAAGTTTTTTCAAACATGTAGATATTTCATTAATGTATATCTATATTTCGAGACTCAAAAATGGTATTTTCTGATTTATGTCTCGTATTCAGAAACAGAGGACTTCGGCACTGTAAGCTAAAGTTCAAACATACAATTCATGTTGATATGTATATATTCAGCCTATGTATTTATTGTTACTTAACAATTCTGAATGCAGTGGAAGAGAATTCTTTCCATCTCTTTTTATTATATTTGATTTGCTGTTTTAAGGAGAGCAAACAAAAACCCCCAATATAAATACTTTTTTTCATTAACTATATTAATGTCATCCTCAGCACTTCTATAGTACTCGCCTGGTTAGTAGAGTGCCAATTTTAGTTTTAGTTTTAATTTTAATTTTAATTTTAATTTTTATTTTTATTTTTAATTAAAGTAATCATAGATTTTGTCTTTGGTTTGCATCTCTTATAGAGTTATGTTGTACCCATAAACTATTTATAAATGATACTTACAGATGATTATTTGTAAATAATCAGAAGTATTCATCAATTTGTTACTCTGCCAGAAAAAAAAAATATGGAAGGAATCTGATGTATCTTGCTTCTGGTCAGATGGAAAACTACATCAATATAACTGTCTTGCTGCTGTTATTTCCTTCCAGTAAATTTAACAATTACCTTTGTTCCTCTTGGAATCAGAAAATTCAGATGAAGAAGACTGAAAATAAAAATAATTCTGTATGGCCACTAGCAGTCTGAGTTAGCTGAAATTAAGTGAATCTCAGCTTTTTTCTGGCAGTGGTTGGTTCATATTTCATCTGTGCTGTTTCATCTCTATGGTGAAAAAAGCAGCAACTTTTCCATTTGAAGTACAGTACTGGAGAGAAGATGGGTCCCTCAAGTGCTACTCTGCCATTCAGACACAGTTGCATTTTTCAGTCAAGCCTTGCCTTTTTTTTTTTTTTTTTTGGTGGATATTCTGAACATGTTCAAGATTTAAAGACAGAATATGTCTGCGTGTATTTTAGAAGATTCAGGATAATAGGGTATTGTATATACTGATTAAAATGACTTTTGCAAAATCTTGTTCCTTGTTGGAGGAATATGAAACAATTTTTCAATTTTCATTCCTCTTTTTTAGAAGTTATTGTGGTTTGAGACACTTCAGTGAGTTCAAATTCCACTCACCACAGACTTACACCTGTTGGTTGAATCATTAATTGCCATCTCACTCTTTTTTTAAGCTACTCATCACATTTTATTATGCAAACTATTTTTGAAGCTAACTTTGATATATGTAGAAGAATAAAATGATGCTTGTGATTACATTTCAAAATCACAAACTAATTTGCAAATATGTGTCAAAGCAATTTTTTTCAAATCCAGAGAAGAATACCCAGAAACATTTCAGAACAAAACACCTCCTTTGGCATAAATGCCAAGTGAAAACTACATAATAAAACATCGTAAATTTGAGATAAGTGCTTGAAAAATGCTAGGTCTGTCACTTCTCACTGCTTAAATAACTTTATTTAGTGCTAACCCAATTAGTCATGAGAAGCATCTAACTTAACATGGTATCCTCCACACAGCTGCAGGGTGATTTGCAGAATAAGGTTCGGAAGGTGGAACTGCATGTACAGGGGTATCAGCATCTATACCCAAACTTTGCTTCTGCTCAGCAGATAAAGCTGCTGTAAAGGCACGTAAACTTCCATTTAGCCCACACGATGTTTTAAGGCCAGATAACAGTATTTTCTCTGTTAAAATATTTTGTAGCCACATAGTGATCTTACTGCCATCAAACATAAACTGTTTGGTTTAACGCAATTTAGATACCTTTATTTTTTTCTTGGAATAAAAATTTCACTCGTTTTTTTTTGTTTGTTTTTTGAGTTACTCAGGGACTTAAATGCTAGATGTTATCTGAGGACTTAAAGTTATATATAAAACATATCTGGGTATAATAAAGAGCAATTGTAATTCAAGTGACATTTGAAATTGATGATGTCTGGCCTCTGTGGTTTCTCCTTGCAAACATATCCTTCCTCGTGAAGTCAAACTCTCCCATAAGCAGTGAAATATTTAGGAGAATCCTCTGGAGAATATTTCAGGACACCTAAGGATTGTCTTCTTGTTGTTCCTGCAAAAGCCATCTCTGCTGACGACAGAATAAGCCTAGCCTCCTGAGGGCATAATTGTCTCAGTTACTCTGTGCCCAAATCACTTTAGAAACTAGAATATACGTACTAAGAACTTACTAAATTAACATATGGATCAAGTTCCAAAATTATGCATGACGTAAACTCTTCAGTGGAAATTATTCAAAGCTATGAAACAAAAGTGTCCTAAGCTTCATTTGTTCAATTTGGAAAACATTTTTCTTACTTAGCTTCAAATATAAGAAAACTGCATTACAGTAATGGTATTTCTGCTGTTTTTCTGGAAAATGGAGACGGTCCTTTGTTGGCTTCCTCATCCTCCTGTGGAAATGCAACAACACACATAAAGACAAAAATAAAGTCAAACAAGATATACAGACGGGGAATTTTTTTTCCCTGTTTTTGTTTGCCTAATTCTTAACACTTGTTATTTTAAACTTGTGCATGTCAGAGTTCCTTATGATAATGAGAGAGCATTTTTATTGTCATTCTACCGATGGGGAGATTGGATCATGGAGGGAGATTTAACTTGGTTAGGATGTCCCAGTGATGAAATCTAGGAGGGACATTATCCTTGTACAGAAGAGGTTTGCCATCTTGTCATATTGACTCTTAATCATATTAGCAACGATTTTTTTAGTGTTCTATGTTGCATGAACTAAGCTATTATAAATTATTAGGCAGAAATATATATCCCTGTGTTGGATTTTACCCTTTGCTAGCTCTTAATCAGACTGTAAGATGATATTCCAAAGGACAAAATACTATATTCTTCACTCAAGAACTTTATACATGCTCAAATACAGTGTTTCAGAAAGATCAACATTTTCACTGCTCAAGTAGGATATATGTAAGGACGTCTTTTCCCTGACACTGACATATTCAGGCTTCAGTTTGTTTTCATGGCATTTTGAGCTGCCTGTTCCAATAAAAAATGACACAGGTATCTCAAGTAACAGGAAAGACTGAAATGTCCCTGAGTTAGACTTAAAAGTCTAATCTGTACTTTCAGCATTCCTGTGTTATAATTGAACACAAATGCTTCTGAAGACTAAGATGGTGGAAAACAACACAGATTTCACTTTTTGTTACCTCTGACCATTCATTAAAATGTACTTATGTTGTGAATTGAGATGGACTATGTGTAATGGTGGACCCAAATAATTCTTTGAAATGTACTTGTTTATGCCCAAATCTTTGTTGTTACAAAAGGGGTCTCTATTGATAAGCCTTCAAATGGCACTTGAGGTTGAATATGTTAGTTAAGGAGAAAAGTAATTAGGAAATATGTGCCTAATTGATGATTAACAGAAGTCTTCAGATTCGAAATTGTGCCTTGATATTTCACTTATGGCTTTAGAAATAATTGCTACTGGCAGCTTTAAATGATTTGTAAGTAGTCAGTTACAATTCATTACTCCTCTTTCCTCTCATGACTGTGTCTTCCCAGAAATAAGCACATTGGTTCATCTCTCTTATGTTTAGGGAACAAGGTTAGAATAAACTGTTTAGTGCTTATGTTACACTGATAACAATATTTCTACCTGAGTTACAGCTAATAAAAAATATGAAGCCTAGCAAACGGCACAACATAAACAATACCAATGACCTTTAAGAGCAATGATTCCATCACTCTTTTAGATATTTGCTATTTGCCTTTGCCTTTTTTTTTTTTTTTCCCCGCGAAGGGGCTTTCCTTTCTTCTCTTTTCAGAAAATTTCTGGAGAAAAAAAAATTCTTTTGTAAAACCAAGATTCAGCACAAAGGAAAACATACAAAAATAAGTGTCTACTTTCTTTATCACTGAAATTCCTTTCTATCTTTGTATCACATGTATTACTAATATAATACTGGATTTCATACATCAATAAATCCTTTCTTACATGGAATTTTAATTTCATACACATTAAACATTTAGGGGTTTTATGTCATCATACTGTTCTAATTTCATGGTATCTTTGAAAATAGTAAGAAAATTGCTCTGAGAAACATAGGTAAAACCAAGATCACAAAAAATAATGTGTCCTTGGAAACAGAAAGTGCACAGCACATTGTTCTCAAACCATATTACTTACACATACTGGGTAACAAAAAACATGTTGAATCCTGAAACCATTATCTTTCTGTTACACAATGTTGAGATATCCTCCATATTTTTTAGATGAGGGTCAAAATTAAAGTATTTTGAAAAGTTCCTGCTCTTTGAAGTTACTAGTTGAAAAAAGTGCAGCAATAAACTGTTAGTTATAGCTCATATAGCTTCCAAAAACCTAAAACCTGTTTTTTATTTCCATCAATTTGGCTTATGCTGTTGTCTGAACAGAATAGAGAATATCTGTGTTTAACAGATCAGAAAATTAAAGAAAGGTAAAAGGCCAGCACTAGGATGAAATGATAAATCATGGACACATAGGATGGCTTTGGTTGAAATGGACATTTAGAGATCATCTTGTCCAACCCTTCTGCCATGGGCAGGGACGTCTTCTACTAGATCAGGTTGCTAAAACCCTGTCCAACACAAATTCAAACAGTTCAAGGGATGGAGAACGCACAGCTTCTCTGGGCAACTTGTTACACTGTCTCAACAAGCACTCAGTAAAGGATATCTTCCTTACCTCTCATCTAAATCTGCCCTCTTTGTTTAAAACCATTACTTCTTGTCCTGTCACTACAGGGCTGGTAAAAAGTCTCTCTTCACATTACTTAGAAGCCTCCTTTAAATATTGAAAGGCTCCAATGAAGTGTCCCCAGAGCCTTCTCTTCTCCAGGCTGAACAACCTCAACTCTCCCACTCTTTCCTCACAGGAGAGGTGCTCCAGTCCTCTGACCATTTTTGTGGCCTCTGCTGGACACTCTCTAACAAGTCCATGTCTTTCCTCTACCGAGAACCCCAGAACTATACACAGTATTGCAGGTGGGGTCTCACGATAGTGTGGTAGAGGGGGAGAATCACCTCCCTCAACCTGCTGGCCATGCGGACCAGGGTATTATTTGCCTTCTGGGCAGCAAGCGCACATTGCCAGCTCATAGCCAAATTTTTACCTACCAGTACCCACAAGTCGTTCTCTGCAGGGCTGCTTTGAATGTATTCATTGCCTAGTTAATACTGGTACTGGAGATTGCCCCAACGCAGGTGCAAGACCTTGCAGTTGAACTCCTTGAACTTCACAAGGTTCACATGGCCCCAAACCTCAAGCCTGGCAAGGTCCTTCTGGGTGGCAACCCTTCCCTCAAGTATGGCAACTGCACCTCCCAGCTTGGTGCACTTAATCCCACACTCTTTGTTATTCATAAAGATATTGAACAGTATTGGTCCCCATACGGACTCTTGAGGGACACCATGTGTTACTGGCTTCCACATGGACACTGAGCCATTGACTGCAACTCTTTGGATGTGGCCACTCAGCCAATGCGTTACCCATCAAATAGTCCATCCATCCAACCCATATCTCTCAAATTTAGTGACATGGATGCTATGTGGGACTATGCCAAAGGCCTTAAAGAAGGCAAGGTAGCTGACATCAGTTAGTCTTCCTGTATCCACCAACACTCCATTGTAGAAGACCACCAGATTAGTCAGGCCTGATTTATCCTTGGTGAAGCCATGCTGGCTGTCTTTAATCACCTTCTTGTCATCCATATGCCTTGACATACCTTCCAGGACGATCTGTTTTGTGATCTTACTGGGCACAGCGGTGAGGCTGAATAGTTCGCAGTGTTCTACTTCTCACCTTTTTTTAAAAAATGGGTGTGGTGTTTCCCTTATTCCAGTCACTGGGGACTTCACCTGACTGACATGACTTTTCAAATATGATGTAGAGTGACTTATGAACTACTTCTACGAGTTCCCTTAGGACTCTGGGATGCATCTCATTGGGTCCCACGGACTTATGTGGACATGTTCCAGCATTGAATCACCAAGACAGAGGAGAATGAAAATCTCATTTTTTAAAGTATAGCCTCCACTCAACACTGCTGCAGACAATGGAATGAAACCAAGGACAGCATATTCTATATTTCATTCCTATTCATACAGCAACTAGTAGAGAATTAATGAGTACTGACACCAACTTAATGGTCTGGCTTAGCTGAGGACTACTGTAGTAAAGATGTGGAATGCATCAAACTAGGATCATATAAGAAGACAAGACATTTGGATGCTCCTGTACCCTCTTTCTTCCAAGGCCCATAGCATGAAAAGATATATTGCATGCATTTCACTATCACATGTTCCAATTGAACACTTACCAGGGTTCCTGCATGAGTTCCTGCATGAGGAACTCATATAGAGTTTCACTTTATATAATATTTGGTATATTGAAGTTTTTAGCACATACATTTCATGTATATGTATTTCCTTGGTTTATTTTGATTTACTTCCAAATGTATTACAACATTTAGGGTTTAATTTATATTGAAAAGCCCATAAACTCTAAACTACAATGTTTAGATTCATTTATTCAATTTTGCTTCATTTTCAAATATTTCTTTCTTCTTCATTCCTTTTTTTTTTCTTAAGTATTTTTTTCTTTTAGACAGAAATCTCAGAAAGTCTACCTCTTTTATACAATTCCCAGTGTAATACAGATGTATGAAGAGGAAATTATACTCTGGTTCTAATGAAGGAAGTAAGAATTTCGTATTGATTTCAATAGGATCAAGACTGGACCTAAATCTGTACCTGGCCAATTACAGTATTTTATCTGTGTTTTTAATTAAGTGGAAGGTTCTTTATATATTTTTTTTTCATTGTGTGATCAGACTTCAGCTGGAAGGAATTCTTATGTTGTTTACTCTTTCTGTTCAAAGTCTTTTCCTAATCATCATCGTTGGAAGGAATTTAGCCCTTCATACTTATGGGAATCAGCTGTCAAATACTTTGGAACTGAAATTGAATTCAAGAAGTTCAAGTAATAGAGACAAAAAGTTCAGAACAGTGGTACTTCCTGCACTTTTTAGTATATTGCCAGTGGCAGATTTTCCATTGTGCCTTTCCTCTTTCGGTTTCTAAATCTTTTCTTACTATGTTTTCTTACATAGTTGTTAGGCTACAGCTAAACTACAGCAATAGGTATTATAAAAAAATTCTAAGACAGTTCAGTAAATCCTTCTCATCCCATTTCTTCTCCTCTCAGATAGCTGCACAGAAAGAGATTTCTAGAGTTTTTCAGCTCAGACTTGTTTGAGGAACATTGAAACATGCATGATACTGTATCTTTTTTTCTTTCTATTCTAAATCAGGGAGAATTATATCACTAGGGAAGAAAAGTGTCAAAATCCTATGATTGAAAGGTTTCTAAAATACATTACTTCAGTTTTTTTTCTTTTCTCTTGAAACTTACAGTATTCATTTAAGAAGGTACTGAGGAACATGTCTTATTGAGGCAGTGTCTCAGAATAGCTTGATAGGTCTAGAAAAAGACTCAGGAGAACGTATTTTCTGTTCTTCTACCCCAGAGCAGAAACAGCTGCAGTTTTATTACTCACGACAGGGATCTTGTAGGCCGCTTTTAAAGACCTCCAGTGCTGAAGGCCCCAGTAAGTCTATACCAGTACTTCACTCAACTGTGGGAAAGTTTTTCTCATTTCTAACCTAAATCTACAGCTTTTAATGGCTGAATTGCTTTTTAAAGTGCAGGAGAAAACAAAAATGACAGTGTTGTATAGAAGTTATAGTACAGTTCTAAATTAATTTACCCATTTTTATAGCACAGTAAAGACTATTAAATATCTTCTTTATAAAAAATGCCTTACCATTATGAAATGAAAGAAACATAACTTTTTCAGAATTCTTATTTTTATACACTTTGACCTAGGCGTGTAGAATGTAAGTGGACATCTTGACAATTTCTCAGGTCTTCTTGAAAAATGACATAATGCTGCTGGAGATGACTTGAAAATGAACTATATGCTGGAAATTCATAGGTTTATATTAATAGTTTGAAATCTATCCTGATATAGTGTTTCTATCAGAAATCAGTAAACTTTTTTTTTTTTACGATATCTATGAAATCTTATATTTTTTAATATCTGCCTAGATAGGATAATTCCTTATCTGTCTTTTACTATTCACTTCATTTATTTATAGGATAATTTACTAATTAACTCGGTTTCTCTGTTCCCTTTAGTTAATGAACATTTGAATGCAATGTCTAGATTGTGCAGAGTAAAGCTGGAATATCATTTCTGACTCTGCAAAATCCAATGCTGCAGTTAAACAGACATCTCCATATTCCTTTAACAATTGAACAAAAAAGCTATTCTTCATGAAAACTAGAACCACACATCATGCTTTAAAAAAAGCCAAAAAGACACCAACTTTGAGCAAACAAACTCTGGGAGTCTCTGCTTATTTGAAAGACAAAGAAGACTCAATAATGCATTTCCTAGAATGGCAGTTAGTGGTATCTTCAAATGGTCTTCACTAGAAGAAGAAAACACACTACTTTAATCAATACACTGATAGTCTGTAATGTAAAGATTAAAATCAGAATATTTTAAAATTTAATATTTTGTCTCTCTGTATAGCACTTTGGAAGTCAATATCTTTACAAAGCCAGTCCATTTCCCTGCTTTGAAAGCATTATATATTTAAGGTTTCTAAATAATTCATCCAGTCCATGTGATTAAAAATGTAAAAAGTAAGTCCATCCATTATCTTCTGCAGCTGCTGCCTGGATATTAGTTCATTTTTTTTTTCTTTCTTTCTTTTAAGCTGCTCAGTATTCTTTGCCTTATCGCTGAATTGAGACTTCAGTGGCTACATTAGAAAGGTGTATTAGCCCCACTCAGCTGCTAGAAAAATGTCTGCTCTTCCTCAGATAGCGAATTTACAAATACATGGGTGTTTGTGCACATGTGCATCCTTCCCTGATATTTACTTTTAAAAAATTCTATGAAATAAGGCTATCTCATTACCAAAAGTTAAGTTGATGTGATCAGAAGAGGGAAAGTATGGTGAAAACAGATGACAGTACTATGACATGTTGCATAATTCATCATTATCACCTCTGGAAAAATGGAAGAATTGCTACACAAGTAGGATAATGTCCTGCTTAGATTAATTAATGCAAAGGCAAGGGCAAGGGGGGAAGAAGGGAAAGGAAGGTCCCTTTCATGGTAAGTAAATAAACATGTTTTAGAAAACAGGGAAATATGCTTATTTTTACGTAATGAGTTTGCACATGGAAGAATTACAATGATTAAAAAAAGGAATATTACAATGGTATTTATGAAATACTGAATTACTATGCTTGACTGACATTTGCTGTACTTTTAATGAGTCCTTTACAATTTAGTTGCAAAGTTGTTAAAGCAATTTAAATATTTTATGCATATATGGATTGCAAATGTATACTTGAACTTAACCAGTTTTACGTTAACAATAAAAATAATTTAGCCCTTCTTAATTTCCTAACCAAATCCATAGCTGCACTGTTTCTTTTCATAAATAAATAAATTCCTTCCATTATAAAAAAGAAAAGTAGCAACAGAAAAAAATGGTAGAATTTGCTAACTCTGCACATGATAACTGTTATTTATCGAACCTAGAAGAGGCACATAGAATTAGGTGACACTTCAGTTTAGATTACTAGTTTTAAAGTACAATGCTTAGAACCGTGTGGAAAAATCACTTCTAAAGTCCTTTTCTAAAAGTAAAAGGCATAATTCTATTTTGGGAAGCATACAAAACATTTCTGATTTTCAATGAGTATGATAGTAAATATGTAGCTGTTGTAACCTATGATCTGGATACATTACTTCTGTATTTCACAGCTCTCATATATCAGTCTAGTAAGCCTTGCATAAAAAATCTCAGAGTGACACTGAAGTTCACTAACTAAGCATATTTTCTAAAAAAAAAAAATAAACAAAACTTTTCTTTCAAGGAACATGCTGGTCTGTACATTCTTTGGAATACTTTTAATCAATTCCAGAAGTTGCTTAAAATTTTATTTAAGGCTTTGCAGCTGTCCAGTGGAGAAAAGGAGGTCCAAATCTTCAAAATTGTGTAGGTTTTAAGATTCCTTTCCCACTGCATCTTGGAGTTTGAATGTTTTATAACTAGCTACTTAAGAAAACTATCATTTTTCTGTATAGCCCTCTAGCATTTTAACTCAGTTGACAGAAACTGAACTCAGGGATATTTTGAATGGAAGAGGCTGGCAGGAGGTAAAAGCTTCTTGGCCTAGGCAATTCGTCTCCATCCTCAAGCCCATACAGGCCATTAGTTTCAGAGAAGTAATATCAGAAGTGTCAATGTTGAAAAAGTTATAGTATGTGCTTTATCACCAAATATCCGGAAACAAGTAGGCATCCTATGGGCTGTAAGGAAATGCACACTGCATGTTTTATTGTCTCAGGTAAAATTAAAAATATTTGAGTGATTTCTGTTGTAAGTTTTGAGAAATATTTCAATTTTATCTGGAAAGTTTTTTGTTGTCCTTTTCTAATATACTGTTCAGGGTGCTGGAGAGGTGAATGAACATCTTTAAATGAACTTTAAACCTTTAAACAAACTAGCTATGAAAACGATGAACTACTTAGGATCAGTTCACCAAGAAAAACAAATCACATACTTTAAATCAACAAATGTTGTCAAAGAAATATTTGGTTCAGTAATTCCAGGGACATAAAGCCTATTCAGCAGGAAGTATTTGCTGTGAATTACTTGCTCCATTCTCATAAATAATATAGTAACTACCCTTTGCTCTAGACATAATTTGTTTGTTGTGTTTGTTGTCTTCTCTACATACTCTAAATCATGTGACCTAAGGAGTCTGATTTGCTGCCCTGTGGGAGGTAAGTTAGGGCTACAAAGCCATGAATGCTTTGCCAAACAGCTTGAAAATTTCATTCTTCCCCCATTCTTGTCACAAATGCCTCTCCCTCTTCGTACTGGCTGAATATGTTTGATTTTAAATTTAACTCATACAGTAATGAGATGAAAATGCTAGTTCTATCAGTGGAGAATATTATAAGGATACATCTGGTTTGTCCTTTAAAATAATAATGAAATATAATCTGACTCATTCTGCAGCCATTTAAATCAATTAGTCTCTGTAAAATAGGATCAAATCTCTGAACTACCTCAAGGATCTTTTGCCCTTAACCTGCCTGGACATGAGGTATGTAGTGACTGAGTTAAGTCAAACATTATATATATTATTTTAACATTTTCAGTTTTGTCCTCTGGAGAAATGTGCTCACTTTTAGTATTGCCTATTTCTCACTAGGTAGAGGAAAAAGTCAGAAGTCGGGCTTTCAATCTATCCAAGTCCCTGATCTTAAAAGATCAACAGCAGGGAAAAACCTCAAAAAAATCTGCCTTAGCACTGTATGTTTTTCCATTAAAACATAATCAGTCACCCTTCTGCTCCACTGAGGCAGCTTTTCTGTGCATGCCTGAATGCATAAACAGTTTTGAAGATTTTGACTCATACCATTCTATACTTCAGTTTCCCTGTTTATACATTCATACATGTCAGAGCCAAAGAGAACTATTGAATCATGCCATCTCTTGCCCTGCTTAGCTCAGGCCAGCCACTTCCATCCAGTTATTTCATCCTAGAGAGAGCCCAATAACTAGTCTGTCTGCATAAAGGTGATAACAATACACGGCTTTTTCACTGAATTTTAGAACATTAATTATGTGACATGAACCCTTTTAAGGGATTTTGAAATTGGTCGAAGAAATTTAATCCAAGAAGTATATGCCACACCAAAGACTAATATTTGGTGACTTTGGGTAGTATCTAATGTTAGAATCGTAATGAATAAGCATTACTTGTCTGTTTTCAAAATTAGTAATGCAAAATGTTAATTGTCTTTGATTAGATGCAAGGAAAGTACTTGACAAAAATAATATGATCACACCAATTAAAAACATAGTAGTAATTTTACCATCTTCTCCCTGAATCGAGTTTAATTCACACCCATCCTAAATTTGTTAAATCTGCAGGTCTCAATGAACCCACGTACAGATTAACCCTGAGTGAATACCCTTTTGATTAAGGAAGATTTGTCAAGCTCCAAAACAGGTGAGTTCTGTCTGTTAATGGGTGCTGCTGCCATGGGCCAACCACCGTTACTGTAATGACACAGGGATAAGGCTAGAATCAGAAAATTAGATGTCTTGGTGAAAGAAAGATGAAAACGTTGAACTAAAACCAGAATATTTCCACAGAACAAAATAATTTTCTTCTGACACACTGTCTGCTACTAATCTTTGTTGTTTCCTTTCATCTTCTTCTGATATGGAAGTAGATGGTGTGTCCCTGTCCTAATCCAGTCTGAAGTACTATCAGATGTTGGTCCAATACGCTGTACAAGTAAGTTGTAAATACCATAGTTATTTGTCAAAATATATGTCAGTATTAATTTAAAATATTTTATCTTAACAACTAACTATTCAAAGAACCCAGTTTAATTTCACTGTATGTAGGTATGGTGTGCTGCCCTCTGTGAGAATGTTTTTATGGGGTCCACAAAGCATCCAGCTATACTCTTTCTATTAAGTTGTTCTATATTTTGAGATGGCTAACGGGCTTTTTGGTAATTGGTGAAAATTTTGTATTTTTCTAAAAAATATTAATTAAAAAATATTTTGTTCTTGAAAACAGAGTGTGTTCCAAATACATGGCTTCTTTTTAAAAATGTTCATCAAAGATGAATGGTGAAGGCTAAGCTATTCTTTAGGCATTGTTCAACTTGTATTCATGATTTCTTCACTCTTTCCCATTCGCAGGGTTTCAACGGTCCCTGAATTAGTGATGGTTACTTTCCAATGGGACGACTATGCTTCTTTTAAGGAAAAAATATCATCGTTTCTAGGACAATTTCCAAATAAGTAGCATTTTTTCCCCAAGATTTGGTGCACTTTCACAGAAACCTGTGATACTTTGGAAGTCTGTGAATGCAGCTGACCAGTTAGAGTACACCTTCTACTTTACCTTTAACCAAAAGAAATCCAGTTTGTGCCTCTGAAAGAAATTGCTCCATGCTGGGAACTAAAGCACAGGACATGGTAACAATTAGGAGATTCATTTCAAAAGCACATGCTGGAACTAAATTAAGGCAGTATCCCAGATAAGATCATAGGCTCATCTCCTTCCATGATTGTTTATTCTGAATGGACTCACAAAAAACTGCCACTGCCTTGTGGAAGGAAGAACAGTAACATTTAGAAAGAGGTTTAAAAACGGAGACAAGAAATGCAGATGAGAAAGGAAGGACCAGAATAAGGGAAAAGACGATTCCCTTTCTTACAATTTTAGTGTGTGGGGTTTTTTTTTTAACCCCAAACAATTAAAAAAATAAATTAATATGACTAACAAATTAACATTGATGAAAGTGAAAATATTGTGGGGGGGAAAAAAAAAAAGGTAAAATCTCACTGACTGCTCCTTTTCTCTATTGGAACATGATTTTCTGGTGATCCTGCTGAGCTTCTCATATAAAAATAACCTAAGAAGGCATAGTAATACTTGTTTTGTGTGTGAAGACAAAATGATGGTACCAAAACTGTCTTTCTGAACTGGGTTCCACATCTGCCCAATGCCTATCTAGGGAACAAAACACAAAACTACTTTCTTCAGGATCATGATAATCAGCAAGACGGTTTCCTTAGCCTTCTCCTAAGTTAAATTTTTTCTCTTTAGTTTCTTTAAGCAAAGTCATGTCTCTCACTTTCTGCTATTCATTCCAGAAGCATGGAGCAGAGAGAAAAAAGATTTTTTGATCCATTTCAGGCTTCTTTCAAATCCAATTCAGGGTCAAAAATCAGTGTAATTCAAAGTAAAAGCTTATGAGATGTTAATCTGTTAAATGCTTCACTCACTCTCTTGTTTTTCACTGAACTCTCCCGTGCTAGTAAGTCCTCAGGTCAAGGCATTTAAAAGAAGTTCTGTTTTCAGCAGTTTGATTATCAGGACACATAGCGTTTATTCCTAGAGGCTAAAGGATGTTTTCCTATTGCATTTAGTGGAAGACCATTCATGGGATTTTTTAATATAGCATAGTCATACTACCTCTTCCTCTTCCTTCTACGGGAAAAACAGGCAATATAATTTCTACATCTAAAATATTTCGATGTCATCATTGGCAAGCAGATCCAGAAGTTTACGTTAGTTTTCATTGCTGCCTACTATTGTATTGAACGGTTATTGAATAGTTGTTATAAAAATGGTGGTTTTTCTGAAATATTTTATACAGGGTTTTCATGCACCTATGATTTTAACAAATGCTTACAAGGGGAAAAAATGAATTAGTTCTGTAAAATATTGTAAAAACAAAAACCAGATCCTATGCTGAATATCTGACATGCATAGGAGCTAGAGTTCAAGTGTATGGAAGAGGCTGTATAGGAGACGACTATAAGTCCAGGGTGAAAGCTAGAGTAATTTTGAGAGTACATACGTTCTCCTTCCTCTCCAAGACTTTCTCAATAACAAAAAGTGACTGGAGATGTAATATCTAGTGTTACTCTGAGAGTATATTTTAACAATAAAATCTGATTTTTTTTTTCCCCTTCATGTTTATATCTTACATGAACTTGGCAGATATGTGTTGGCAGCTTGAAAGTGGATTGACAGAAAGAGTTTGCCTGTTTTATTTTTTTTTTCCTGCTCATCTCTTCTAATTTTCATTCAAAATTGTTAATCTCTGAGCTTCTCATTTGGTCCTCAGGCTCTTACTGAACTGGGTGTGAATTTTGAGGAGCCCGATGATAGCATAGTGAGTAAAAAGGAAATTATAGAATGACCAGGTGTAATTAAAGGTGCATCCCAGAATTACCATTTCTAACATTTTTATCTTGACCTTTCTCTCTCAGGCAGGGGGAGAAGAAGGAGAGAAAAAAAATCTAAATTAATGAATACTGATTTTTAGAAGAATTTATTTAAATAACTATCCTTTATAGATGCAGGATCTTGTAGGCAAGGTCCGATCCATAACCTAAGCTGAAGAGCACCAAAGAGCAACAGAAGAGCAGTGAGTAGATGCAATCTGTCATTTGTAGGACTAACGTGAAATATTTGGTCATCTGCAGCTCATTGTGACCCTTCAAGCAAAGGAATTTGTTGGCTAGCTAAATGCAGAGTTTCCTAGGTGATGAAGAGTCATCCTGGCAACTCCCCACTTTACCTGTCTTCCTTAGCTGTAATACAATAAGCAATAAAGAGGCATGCAGTGGCAACAATCAGCCTCTCAAAATGAAAAAAAAAAAACCACATTTATTTCAAAGAGAAAAGGGAAAATAGCAAACAAACAGGAAAAAGTATTGTTAATATTAGAAACAAGATATAACTCACACTTTTTGGAAGTAAATTGTGTAAAGAACTTGATCTCCAGTATTTTTTTCAGCAAGTAAAAAAATGCTTTATTTTCCTTTTTATTTTTAAAATTATTTCTAAGAGTAACTTCTGTTGAAAAACTTTTTTTTTTTAATGTATTCCCAAGAACATGAAAAACTAGGGTTTCCTTCAGACTGAAAAAGCAAGAGCAAACTTGTTGGGATGTTTCATCCTATGCTAGAAATTTTAATTAATGGCCATGGGTATTCATATCACAGTAGCACTAGTCCTAGCCACCTAGACCTCATTTTGTAAGAATTGGACTAACACAGAAGAAAGCGTGAGCCTGTGATAAGAAGTGAAGACGGTCCAAGTAGCACAAAGAAAGCATATTCTCATTTTGATGGAGCAGCTAACCCTGGACACCATTTTCAAGCACATTAAGGATAAGATAAACATCAGGAGTAGTCAGCATGGCTTCACCCAGGGGAAGACATGCTTGACCAACTTAAACTTCAACGGTGAAATGACTGGTCTGTTAGATGAGGAAGAGCAGTGCGTAAGTCCTTTGACACTGTCTCTCATAAGATCCTCAAAGCTGTTTAACAGTCTGGATGAGCAGTGAAGTGAATTGAAAACTGATTGGATGGCTGGGCCCAAAGGGTGGTCATCAGTGACACGAAGTCTAATTGGAGCCTGGTAACTCACAGTGTAACCCAGGGATCAATACTGGGTCCAGTCCTTTTTAACATCTTCATTAATGATCTGGATGAAGGGACAGAGTGTACCCTCAGCAAGTTTGCTGATGACAAAAACTGCGAGGAGCCCCTGATAGGCCAGAGGCCTGTGCTGCCATCCAGAGGGACTTTGACAAGCTAAAGAAATGGGCTTACAGGAACCTCATGAGGTTCAGCTATTGGAAGCCTGAAATCCTGCACCTGGGGAGGAAAAAGTCTGACAAAAGGCCAGGAAGACAATTGAGGTACAGGGAAATCTCCCGTATAAGGAAGGGCTCTAAGAGCCAGAACTGTTCAGCTTGGAGACGAGAAGGCTGTATATATATATATATATATGTATGTATGTATGCATATAAATACCTGCAGGCAGTGTATAAAGCAGATGGATTCAGGCTCTTTCCAGTGATGCCTAGTAAGAGAGTAACAGACTAACCAGAGACAGTGGGCATAAAATGGTACACAGAAAGTTCTCTTTGAACATTAGGTTACACTTTTTCACTGTAAGGGTGGCTGAGCACTAGAATAGGTTGTCCCGGGAGGTTGTGGAGTCTCCATACTTGGAGTTATTCAAAAGTCATCTGGACACAGCCCTGGGAAACAGAGTTTAGCTGACCCTGCTGGAGCAGACAAGCTGGACCAGGCGACCTTCAGAGTTCCCCTTCAATCTCAATCATTCTGTGACTCTGTGATTCCATGATTTTGTTTTGAAAAGCCATGTTCAGTGTTGACATCCAAGTTTATCCTCTGCTCTGTGAATCCTCCTAAGGTGAGTGACCTGAAAAACAGTAAAAATCAGTGGTTTACCAGGCATCCCACGGTTTATATGTCTTCTCCATCACAGTGCGGATAACACACAGAAAATTGTCATCTCTGTGTTTTATCTATGCTCTGTTGAAATCTTTTTACTCTGTTTCCATATATTGTAAAGATTAAAATTAAAACAGAAAACTGATTGTTTAATTTTTCTTCATATTAGATATTGAGGGAATTTTTGAGTAGCTGGTAAGTTCCTATATGTAGAGCTTGCTCTTTATAAATCTATTAGCTATATGACATCATACTGACAGAACAGCAATACTAGTTAATTACGCACATGTAAAATTACTACCCTTACTCATGAAAAAATAGCACTTCAGTCTTTTATAGCCTTTTTAATTCTACAGTCTGAATATTCTTATTGGGAGAATGTGAAATGAGAAGCAATGAAATTACTTGTCCAAGCTTATATAAAAGTTCCACAGCAAAGCTTAAATAAAAAGTAGACATCCTTAGTCCTAGCTTAATGGTTCTGCTATTAATACTGTCATGCAGCAATATATGAAATATCTGCAAGACAGTGCTAAGACAGGAGCTGAAATAACTGGTTTCCCCCTTATAATTCTACTCTTAGATTCTACCTCCACAATATTATAAAACCCATAGCATGAATTACCAATACAGCAGGGATTTGGCAATTTTTCTGTTGAAATTGTAGCTATATTGACAGACTTAAAAAAAACTGACTTCAGTGCAGCCTGCTTAGTCGCCAGCAAGAATTCACTTGGTGAAATGGACTTTCTGAAAAGCACCCATTTTCCAAATGCACTCTTCTGTTTCCTGATCATTACAGTACAAAATACTTGGCAAATCAGATGTTCTGGAGCAGAATCAAGCGCTCCTTTGCTTAGTAGCAAAGAAGGGCTTTGAGTTTTCCCAAGCATTGCAGAACACCTATTGCTGAGACTGTACAAGTCACTTACAGAGAAGACAACCATTCTCAGGAATCTGCTTTAGAGACACTTATTTCCAACTGTACTATGCTGTGTATTTTTTGTGTCATCAGAGGAAGTATGTTATTTATGTTGAGAATACATGATGTCTTAACAGGTCTCTAGGTTCACCTGGCAACATACTCCCATATAACTGCATATGCTTTTGGAAACATAACCTTTTCCTACTTCCATTTGGGAAGTATTTTTTTTGGTTGCCATAGGCTGGGGACAGAATATCTGCAAAGTGTGTCTACTGAAGTGTGATTCACTTTAGAGAATATTTTCAAGTGCTGATATCCCTGACTTTAGAAATGCTTGCAGGCCATCTACTTTTTAACCACATTCAAAAGGTTGGCTCAGGAAAGCAAAACCACTCACTCTGGCAGAGTGAATTAGGATCATATATTTAGCAGCGACTATATGAGTTATTAAGTCCAGTCCTCTGCAATTCAATGTGATGAAATGATGCACAGAGAGCCCATCCCACCACTTCTAAATATCACATCCCAATCTTCCAAATATCATGGTAAAAGACTAAAAGATAAAATTATGAAATACCAATGAAAAAGCTGAAGAGAAATCAGAGACCTTACCAACATTCAAGATTTCAGAACAAGAGAGAAATCAATGGGTAGCATCTGTACACAGCGTTAAAGGGTAAAACTCCAGACTAAAATGCCTTCCTGACATCAGAGATGTCAGTCAATTTGATTTTGTGTTATTGCAAAATATTCGCCAATTATCTGAGATTTTACAGAAGCATTAAGAGCACTGGACTATAACATTCTATTCCAGGGTCTACTTCTAAGCAACCTGCAACTCTTCAAATAAGGAGACTTGCAGAACCTAAGAAGTACCTTTTTGGCTACCTCAAGCATGGGACTAGTGCAATATTAGTACAGTACAAGCAGTGAAGCAATCACCTCCTTTAAAACCTGTTAAAAGTTAACAGCTCATGCATACTCAGGGACATAAAACCCTAGCTCAATTTTGTACCTATAAGAATTTTCCTGTCTATTAATATCACACGGTATTTCATAAACTTCTCAGCTGCTATCCTTAAATAGCTTAGTTTCCTTGAAGTACTGGAGTCTTTCATACTTACTTGTTAAGATGCAGAACAGAATAACAACTGACTTTTAGATCCCCATGAAGAATTTCTAATATCCTTACTACTAAGACCTGTATATCTGTAGGCCTCTCTAACTGCATGTATTGCTAATACTTGGATGGTGATCCTTGTTCCCATAGCATTATTTTGTCTCTTAAATTCTACTGAGACACTAATCATTAGTAACATTGCTAATTGCATCCTTTGTCCTAATTCAGTTACATCAGTATCTTGTTCCTTCTTGGTCTTTCCCGATACAGAGACAGGCAGTAATTGGAAAACTTAAGACTCAGTGCATTGAAAAATTAGATATGTGTACTCTAAGAAAAACAACAACGGGTACATAATTCATGATACATAAATGATTTTTCTTATGTCTAGCTCAATTAGACATCTCATAACAGGTCAAAATATGTAGTCAAAGTATATACAGACACCTCTGATTCTCCTGAAATTAACGTCTGCATCTCCATATTGAATTCTCTTGGCAGGATTTATTCTTTCAAAATATGTGTTGGAGACTGGACCTTTTTCCCATGTTATCCTCTAAAACCTTTGTGAAATTTCCATTCCATTCCCATAATCACATGAAGTATACTGTTTTATGATTTTCCAGAATTTTCTTTGAGAGCAATATTACTTGCATTAATTAAGGTGTCTAAAAGACATTTATACAAGGTTCTTAGGGACATGATTTTGTCCTAGAGTTAGGTTATGGTTGGACTCAACGATCCTGAGGCTCTCTTCCAACTGAAATGTTTCCACGATTTTATTATGCTATAACACTTTGTTCAGGTCCAGATTTTCTTTATATTAAAGACCCCTAGAAAAATGCTGTCTATAATTTAAATAGGGAAAAATAAGTTTTGATATTTCAAGTTCAAGGTTCTTTTTCCATTGTGAGTCAAGGCAGTGGAGGAGCAAAAGGGCTTCTTTATTTGTAGAGAAGATTTAATGGACAGTGAGGTGCTGTAGTGCACTACTTGCACCAATGTAGTCCAGAGAAGCTGTAATGAGAAACAGGAAGCAGAAACATTGTGAAAATTGCTTAGGATATCACCTTATCACCACATGGCAGGCATACAGAGATATTACCCTGAGAGCTTTCTGTGCTGTATAGCAAATCAGAAGTTACTTTTGGGTAAGTTTGGGTTGGTCATACGAACTGCAAAGTAACAGCAGTAGGTAGTAATGTAGAAGAGCAGTGCAGGCTTTGGAGACAAGCTGTCTGTCTCTTCTACATCTCCACCTACCACAGCCCAAGAAAAAAATCTCTAAACAAAAAAATTGCTACAGCCTAAAGATGAAGAGAGTCATGCATTTTCCTTTTCAAGTAAGGTGCCATAGAGGCTTAGTTGATTGTCTTTTATGGGGTACTAGACCTTGAGATGCAGGTGCAGTTGAGAAACCAATTCTATGGATGGCAAAGAAACACAAAGAGATAAAGTCTGAAAACTCAACTTAGAGATAGTTAGACTTGGTGTCTTCTTACTGGATATTATAGTATTATGTTTTACTGTAATTACCGTACAGATAAACATCCTAAAAAAAATCTTTAAAAAAAAATATTCAGATATGAAAATACAAAAAGAAATTCTGTTGAGAATAATAAAGATATAGAATCAAATACTCATTTGCATATGTCTCTAGTCTCACAACCTTGAATATTTCAGTTAAGTCTTCTAATTTTGAGTGACATTCAAGGTGATAGTCTTTAAGCTTCTAAATAATTTTGGCTAAATGATTTGAGGAATGATGCTGGTTATCAATCTTAAATGGCTGACTAGACCCATTAGGTTTAACCATAAGTCTATACAGAGAGTCTTCGTACAAAACCTTGCATACACATAGTAGGCTGCTGTTCATCTTGGCTCATATTCTTGCGATGTTTGCAGTGACAAGGACCATGGGGAACAGGGGAAAAAACCTGAGAAACTGCAGAGGACTGCAAGTATCTGAGAGAGGAACGAAGAGAGCACTTGGCTGTGACATGTCAGGTGTGGCTGAAAGGATGCAGTAACAGTGACTGTCAATGTGCAGCAAAAACTGGATGCTGGAGAAGGGACATGAGTCATGCATTGTTTAGGTAGACAGTAAAACTGAGAGTTCAAAGTTAGTCTCTGCTTATTAGGAACTAAATGGCATAAGGAAAATGTCTTGCAAATAGTTTTTAGGGAAGCCATTGTTTTGTTTGTGTCTCTTAGGATGAGAGAATAGCACAGCACAACATAGCATAGCATAGCATAGTAAAGGATACTGTAGAGTAGAGTAGAGTAGACCAGTTTAGTTCCAAGTGGATGTGACTTCAAATGATCATCTAGTCCAACTGCCCGACCACCTCAGGGCTGACCTAAAGTTAAATCATTATTCAGGGCATTGTCCAAATGTGTCCTGAACACTGACAGGCAGAGGGCATTGACCACCTGCCTAGGAATGCTATTTCAGTGTTTGTCCACCCTCCTGGTAAAGCAATGCCTCCAAATGTCAAGTCTAAACCTCCTCTGATACAGCTTTGAGCCATTCCTGTGCATCCTGTCACTGGTACCAGGGAGAAGTCTTCATCTTCAGTTCCCCTTCTCAGGAAGTTATGGAGAACAATAAGGTTGCCCCTCAGCCTCCTTTTCTCTGAACTAGACAAACCCAGAGCCCTCAGCTGCTCCAGACCTTTCACCAGCTGTGTCGCCCTCCTCTGGACACATTCAAGTACCTTAACAATATGAGTGGACCTCATTAATCCTGCAGAAAAGCCATCTCCTTTTAAAAGTAGAAAGTTCAGGTGAAAATCGGGAAGTGGCATGGTTACTTTCAGTCTCATGATTTCAGTAGCAAGATTTGTGATGTTTGGGCTTTACAATACTTGTATGCATTTCAAACACTTTGTGTTTTAGTCTTTTTGGCTTCTGTGAAATACAAATAAATAGTTATTATTAGGTCTATCTCTAATATTGGTTGTCCTAAATTGAAACACTGTTCTGAAAGATCCTATGTGTTTTCAATAAGTTATTTTTGTGTCTACTCAGAAATCAATTTCATATAAACAACAGGAATTTCATTTTATTCTATGGATTTCACTGCAAAATTATTTGAATTTCCACCTCTTTGAAACTGATGAAATAACAAACTGTTTCAAAGCATCTAAAAAAAAAATAAAATACTTGCATGTTTAATGTTTTGTTTTGGTTTTTTTCCTGCTGAATCTATTTCAGCATATTTTAAGTGAACTATAGTTGTCTCTTAAATAACATTACTGACCACTGTAGAAATTCATCGCTGTTTCATTTCTAGTTTTTATTTTGGCTGAAAGGGATATTTTCCCCAATTATATTTTTAATAACTTCCAATAATCTTTTCGTTATATATATATATATATATATATGAGAATATTAAGTCTTGAAGAATTCCTGCAGAGTGATAAAACACCTTGACCTAGATCAATACACATTGGCTAGTCAGCTCTCACTACTTTAGGCTGAATCACTTCTCTGTTTCAACCTTTTTTTTTACTGCCACTGACATTGATTTAGAGTGTGTAAAAAGACCAAACTCCACCTTAAAGATGTAAAATCTAGAGTTTCTTGCTCCTGTTGTACTGTCTTCCAAGGTGTTTTTCCTTTGTTTTGTACATGTGAGGAAAAGGTAGATAGAGCCCACCAGGGGGAGACCCATAGCCAGGTGGTTTATACCTGGAGAAGCAGAGAAAAAAGTTTCAAGTCATCTTTAAGCTGTTCTCCTTTTGGTGAAACAGCTGAAATACACTCCAGACTTTTCTCCTGGAATAGTCAAATTTTCCTCACCTGGCAGAACTAAGTGACATGCATGAGGACTGATGTCCCTGATGAACAGGTGGAATGTCTCTTCATTCCTCAAAGATGTGCTTGGCCAAGCCTGTGATGTGCTCTTCTGAGTGCATATACAGGAGAAAAATGAAAAAAGAAGTAAGAACTTTTTTGATACTGTTGCTGGGTTGCAACTCAGGAGTTAACTGCTGTCCATCACTGAATAAATCTAAAGTTGAAAGTTTCCTGTCTTAGAAACAGAAATTTAAGAGCAACAAAAGACAGACATTTGCTTGTGTTTGTAGCATAATAGTATCTTATAAGATAGAAGTCAGGATTAATATATATTGAGAGTAATATTTTTCAGTGTGTATTTTAAATTCTTCATTCTCTTCTTGAATTCTTATTAATGACAAGATTTTAGCCATGTCTACTTAGTTAATAAAAATCATGCAGAAGATGAAACAAGCATTATATCTTGAGCTATATTAAATACCACCTTTGCCTATAGTAGAAAGCCTATTAGAACTATTGAGCCTTCAAAATGTACATATAAATATATGATCAGACTAGGAGAAATAAAAGAAACAAGAAAAGAAATTGCAATTTTCACAGTTTAAAGAGCTAAGGTTAGATGTCTCAAAAGTTCACAAAAATCAAGAGGCATGGAGTGCTTATCTTCCCTTTACAGTTATAGTTTTAATCCTAGTGCATCTAAGCTACTCACACGGGTTTTTTTGAGTTGGTTGTATGGTTTATTGTGGTTGTGATACAAATACCATACCTTGCAGGCCCATTACAAGAGTTATCACTCTCAGATTTGCAGATAAATATGCAGGAGAAGGTATTTCCTACAGTGTCTAAGACAGAATGAACTGAGTTCATAGAATCATAGAATGTCCTGAGCTGGAAGGGATGCACAAGGATCATCAAGTCCAACTCCTGTCCCTGCATAGGACAGCCCCACAGTTCACACCATGAGGGTGTTGCCCAGTCTCTTCTTGAACACTGTCAGGCTTGGGGCCGTGACACCTCCCTGGGGAGCCTGTTCCAGTGCTCCAGCACCCTCTGAGTGAAGAACCTTTTCCTAATGTCCAACCTAAACCTCCCCTGGCACATCTTACTGCCGTTCCCTCGGATTCTATCATTGGTCACCAGAGAGACTGGTGCCTGCCCCTCATTCTCCCCTTGTGATGAAGTTGTAGACCATTATAGCAAGCCAGATCCTCCACCACTGGCATTAGTCATCACATCGTTGGTTTGTCTTCATTTCAAAGTATCTGATATTCTTGATTAATACTTAACTGGCGAGACAACAGAATGAGCAAATTATGAGTCAGGAAGACCAGAAGTGCAATGATGCAATCTAGTGAGCAATAAAGGTGAGATTAAAACACATATAAGGAAAGATTGACCAGTAACCATTAATAAAATTTTTCAGTATTACCTGAAAGTAGAGTACCAAAGAGAAGATATCAAACTGGCAGTTGATCTGGAAGTCCAAAAGATGAGATCTACGGAAAACTAGGGGTCACCAGCATAGCTGTGCTGTGAGTGACCTTGCTGAAGGGGTATAATTTCTTCTTTCATAATTGTAAATGCTTTTCATAACAGTAAGTATTACTAACTACAAAAGCTGAAAAGAAAGATCTTTATAAGACTGAATTAATTTTAATTGTCCTTACTGCTTCATATATAATTCATCATTTCATATTTAATTCATTCCACTTTAGTTGCTGAGAAACTGTAATTTTGCTATGTACAACTTAGTGAAAACTGTACTTTGGGAACACCAGTTACATGGGATGTTTGCCAAGTAATTCCAGTGTCGTGCTGCTGTTACTCATCAAGGACCAACGGCAATGTTGTCGACTCAGTTTTGGTCACACTCCTTGCTGAAGATGGTGTAAGACGAAGAAGCTGAACTCTAATGCCTCAGACTGGTTTCTATTGGTACGTTTTTTTTTTTTCCTATATTCCAGTTAAGGAAGCTGGGTATAAAAATCAATGACAGGGGATACATCTGGTGTCACTAAATGTCAGCTAAGTGATGCCAGGTGTGCTATAAAGATTGAAAGTATATTTTATTAGTCTTGTTCCTAGCTTTGATGAAGCTCTGAAGTGGCTTTCAAACTCTCCCAAAACTGCCATGTTCAGACCTTATAATCAGATCCATGTTCTTTACTTCTTTTTTGGAGCTGCGTAAGACCTCTTTGTCACATCTTCTTTGACTGCTCTCTGAGAGCCACTGGTCACACTCTTACACTATGATGCTCTCAATAACCTACAAAAATCCTGGTTACTTGCAGAGCCTGCTTGGTTTCAGTCTGCTAAGTACTGTAATTTAAAAGGTAGCACTGAGAAAAATACAGAGTTTGAAAACAGATTTACAGGTAAATTCACAAAGAAGCCAGAGTCCCAGGGATGGCAACTGTTGCACCCTAAGGAGGTGTGTTGTTTTTCTCCATTCCGTGGTCTTCCATGCATGAACTTGCTTTGAGTCTCCATCACCATTCTTGCTTGTTTCTGGGTGCCATCTCCTGGACTTCTTTGATAACATTTTCTCTTTTGCCTGGCCACAGCTGGGATGAAAGGTCTTCTGGACATACCTTATCTCCTCTGGCTTTGGAAGTCCTGACCATCCTCAAGACTTTCTCCAGTACAATGTGATCCATGTCCACTCTCAGATGAGAAGATGATTAACATGCATGTACTGTCCAGATTTTGTAAAAACCTAACTAATCTAGTTTTATATATGTGTTTTTCTGTAATCATAGTATTTCTAGAGTAGTATATCTGCAGAAGCTGACAGATTTTAAAGACTGCCAAATCTAAAGCAGTACCCAAGAACATTACTTCACTTAAGATTATTCGTGGTTTGGTTTCAGTACCCAAAACTGCCAGAATGGTCAGTTTCTGCAAAAGTATCACAAACACAATTTTATGTTTTCATAAGTACTGTTATTACATTTTCATTTTCTTTGAATACTTATGAAGAAGATAATTGTAACATAAGGTTTCCACTCATATTTCAGTTTATTCTGTCATTGTTCTGATGTTGAAGGACAGAATCACCACCAATACAAAAACTACATTAGATTAGATTACCATGAATAAGCTTTGCCATTTAGAAGAGGAGGTACTGTTTGGTTTACTTTGTCACATTTACTAGAAGGAGATACTGACATTAAATTTGAGGCAACTCGAGTAGAATCATGGAAGAGTCTGGGTTGGAAGGGACCTTCAAAGGTCATCTAGTCCAACCCCCTCTCTCTGAGCAGGGACACTTTCAATTAGGTCAGGTTGCTCAGAGGCCCATCCAGCCTGGCCTTGAATGTCTCCAGGGATGGCGCATCTACCACTTCTCTGGGCAACCTGGGCCACTGTTTTACCAGTCTCATTGTAAAAAATTTCTTCCTTGTGTCTAACCTGAATCTCCTCTCTTCTAGTTTAAAACCACCACCCCTTGTTGTGTCATAACACACTCTGCTAAAAAGTTTGGCCCCATCTTTCTTGTCGTCTCCTTTTAAGTACTGAATGGCCACAATAAGCTCTCCCCAGAGTCTTCTCTTCTCCAGGCTGAACAACCCCAAATCTCCCGGCCTGTCCTCATAGCAGAGCTGTTCCATCCCTCTGATCATCTTGGTGGCTTCTCTGGCTGCTCTTCAACAGGCCCATGTCTTTCCTGTACTAAGGGCTCCAGAGCTGGATCCAGTACTCTAGATGGGGTCTCATCAGAGTGGAGCAGAGGTGCAGAATCACGTCCCATGACCTGCTGGCAAACTTCTTTTGATGCAGTCCAAGATACAATTGGCCTTCTGGCCTGCAAACGCACATTGCTGGCTCACGTCCAATTTCTCATCCATCAGTACTCCCAAGTTCTTCTCTGCAGGACTGCTCTCAGTCCCTTCATCCTCCAGCCTGTATTGATACTGGGGGTTGCCCCAATCCAGGTGCAGGACCTCGCACTTGGCTTTCTTGAACTGAGGTTTGCATGGCCCTACTTCTCAAGCTTGTCCATTTCCCTCCGGTTGATATCCCATCCCTCAGGCATGTCAACTGTACCACTGAGCTTGGTAGTATTGAGTACTGGGATACTGAATTGAAAATAACAATATGCCAGAGAATCATATACATATGAACACAGCGTAATACCATTTTCTCATTGCTTTTGTTACTTAGCTGAGATGTCTTTTGCAACAAGTACTTTCCGTGCAGAACTAAGAAATGCAACTGTTAACTCTTCATATAAGCACCAACAAACACATGTTTTCATCATACTATTTTTTCAGTGCTTTTAGTTGTGAAACTGAATGAAGCCAGGGATGTTCTGGTCACTGAAAATTTTGGGTTTAATCAAAGCTCCTGTTCAAAGAAAGTGAATATTTTTTTTTGACATCTGTACATCACTTTTAAAACTATTGGTGGTCTTAATATGTTTCTTTGAGAAATAAGGTGGGTGCTTATTACAGCACAGAGTTAATGTGATCCTTGGATCCTTGCTCTATATACACTTCTGAAGCGAGTTTGTAAAATTTTGCCTCCAGTGGATTTCTGTATTATCAGCAGCATTTCCTGCAGAAGTCTTTTCTGGAAAATGAACTTCAGTGGTTAATGGCTTGCAGGCTCCTGAAGGGGATGGTTATTGATAAAGGATTGTTTTTTTCTCAGACACCAGATGAATGTTTTAAACTCCTTATTTAATTTTATAATTCCCTGTATTTCTTAGTGTCTTCTTGTATTTAGCTTGCTTTCTTCAGGTTGCCATTCCAACGCTCGTATGTTCTATTCCGATATTCACTTAAAAGCAAATTAATGATTCCCAAGGCTCACAACATGAGCTAGAGCCTTTAGAAGATTTCTTCATAATCGTTTGATGTCCCTGTTTCAGATAATCAAGTAAATGTCCTGAATTTGATTAATATAATTTGCAGGGAGAAGGAGGCAGCCAAACTTCTGATGGCCCTATGTGTTACTGGAAGCTGCTGGAGGCTACAAGAAATCTGGATGCCTAAGGCAAAAGGCAGTGATAACTGGGCATTATTCCTTTTTTTTTTTTAATTTGGTATTGTGTTTTGAAGAATTATCATATGTGGACCAAGAAAGATCGCTTTGTTGAACTGCTCAGTGATGATCAGGAAGGATGCAAGCTAACAAATTTCAAGTGCATTATAAGATGCTGTCGAAGTGTAGGTGTGTCATTTATGCTTTGTGGTTTCCCTCCAGTGGTGACACTCAGATTTCTCTAACTTATGGTATAGTCTGACTCTGATTTAGAGGAATTCAAATAGGAAGATTGCAATGTGTCAACAGGACAATGGTGACATTGTATTCTAAGAGATTCCTTCACTTTGTAAGAATTCACTGTTATGGACAATAATTTTTTTTCTTGTTTGTTTCTTTTCCAAGTACTAACATTCTAAAAACTTCAGACCACCACACATAATGATATATATACAGGCTTTGTAGTGATAGAGAGAAAAGGAATGTAATTCTTTTAAATGAGTTTAACACTTGCACAGAAAAAAAATGGATTCATTACACAGACTGAAGTAAGCTTTAGCTAGAGAATTGAACTTTTTGTTAGCATCTTTCTTAAGAAAATTTATTTGCCCTTCCCCTCATTATGCTTCCATAATAGTAGACGTCAAATTGTCAGAGAATTTAAGTACAGCTATAGATAGCTCCATTGCTCCAGTGCAGCTGTTAGAGAAATTACTCTCAGTTCTAGGGTGCCCTGACACTATCAGCGTGAGTTTACTCCATAAGGGAAAAAGAAAAACCAGTCAAGATTACGTTAAATATATTTTTCCTATGTGAAAGACTGTGGTACTTCTAAATTGAATTACTAAGCCATCAGCAGAACATCTTTATTTGATGAAAAAGTCTAAAAATAATCTACAGTGTTTTGGCAGTTTTTTTAAAAAAAGCCATTAGTAAACATAATTTTGAACAAAAGCAAGGAAAACTGAATGACCTCTTTTTCTGCCAAGAATGCTCAGCTATGCTCAAAACCAGCTTGTAATTCTCCTCTTCAGGATCCATGCCTGTCAGAAAGTCTTCTAGGCATTTGCCTGATAAATGAACCAATAAAATGACGAACATGTCCCTCTGTGGACTGTTGACAACGTGCAACATTATTCAGTGACTCTTGGCTGCAAAAAATCAAAGTTTTTACAAATCAGCTGACTGAATTCTCATTGTATTGAGGACTCCAAATTTACCTTGAATGCAAAGATTTTATATGAATTGCTATTAGCAACTTATCATGGATTTCATTACAACTATAACCATAAGAACAATGAGAGATCGTTACAAAGCTATACTGTAAAATACACCAGTTCAAATGGTAATGCAGAAAAGAGGCTGATCAAGCCCATTCTACTAACAAAGTAATGCAGAGAATGATGAGCCTGGGGATCTGTGTGATGAGGTCATAAAATGTGACATAAAGAGATTGCACCTTTAATGTGCCATTGATTTCACCATTTCACTACCCTACTCGAATTTAACTGAAGGATTTTCTGTTGGTATAGCTACTAATTTAAGCTCTGAGCAAAAAGATAACATTTTTATAGGTTATGTGTCTTGTATTATGGTACAAGTTGCTAGGGTTTGGGAGAGCTAAATGCAGATAAAAATGTTAAGACTTCTTCCCAAAAGCTCAAAATACTGAAGTAAAAAGTTTAATTTAGAATTTCATTCTTGTCTAAACATCTTATCAGTTTTACAAACAGAAATTTTAGTATTGTAGGCAATGGAAAACCAAAAGTACTGCAATTGTTTTGGCAATTTCACAAAATATTTGAAGTGATTTCCTGCTTTTTAAAAATGACAGGAATATATTTAAATTTATCTATGCTTATCTTCTGAATGAACTACATTACTTATTTTGTTATTTTTTTTAAACTGTGGAGTTAAATTCCTGGTTTAGTTTTTGTATGCATTTTGGCTATGCCTATTTTTACTGTTTTTCCCAATTTTGAATTTTGGATTTGTTTTCACACATGTGGCTGGACATTTTTTCAGGCAAGGAAAGAAAATCAGGCGTGGATGGAAGGCGACTCTAAAACAATCTCAAAAAAACCCTGAAAGTAACGTTAAAATGGTATTCATGACAGTGGAGTAGCTATTTTTTGTTATTATGATGCCCAGTCTGGGGACTGAAAATGTGCATGTGAATTGTATCTTCAATTACATTTCAAACATCTTACATAACTGAAATAATATAAATATAATTTAAGGTCAGAGTGGGGTATACCTGCTTTGGTTTTACATTCATTTCCTTTCAATGTTTTAAGCCTATCCCACCAGTTCAACTTCAAATGAAATTTTCATGTCATTTCTAACTACATTCCATAACTCATTTCTTTTCTGCTTTCACTACTGACCAGTTCTCTTTCTGCCTTCTACCTGGTCCTCCTTTTTGCTCTGTAAAAAAGTGAATTTTCGCTCTGCATCTCATCTATGCCAACTTGTGATTTTTTTCCTCAGCTTTGCCTTGTATTCCCTGCATTTCCATCAGGTTATGTCTTTTTAAGCACAGGTGGTTCAGTTGCCTTTTTTATTACATCCCGGGGATACTGAGGTGACAATCAAATCTGATGTGTTCCAAACCAACTCAGGCAATGTTCTGTAATTCAGGGGGGTTTTTTTGTTGTTGTTTTTTTTTTTGTGAAACCGCCAAGTATTTCCCAGTAATCTATAGGAAGTTGTTTTAATGTAAAAGAATGTGACTGATTTAGCAATAGAGCTGCTACTTAGTTGCTAAGCAGAACTTTATAACTTCTGTTGAAAACTAAAAAACTGTAATTATGGCCTTTATTATTATTATTGGAAAAAAAAGGTCTTAATAACATTATTACACATGCCTATGGTAGCTTTAATTTTGATTTGGTCTGATTTCATCTGTTATGCTGCTTCTGCTAAAGATCAAGAATAGAATATTGGCACTCTGAAGTGAGGGACAATGACTTAAAATAAATAGCATCATACAGAATAAAACATTGCAGATTAGCTGTACTCACTACATTCTATGAAGGTGAGATTTATCATTATTCCTTCTTTCTATCATCTAAATGTGTTTAGCAAAATAAACAAGAAGGGTCTGAGAGGATTAAGACCTGAGTTTTCAGTTCCACAGCAGATGAGGTGCCATAACTCTGCAGGTTTCAGAATAAAGTTTTCAAAGGTTTTTGCAGCCATCTCTTAACCTCTGATATCCCTGAATCTGGCATGGATACATAATAGTAATAATGGAAATTATATATGGGCATTGGAATTTAACACATATTTTTCTTTAGCTAAGTCTGTGACCAGAAGTTTTCAAACTTGCATTATCCTCTTACGTTGTTGAGGGTAAGAAGACAACGCAGGTAAGAACCACATAGCTGCTCTCTCATTCCCTCCTCACCCTCCAAGTAATGAAGAAAGAGCGAAGGAGGAGTAAAAGCAAGAAAATTTGATGGCCAATATTTTTTAATGAGTGAAGAAAAAGTAGAATAAGAGAGAAACAAAACAAGTTTTGCAAAGGCAGTCACCAACCATGTCCCATGGGCAGACTGATGCCTGGCCAACTTGTCCTGTGGATGCAATTTTTCTCTTTTCTGTGTGGTCTTTGGCCAGCAAACTCAACATGGCATTTGTCATTCCCCTGGTTGTTGCTTGTTTTCTGGGCTACAGAGTGCACCTTCCAATGAACACCTTTCTTGTAGGAACTTGCAGAAGAAAACAGCAGACTGAAAAATGAGAAACTCCAGGTCTTTTGCTTCCATGTACCTACAGAAAGGAAAAGTTCTCTTAGCTTCCCAAAACAAGGTGTCTCAGGATTCTTTTGGGGTTTTATAATGAAACAGGTAGAAAGAAACCTAAGTCATGGGCAGAACTCTTTTATGACACAGGAGGTGGGTGGATACATTGAGTAGTAAATTCAATTTTCCAGTAGATTTGTAACCAATTTTATTCTATAATTAATTGTATGCTTATTTAAAAGCTGCTATCCAAAACTATTTGATTTTCACTTGTAATGGAATTTGGAGGAACCATGTAATACAGATGTAAACTGTACAAATATGAAAATTTGACATATAAACTGCAAATTTAAAAAGGTCACCATAGCACAGAAAACTTGATGTATGAAGTGTGTTTAGCTCTTCACTAACCTGTATTTATGTGAGACAGGAATGGCTGCATAAATGACAATGGATTTACATTCTTATGAAAATTAGAAGAAAATAAGAGTCACGACTGAATTTACAGATAAGCACATTAATTTCATTTGGCAAAATCATTTTGTGACAAAACCGCATTCTAATTTTTCCTTAGTCAGGAACTGACAGTTTGGTAAATACATTAGTTATGCACATGTCCTTTTAAATAAAATATAATTGCCTTAAGGTTTTTTCAAGTGTAAGTAAATTTTAACTTTGTTATACTTTTTGAAAAACTCAGGCATGTTGAAGTTAGTTGACTTTAAGTGTACCTGTCCACCAATGTGGTTATCCTTGTCTAATTAGTTTTGCTACATTGCTGCAATAATTTTACTTAACATGGCATTGAATTGGGGCTCAGAAGGCAATCAGCAACAAACAATCATAATGGCCTTTAATTACACTTGCTGATTGAGCAATTAGTAATTGATTATGCCGTTTTGCTTTTGTATAATATGTGCTAGTCTTTCTTGCACTTTTTTTTTTTCATTATAATGCTTCTGGACACATGATGCATGCACATTTGAAATCACATGCAAAGTTCATCTCAAATTCTTACTGCATTTAGAAAGGAAATTTGTAAAAACATGAAGTGGCAGAAACATGAAATAAGCAGTAAAAACAAAATGGTGTATTGCTCTACTAATTTGGATTCAGATGTCCTCTCTCTGCAAAAATTATTATCTCACTCTATTTGGATAGAAGCCACCTTGCAGACAGATGTGAAAAGGTATGGTGACAACTCTGGTGAAACATAGATGTGGATCAAGATGCACACATATATTTGGACATGCCATTATTGATCCATAAATGGTTGAATTGCTGATACTGGGGTGCTGAACTGATAAAATGGATGGACCACATGTGTACATCTTTTGACAGAGGAGCAATTCTCAGAAAATTACATATATCAGTAAAATACTACACAGCTGCCTGTCTCCATTTAAAAAAATGAAATTACATAAAACAGCTCTACTGAGAAATTCCTGATATGCACCGCACCAAGAAACCATTGCGTGGACAAACCATTTGGATTGAGGCAACAGACTTGTTGGGGAAAAAAAAATGTATGGTCATAATGTAAAGGAGTAGTAGTATTTGGTAAATCTAGCATAGGTATACATAGCATAGTGCATAGAAAACAAACTGGCCAATTCTTTCTTAATCTTTTCTTATAAACCATGTTTCCAATTCCATTTCTGATTTTTAAGCACTTTAAGCCTTTTCAGTTTAAGTTTCGTTTTTCCAAAATTCCTAGAT
The DNA here is from genome assembly GCF_036013445.1 of Caloenas nicobarica. Taxonomy (NCBI): domain Eukaryota; kingdom Metazoa; phylum Chordata; class Aves; order Columbiformes; family Columbidae; genus Caloenas; species Caloenas nicobarica. The sequence continues at coordinate 72,384,461 of NC_088284.1, read as the reverse complement.
GCTTCCACAGTTGCAGTATTAGCCCAAGACTCAGCTTCCTCAGAGAATATCCATGAAACAGACATTTGATTGATTTTGGTTGCATATGATTTGTCTTAACTATGCACGCAGAATATCTACCCACATTGGTTCATACCTGTCCTCTTTCTCCTAATAAACATGCTTATTTCTGCTAGCAACAATGCAAAAATGGTGATGCACCTCTCACAGCAACCCTCTGTTTAGATAAGATAGGGAAGCGTACACCAGTCCTCCTCACTTTGAACAGATTTTTTCTGGCAGAACATGGCAGCATGTTTAGGAGTAATCAGATGTGCGACTTTATTTTACCATGTCCAGCTTAGCTTAGCTCTACAGGACTAAAACAACAGCTGACATGAAAGAATATTTCTTTATTCTGTTGTTCATAAGAATAGTAATTCCTCTCTGACTTTTAATTTCTATGGCAAACAATAGATAGAATTTTTTAATAGAATCTTAGTACAAGACAGTGGAAAAAAATTAGATCTCTGTTGCTGTTGCAGTATCATAATGTAGAAGATGCCTAGCAGGCCAGAGTTACAGATCCAGTTTCATAGTGGAGGTTTTTCTATCAAATCTGGAGAAACATTTTATGTGTAAATGTAAAGAACAGCTAGCTATTGTTAGATAGAGAAAAGCTTGAAAAAAGTTTGTTCTGTGCCGGGGGCATTGACTGGAGGAATCACATTCCTGAAAACAGAAAATGCACGGTTTATAAAGGAAGGATGAGAATTTATAATAACAGACTGATAATTATTCAAAGATCTGGGAATATATTCTTCCATTTTTAAAAGTGAAATTAAATGTTTGCACAACACTGAAATCAACAGAGTTGCAAATGTTCTTGCAGGGAGAAAGGAAATAAAAGCAAATTCAAAAGTAAAAACAAAAGTGGCTTGTAGTAAAAGGGGAACTCAGTAATCTAGGAATTTACTGGAAGTTAAGTTCTTTAATGTTTTTAGCAAACATTTTGCTATGCTAGATGTATTTATAGTACAAAGCCTCAGTTTCTAGGAAAACTTTGTTTAAATTTTAGTTTAAATTCACTTATTAACACAAGGATCTGTTTCATCTTGAATTTATTTAATTTTATTCTTAAAGCTGGAGTCCCTTCATTGATGTTTTTTATACCATTTCAGAGGGAAAGAATTTTTGTAGGAAAAATATATTTTAACAAGAGAAAGAATAAAACTATCAGGTAACAGTTGCTCTTAAAAGTTCATAGTATTCCTTTTAGTTTAAGTTAATTTAAAGACACATTAGGTAACTATAAAACCACCACTATTCCTCACTATTAGCTTTACCTTTTTGATTTCACTGGTAAACCACTACCATTCTTCAACCAAATAAACATTCAGGATCCACTAATGGTGCGAGATTTATAATGTGGAATGATATTTCATAAATTATATTTGTTCCCTGGGGACAGAGTCTGATCTGCTTTAGGACTTGCCTCTCCTCCAAATGTGGAATTCTATTTAAGAAATATAGTATACGGAAAAGGATACTGCATTGTTTCTGTGCAAAGTCAGTGTGAAGTGGGTCTGCCTAGGAGCTTAATGCCAAGTCTCTGTCTGCCTTTATTTTATTTTTTTTTTCCCAGGTCATCTTTACTAAGAAGTTAATTTTAGTCAGAACTGTCCTCCTGGAGAGTTGGAAAGGATTCATGGGACTTTCTAGTGAGATAATCACTACTCTTCCTACAAGCTGGTGTCAAAAGCTCCCACTACCTCACTAGTTTTAACATAACATATATTCTTTACCAAAATGACAAAAATATTTTTTTGCCAAACTATAACATCTCAGTACAGCCAACAGATTTTCAAGAATGTTAAATGACAGACAAAACTTTTCGCATAAAAGCTCATCTTTTTACTATATATTCATATGTCAACATACCTCAACATGTCAACATATTGAGATATTTTTTCCTCCTCTTCATCAGCTATTCAAGTATAGTTGACACTTATTTTTATATCTGAGCAGTCAAGCACCTAAATCACTGAACAAAAATAGTCCATAGTTAGCTACTTTGGATTCACTGATTACAAACCTATGAAATTTACTGAAGCTGTCTTGCAGTGACAGTATTAGTTACTGGTTCTCATAGTTAACTTTATCATGCACAAAAGTCCAATTTAGAACTTGGAGTCTGGTAACACCACACTTAAATCTTCCATATCTCAATACTTTATGAAAATTATTCACATTTCATTATGGCAATATGGAGTATATTTTGCATATATTATATTTCGTTTAATGTATTTCATATTTTGTACTGTTCATACTCTAAAGTAAAGTAAACATTATGCTTCTTTCACAGGATAAAAAAAAGTCACATGACATTTTTTCATATAATCACATTTAGGCATGTAATAGAAGTTACATTAAGTTGTATAATGTCCACACTTTAAAAAATTTTATTAAACATATTTAAAAATATACAAATAAAAAGTCTTCCTTACAGAATACAGCATCAGGAGAGAAAGTTGAGTACCTTGTAAGACCTTGCTTAACAAATGGCAGGACTAGAATAGTATTAGATAAAGTGGGTATCAGATGTTCCTGTCAATTTAATTTTCTTCATCTGTGTCATATATATTCTTTTTAGCTCTTCAGCTCCATTGTATGGCTGTTTGAGAGGGAGGAAAGAAAAGAAAATTCTAGTTATTGAATGTAATAAAACCCTCTAATTTTCAACAGTTTTAACAAGACTTCTTAATTTTTAATCTTTTTACTACTTTTTGGTGTTTTATGAATAGACACGCCCAGACTCCATGAGAATAATACTTTTTTTTGAGAAAAACTTTGTCCTAACTGGCATGCTCTGCATTCTCTCTGCTTTCTGAAATTTATAAACAATTGCTTAGTCTGGTGGAATGAGACATGACACAACAGCAGAGATCAGGTTTTAAACTGCATTTGTTGTAAATAAAATTTAATAGCTCATTTAAGTTTATAAATATTTTAGGAGAACCAGAGAAACAGGCTGAAGACAGATAAGAAAACAAAGCTCAAGGAGATTTTGAAATGATACTGGAAATATGTGGTGAATATTTTGTGCCAGGTGGCTCACCCTTCACATGATTTCGAAGCATACCTTCTTTCTGTATACTCAAATATCTGATGGGCATAATTCAATTATTGTTTTTATTAAAAAAGTTGTATTTGTTTGACATAAAGTTAATGTTAGTAGAGATTAGATCCTACTGTTCTGGATCCATAAATATTTCAAATATGTCTGTAAGAAGTTCCACTTTAACAAAAAAATTTAAAAACAAGCTCATTACAGGACTGACTATGAAGCAGGATGTCTGACAAACAAGGTACTGCAATTTTTGAACAAACTTGCCTGAGGAATCCTTTCAAAACCCAATGACATTTTACACTTCTAGAAATCTGTTTGAATACCATCTGAGTTTTCCACCACATGTCCTTGATTTCTTTTGGCACAATTCATGTGGATGTTTAAACAGATCAGATGTTATTGAAGCTCCTTACAAGACTTCTAAATCCCCAGACAAATAAAGGGGTATTTTGCATGTCCACTGTGCCCTCCTTCTCTTAGTATCTATAAAATGTTAAAACCCACAGCACTAAAGATATCCTCATCCTCAGGCACACACATGCACATGCAAACTGTTTCAGAGAAGTTACAAAGGTCTCAGCTAGAAGCTGCTGTTCAAGTTAGCTGTAATCCATTTGAGGTTGCAGATCAATTATCAGATGCTGTGTAAGGTGCAGAAGCAGCTGCTGCATCTCAGAAGAAATATTTCTCAGAGCTATTAACCAGTCAGATGGTTTAGGGAACATGAAATTACATAACTGGCTAGAACAGAAATAAATTATAATTGTTTACCTTCCTTCGTTGTGAAGAAGGGAGAACTATCTTACACTGACATTCATTCTTGCCTCTTTTCTAAATAGCTCTTAATTTAGCAATTTTCCATTCACAAAATACTTTGCGTAGCACCAAATTCATTCTGGTAAAGAAAAAGAAAGCTCATAAACATAATGTGTATGTTGTGGTATGTGATACTTCGTAAACTCTGAAGACCATTGGCAGTTGTGTGGGACTTTCCTGAAAATCCTAATGCATGATATACATAAATAAGAAAAGTGTCTTCTCTGCAGATGTTTAAATGTTTCATACCAAAGCTGTCAGGCAAATGTCTGCTGAAAGTGACACTTTGGAATTGCTGGAAGTACAACAATATCTACTTTTCTCCAGTTCATATACAGACACTGAAGATCCCACTACTGTTAGCCAAGAAACTGTTGGTTAATATCACAATACAGTCCTCAGTTCTTGTGCAGGGTTGGAGAATCATTGAAAATGGGTATTCATGATCAAAGTACCACCCTCTTTAAAAATATCTTCAATAAATAACCAAAGAGCTTTCCTGCAGTTTTCTTTAGGATATAGGGCTCCTTTCATAATTACCGGTTTCCAGGTTAACATTTGAGGAGAAGGGTGGCAGGTAGAAGGGAAAAATTGGTTATTTAAAACATATTTTGTTTCTCACCACTACATTTTAGTTAATGGGAAACCTTGTTACAAACATTGCCTGGTTAAATTCTTTGGCAATGAAGTGTGAAATCTATTGTCCTCCAATATTTCTTCAAGCCTTTTTTTCTGCTTATGAGGCAGGAGGATGCTTTGAGCAATTAAAGTATGACTTGGTTTTTAACTTTTTAAAAATAAAGAGAAATCTTTGCCTGCAATTTCCCATGCTGAGTTCCACATAAAGCATTCAAGACTGGAGGAAAAACAAGTTTAAAAATCAGGGAACAGACCACAGGGACAGCCAGGGCTTATTAGCATCCATGAACAAGGATTATTTGAAAGTTGTGAATTTGTCTCCTTGAACAGTACTGCCTGATAATAAAAAATAGAGACTGAAATGACAGTGAAGCACATGTTTGTGAGTTGTACATCCTGCAGCAAATACTATTGACAAACAGAGAATCTGTGAATCTATGCATTAAAAAATAAAGCAATTTCACCTTCATATCAAGTGAATAACCTCCAAAAAGTCCTCCAGGAGAAGTCCATTTGTTCTTACATTGGATGCAAAGAACTTAACCAGACTGTGAAACACCTGGAATAGTTCTCTCAATCAGAGTTTCATGGTTATGTCTCTGGCAGCAAGACCTTCTTGACCATCACGGCAGGGACAATGTCAGATTACAGTACTTGTTGACCAGGAAGAATAAAATAGCTTTTCAACAAGAGACTATTTGCTCTCTATAGTAACACTCAATTTTTTTCCTGGATGACAGAAGCTAATTAAGAAGAGAAGAGGGCTTTGGAGATAGGATTATCTTGATAATGAGAGAAGTCTGGGAAGATCTATTCAACGAAAAGTGGATCTCCCCTGTTTGCCTTCATAGGAAAAATGTACTTACATGACATCTATAACAGAATTTGGCTTGAGACCCAAATGCTTTATGTGTTTAGCTGATTGACTGAAACACTTCAGCTCCAAACTTATAATATTCTGCAATGGTTCTTGATTGGCAGGGCCTATTGAAATGAACTGGAACGTTGCTTGGAATTTTATGGCTGAACTACAATATTGTTCTCACCCTCTAGCTCAGTAAGAAGAGTTTTCAAGATGCAGCTTGTAGAAATGTAACATTAGTAACAATTTTCATGATACCCTGAAACCAATTACTAGAAATTAAGTAGCTTGAGAAGCTTGAAATAGGCACTTTTACTGATATTTAGTTAGTATCCTAAATAATGATCATCATACTTGGAGCACATCAGAAAGTAAAGAACAGTTAAGAACAGGAACACAGAAGTGAGTAGAGAAAAGGAAGAAATACAATTTCAACTTGCCTTTACCTGAAAAAGTTTGTTTAAATGTTGAACTTCTTCATGAAGAAGGTGAAAAATGGTAACATGATTGCAGTGCTACCCCATTTCCCTTGCTGGTTTTCTGGTGCTTAGAACAATTACATTGAATTTATGAGGTGGGTTTAGATAGAGTCCCATAGCAGCTTAATTGTCAGTTAACTAGTGACATGCTTGACAAAGACCTTAGCCATTAATAAAAATATCTAGTTCTTGTTTATATTAGTTTGTCTCCTGCACAGGCAAATATTCATATTCTAAAATAATAGCAATGCAAAAATCTTCCTGAATCATTGAAATCCCAAGGGAGCTCTCACATCTTTTGCTCTGAAAACAGACACACACCTCTGCTTAGACATTTATGATGAAATATGTTAGACATTGCGATAATTTTAGCTGCCTACTTCTCTAATGACTTTACACAACCATTTCAGATGATGAGTAGCAGCTAGATCCAATGGTTCCAAGCAGTTTCAGTCCAACACTATATTATTCTTAAATTACTCTGAAAATTTCTTGCTTGCTATAGCAAAATAAAAATGTCTCACTCTGTTCTGGAAAACACAGAATAGGAGTTGGTTGTGCTAAGATCTTGGTAGCAGCATATTTTGAGAAGTAATACAATAAGACATTTTGTTAGAACAATGCAGGAGTTCATACTACTGAGACAAACAAACCAGGAGTGTGGGAGAAGGACAATTTTAGCAATGAGTACAGTACATTATGTTATTAACTGTCTTAAAAACCAACATGGAAACCAGCAAGACTACATGTCTGATCTGTCCAGTATTCCACAGTGTGCCAGAAAGATCATCAAAAACACATGGCCAGTGTTTTGCTGTCAGTATTAACACTTGACACACTAATGACCCTTGGTCATGCTGAAGTATGTAGCTCTATCTGTGGTGCTATCATATCTCTCTGTGATAGGAGCTGGGCCACTATTCAGACATATGCTGTTTCTCATTTCATATATTTGTAGCAGAAATGTGCCTCAGCTGTTTCATGAATGTAGCAGAAAAGATATCATGGTACACATCTGCTCTCTTGACAGATGAACTCCACTTTTTAGTCTAGGCTCTGAAGAAAAATTAGTCTTGGACTTGCTGATTTTTATGGTAATGGGATAGTGTTAATTTTCTTCCTAGTAGCTGGTATAGTGCTTGTATTATGGTTTGGATTTAGTATGAGAATAATGATCATAATACACTGATGTTTTACTTGTTGATTGGTAGTCAAGGACTTTTCAGCTTCCTGTGCTCTGCCAGGTGTGCAAGAAACTGGAAGGGAGTAAAGCCAGGACAGACAATTCCAACTGGACAAAGGTATACTCGATACTATATGGTGTCATGCTCAGTTGTCCTGGTTTTGTTAAAAACAAGTTTCTCTTTTAGGGAATTTTCCTGTCAGCTAAAGTCTTCTTACTAACTGCACTTTCCTGAACACTAGATACATGTTTTGGTAGACATAACAATGGAATGCAAGGTCATTGATAAGGATGGATGCACGTCCCGCGAGAGCAGTGAACTGAAACAGGTGACCAAAACTGACCAACTAAGTATTCCACCCCTTTCACGTGATACTTCATATAAAAGTGGGGGATCACGAGGATCTCCTCCCTTTTCCTTATGGCCGACATTGGGAGAGGATCTTGTGAGTTTTCCCTGTGAACTGAGGCCTAGTGACAGACTGAATCCAGTTCCGGTTGGCTGTAGAGTCCAGTCCAGGACTTAGGGTGCTGGCCCTACATCTGCCGGAGCAGTTGCCGGGACTTTCAAGATTGGTTTTGTATATTTTGTATTATTTTCTCTATTTTATTAGTAGCATTAGTAAAACATTTTTAATTTTTTCCAACTCTCTTCTCTCTGTCCTTTTTTCCCTCTCAATCGCCTGTGCATAGTGGGAAGAAGGGAGGGGGGGGGCTAACGTGGGAAAGGAAGGGAGAGGGGGTTAACAATACATCCGCCACGGTTTATTATCACCCTGCAATCAAACCTTAACATATATATATAAACTGCAGTTGGCAAATACTGCTGCTTAGGACCAGACAGGATACTGGTTTTATGGGTAGTGAGCAAATGCATTGTTCATCCCTTGTTTCGTATATGCTATTGTTATTATTACTACTGTGATTATTATTACTTCTTCCTTTGCTGTCCCATTAAACTGTTCTTATCTCAACCCACAAGTTTGTTTTTTCCCTTTTGACTTGCTCCACCATCCAGCCTGGGATGGGGGGACTGAGTGAGAGGCTGCGTGATCCTAGTTGTTGGCTGCAGTTAAACCATGACAGTCCTTTTTGGTGACCAATGTGAGACATGAAGGGTTTGAGATAGTAACAGATTAATTAGAGTGTAATTGAAGAATTGATATCTACTAACAGTTGCATGTCATGATATTGATTCATCTGTTCTTGACATTAGTTTATTTCATCTGTACCATGTTCTTTTTTTTTTCAGTGCCTGCTAAAGATTGGTGTTAGCTTTTGCAATTTGTTGTGCTCTTCAATGATTAGTGATGTTATGCCTGGGAAACTTGTTATTAAAACAGTGACCTTGAGCTTAATCTGTAATTTGACTTTGGTACTGAAGTCATTGTGTACTTTGGGTGTCATCTCATGGTGACAATTAGTAATCATACTTTCTTTCTCTGAGGGTTTTTTTTTTAATGGAAGAAATACAGAATGACACCTTTGCTGCCTTCTTCCGTGATGTTTCCTCCTTCATTACAATAACTTGTCAGTACTTTGGATATCCTTGGGTAATAAAAATATTTCTGCTGGTATTTCTTGGGAATATTTTTTCAGTTTTGTCTAAGGTCAGCAAGAGTATCATCCAGAGGTCTGACCCAAAGCTGAATAGTTATGAGTGGCAGAGTGTGTGGAATAGCATGGGCAAATACCCAGGATGGTGGGCAACTCCAGTATTTTGGAACTTCATCCCTCAACAAGTGCAGATTCCTGAAAAACTAATAGAGTATTTGGAACAAGAATGCTGTCACCTTGGCAATTCCAGGGAGACAGGAACCACTGCAACGTATGTCTGTTCCATGTCTACTGAGCCCTGCTTAACATTATTCGGTACTCTCAAAGGGAAGAGAGGGCCTCTGGATTGGACAGCAATGTGACAAACACTGTGGCTACTCAAGTCCCAGTGAGAGGCACTGCTGCTGTTCATCCCCCAGTGACAGGCACAGTGGTTACTCAAAGCCTAGCCTTAGGCACTGCAGATGGGCTAGAGGACCAACTTGCACTGGTATCAGATTCCCTTATAAAAGGAAGAAAGCTTGGAAGTGAAAGTCAGCTCATTTAGTAATGGACAATGAAAAAGTAGGGCCATCCTGAGAAAGAGAGGAGTATTTTTATACCACTTTATGACAGTTTTATAGTATAGCCAAGCTGTGTAGCTTTCTGGTTTACTATAGAGTTAAAGAAAATTGCAGTCTCTCTACAGAAGAACATCTAGTCTTATACAGAAGAAAATGCATAAAATCACTGAAGAGAGAGACTGAAGAGCTTGCAAATCTCATACTACTGTAGAAGATGAACACGGTGACAATGCAGAAAAGGAGCCTGAATATTGAAAGTATCATTAGCTACCCATGAAAACGCTTAACTAACTTGATCTGAAAGATCTTCAACTGGAAGCATGAGAAAACTGCTCTGCACTTGTCTCTCACCCTTCACTTGCAGCAACAAGAGGACTAAGAGGCTGTTTGTGCAGCTTTCAAGACATTACAGCATTATCTAACAAAATTAAAATTGTTGAAGTTGCTAAATTCTTTCTAAGGTTTATCTTTCTACTTCCATTTCCAGACTGGAATTAACTACACTCACTCTAATCAACCAGTTGCATCTGTCTTGAAGGAGTCATTCTTAGATTACTGTCTAATTGCAAATGTACTTTTACCCTTTAAATTAGGGGGTAGCCAGTTCCCCTCTGTACCTGAGATTACTCCAGGATAAAGTATAACTATTTAGAGTTGAAGACTAAGTGTCCTGTTCTTTGGATGTCTTCAAGATCTGGCTGGAAGAAGGCCTAAGCACACTAGTCTGAATGCAGCATTCACCCTTATTGAGTAGGACACTGCACAGGAGCTCTGCAGAGGTCCCTTACAGCCTGCACAGTTCTGCGACCCTGGGATTATGATTTATAGTTATGTTTTCACTTCAAAGCACTGATGATGATGACCTCCTGTAGATAAATACCAGGCTTTAGTGGATACTGCCTTAGTGGAGGAAATTTTCTTTATCAAAATATAAAACCTGTAACTGTCTTAAAGAACTCCTTGAGTTTCTTTTTTTTTTTTTTCTTTCCTCCCTATGTGTAGAGCTAGGGATTTCTAAGATATACTGGTGTTTAGAGAGATATTTTGGCCCTCATATACATATTTAATAGGTTTTCTTTTTTTTCCTTTTTGTAAAAAATACATATAATATTACTTAACTTTACCAGCTTATTCTGAAGTGTCAAAACCGGGTAGATCAATGTCAGTCTCATTGTCATGGTGAACTATAATGGTCCTTTTAATGCACATTACGTACTATCATACCAAGGCTGAGCTATCGACTTTTTCCGTTAGTGGATCATTACCTCAATAGATCACAGCTTCTCCAATGCAGCTAAATAAAAATATTGAACATGCTTGAAAGATTATTATTAAATGAAGTAACTTAATTGTTCAGAAAGCAACAGAATGACCAAAGCAATTAGCCTGTAATGTGAATATTATGAATTAATATTTTGCTAAACTGTTTTCTTAGGATGATACTTTATAATTATTGAAAACTAAATTCTTAAGCACTTGACACTTTCTTTAGAAATACTAATTATTATTATCACTGTATAGTCGGATCAAAATTGCTCCCCATGCTTCAGACAATGAAAATCAAATTTCTTCTTCAAGTATTTTTTTTTCCTGGCCTCTTCTAGTCTGCTCAGATTTCCCCCAGCTATTTATCTTGATGCAGGCAACCTGACAGAACTCCTTTGGAGGTGAACACAGTTTCTAAGTCGACCAGAGGAATCAGAAATTCTGATTCTTTCCCTTCATCTCATTATTCTGGATAGTCCAAGAAAACACAGAAAGAAAAAATAGTGATAGTTTTTATATCTCATGGCAATGGTATTTATAGGCCATTACTGTAAAACTCTACATTTCTGTGAATATCATAAGTAAGCGTCTTATGTTCACAAATTTTGCAGTCCCTGTTGATACCGAGAAATAATATCTCTACAAACATGTCTCTGCCTGTTTTTAAAATATCATAAAGGAGGATTTCATTTAGGAAAAATGCTGTTACACTTAGCCGTTATCGCTCAATGAAGAGAGAATAATATGGAAGGTCAAAGCATTGCTCTAATGAAAATGGAATAGTAACGCATAGAGTCTGATCCAGACTGAACCACATGAGGCCAAGTGCAAGGTCCTGCACCTGGGTTGGGGAAACCCTCAGTATCAATCCAGGCTGGGGGATGAAAGGATTGAGAGCAGTCCTGCGGAGAAGGACTTCGTGGTCCTAGTGGACGAGAGACTGGACATGAGCCAGCAGTGTGCGCTTGCAGCCCAGAAGGCCAAACACCTCTGCTATGAGGACAAGCTGAGAGACTTGGTGGTGTTCAGCCTGGAGAAGAAAATACTCAAGGGAGACAGTATTGTGACCTTTCAGTACTTAAAAGGGGCTTATGAGAAAGACAGAGAGACACTTTTTACCAGGGCCTGTAGTGAGTGGAGAAGGAGTAATGGTTTTAAACTAAAAAAGAGTAGATTTAGATATAAGGAATAAATTCTTTACTAGGATAATGTTGAGTCACTGCAACAGGTTGCCCAGGGAAGCTCTGTATTTCCCATCCCTGGAAGTGTTCAAGGTCACTTTGGATGTGGTTTTAGCAACCCAGTCTAGTGGAAGGAATTCCCATCTGTGGCAGGAGGATTGGACAAAATGACCTTTTAAGGTCCTCCCTTCCAACCTGAATTATTCTATGACTCTGTGATTCTGCCCCAGGTTACACCAAGATGGCTTGTTTGACACCAGTGGTACAAAAAATTAGAGTAGAATTTTGCTGAGAGTAGAGTATCCAAAATCTGATTAGAGAGCACTCTAGTGATGTTAAGGAATCAAATTATTGCACTGGAAGAACAGTCCCAACTCTCTAATCTTTCTGCCAAGTGCCCATTATATCATTGTGTAACTGATGGCTCTTACAGTGTTCCATTTTCATTGTTCCACTCTGATGGATTTAAAATTATACCAGTGAAAGAAAATATGTCTTATTTTCTGTAAAAATGGTTTAATTGTATCATTTAAAAATAAATTTAATACTAGTTTTCAGTGTTTTTCATAATGCATTTACAGGACCAGAATTCTCCCTATATGTAACTGTACTCTTGGAAGCTGTCTCATGGTTCAGTAAAGCCATCAAAGGATCACTTCTCTCTGAATGTCAATAAGATTGCGAGCAGAACCTACAGGCACTCATACCTCATGGGGTCCATAATGACTTTTTTTCTGTTCTCACGTCCTGGAACAGAGTCTGGGCCCAGGGATCATGTGTCCTGTCTCAGCCTTGTGTCAGCCAGGCAGCTAAAAGCTGCCTTTCCATTCCTTTCTGTGCTATGGACTTGCATGCGTGGATGGTAACTATGAAGTCTATGTGGAGTGGGGTGGTCATGTATATATACTTGGAAGTAAAAGGAATTTCAACGCCTAGTGGAAGGACTTGCTTTATTGGATAAGTCTTGCCCTGCTGAGCAGAAGCTCTAGTCAGGAGTGTCGGCAAACACCATGTGATGCCAATGCCCCTGCCTTCAAGAGGCCCATGCTTTGCTCTTGACTTTTTTACTGATTTGCTTTCATATCTCAGGCACATAATTATACAAACTTTTCTAAATTAATTATATGTCGCATGCTTTAATTTTCAGTTTTACGTCTTGAAATTGAAATTAGTTAGGGTCTGATTTTCAAAATGATCAAGAATCCATCACTTCCAAGATTAGGGTGATTTAATTCAGCTAGCAAAACAAATCATTGGCAAAGACAAAGTATGACCTGGGCTCTTAGGCAGTTCACTTCTGAGTTTTTTTAATTTAAAGTGGTTTGCTACAAGTAATAAGAGGTGGATGCTGGAAACTGAAGGGAATTAATTAAAGATGTATTAAAATACATTTAAGATCTTCAGTTCAAAACAAGAGAAGAATAAACAATGAGTAGAAAAAGTTTTTGAGCTGTTTAGGGAGGTAATTATATGGGATAACTGTGAAGAGCTGCAGAAGAAGATTGTTATTGAATGACTAGGTAACAACATAGGTATTGACATTCAATGCAGAGAAGAGTGATATCGCTCACATCCAAGCAAAACACAACTCTACCTTTCCTGGATGGTGATACATCCAAAACTCACTATTATACTTAGAGTTGAAATCTTTGAGTGATGACATATAGTTTTATGGAAATATTTAGTAGCAGTTAAAGAAAGTATAATATTATTTTTAGCAAACGATTCCAACTATACCACCTCATAAAATAACTGCATCTCTAAAATCAGGTCTGTGCTGGTATCTATTTCAAATGCATATAGAGAAGGTGAAAAGGTAAAGGATGGTTAATTGCATGGAACAGATTCCTGAGATGGAATGATGAAACCCCATGATTGCAGTTGTGCTTGTGTGTACAGGAAGAAGTATAGTGGCTAGAGGTCTTTAAAATTATTAATACCGTGAGGAATAAACACGGCAGTATTATCTACCTCCTCCTCTAATATAAGAAATATTGGATATAAAATGTAATCATCAGACAGAAGGTTTAACACCACAAATGATAGTTCTTCACAGTGTGAGTAGATAAGCTGAAAAGTGCTTCACTGAAAGATTTGATGGTTGCTAAAAGTTTACAGTTGTTCCAAAAGACATTGAACAAACCCAAGGAAGGAAAATACATCACGGCTATTAAATATAAACATGAAGCTCTGACTTAGGATCCTATTCCCAGAGGCTAAACCTACAAAATATTAGGGTTTTTTCTTCCTCCTACACTTATAGCTAGGTAGCTAGTATATGGCTATCATCAGAAGCAGAATACATGAGTCGGCATAACTCAGTATTGGAATTCTTATTTTCAGGTAGGAGAACAATATTCATTTCATTTTAGGTACATCTGATGTTCTTTCTTCTCTGGATCGTTTCATTTATATAAAAGTGAAAGCATGGTTTTGATTCAAAAGCCATAAAGGACAGTATACACTAACTGAATATTCAGTCTTCATGAATTTCCAAAGAGAAGAGGGAGTGATAGAGGTTGAAGAAAGTCAGAAAAAGACATACAGAGAATGGGGAAGGACCTTCCTTTATTTCTCAAAGCTCAAAATATAGAAATAGGAATGTACATTTAAAGTGATAAGCAATCATAATAACTTTATAGGTAAGGGACAATCTTAGGAACACACAATTTTCAGCATGATTTACTAGCTGGCACAAGGCTGGCCAAGGCCAGACTGATAGCATTATGTCAAACTGTTAGTTCTTATTAGGGTGCTATTTCATAGTTTTGATGAGCAATACAATGAGTCGACACTGTAATCATAACTGAACCGCACAACATAAGGAAACAGAAGCTGTAGTTTATAAAGCAGACTCACAGTAGACATCATGAAGAAAACTGCCTGCTAGCCTGTCAGCTTGACTTGAAAAACATTGGAGTTTGTATGCAGCATTTTCAGCTCTAACTGTAAGCTGTGATAGTCATCAAAATTCTTCAGAAAGGCTTCAATGAACTTTCGTACCTACACACTTCCTCCACAGTTTCACATGCCCTGTAATACTCTGGAGAAAAGAGAGGCAAGAAGAACAAAAAACTGAAACCAATATAAAATTTAGAAGGCAACCATCACCACTCCTTGGTGTTCACACAAGAGACTGCATATCTGAGTTAGCAACAGGCCAAGAGTATCAATATTTAGACTCATGATGTTGCTACTAATTATATTACTTCTATTCTCAAATTCTATCTTAATTGCTGTTCTCCTGCTATGTCTTATTGCACTAAACCCCTCGTCATGCAAAGACTTGCATTGGTTACCAGTGAATAGGGACAGAACTTATTCTGTCCTACAGTTCCGTTAAAAGATGTCTCATGAACTCTAAGTGTTAAAATACCTGCATCAGAAGATAACTAGATTTGTTGCTTTTCAGTACAGCCAATCAAAGAAGCCACCAAGTGCCTTTTGCTTTGGGGATAGTGATAAAATAACGACGCTACATTTTTAATCAACTCATATCAGAAGATAGGTGAGAAAGAAAGGTAACAGGGTAATTTTATAATTTGGTAACTTTGATGTAAATATTTTATGGGCACTTCTGAGTACCATTCACAGTCATCATAGTTTCTGAGCATAATAGGTACTGTATAAGAGGAATATATATCATCATCTTAGATGGTCCACAGAATTTCACGTAACGTTGCACCAACATCCCATCCAGAGATTGCATGGGAACCCTAAAGTTAAAAGCCATAAACACGATCTTACATACACTGATCTCTTGACCCTAGAAGATGCATTGACATGCTACGAGCAAGATTTAATAAATAGTTTTGCTCAGGAGTTGACTTCGGTCTTCCACAAAATAACAAAAGACCATAGCACTAACTGATACTGTAGACCATGATTAAAGTCTCAGAGCTCTGAAATCCCTCATGAAAGTAAATGTTATTTTAAGGAGCTCGAGTCTCTTTCTGCATGAGTCACAAAACCTGAATGTCATTTTGGTGGCAGCTTAGAGTCAATCGGCTACAAGATGGAAGACCAGGTACAGTAGTAACAGAAATACCTATGCTGTGCAAGAAGGAGTGAGATTAAATTGTCTTCTTTTCCACTGAGGAACCATTAGTAATGAATAAGAATACTCTTATTTTCTCTAACTGTTGCTGTTTCTTTTCCCCATCTGCAAAATAATCTTGGTAAATGGGAGTTTTGGTAGCTCAAGTAGAACAAAACATAACTTCGTTGCTTGCTGAGACCACTGTTCTTTATCTAGAGGTTTCAATAATTTCTTTTGAAAATCTGGAAGCATAGAAAAGAGCCTCCATGTGTAACTGCTTTATTTTGGCCAGTGAGGCAAGAAAGTATAGATAGTTCTAGAAATCATAAATGATATTGAACAGTTTGAATTTTCTCTTTCCTCTGACATGAAGAATCCTCCCATTTCACTTAGATCAACAAGTGTATGTACCTTACAGTCATGAATTAATTTAACTGTGAAGGAACCCTGTCTGCATGAGATCTATTGTTACCTTTCTTGTTAAGATAAGGAACTGCAATGGAGATTAAGGTCGGAGTTTCAAGCTGCATTATTTGTTTCCTACTGAGCTACTGAGTTTTTGTTTCGACGCCATAGTCTCTTTCAAGCAAAAGCCTTAAACCAATATTTTCCCACTCTGATCCCAGTAATTTCAAACACTTAAAAAATATTTTCTCTCTTGTTCAGGGCCAGAAAACTAGTGACAGACTTTGAGGTTTGACCCTAATTTATTTGCCCTCACACTAAGACATTCAAACAGTACTTTTTTTCCTCCCAGTGTTTTATTTAAAACAAAACAAAAATTTTTAAATCAATATCTTATTCACATATGCTAATTTTAAACAAAGAAACCGTGTTTACATAAATAAACAAAATAAATATAACATCATACTTCTTCTGCTCTATGAATTAAACATTTAGTACCTCCTTGAACTGCAGCAGGTTTTGCTTAGCACTGGTGAATTCATATCCTCTCACTTTCAAAGAATATTCATAGCACAGGGTAAGAGATGCAAAAGATGCACAGATGTAAATAGCAATATCTTATTTCTGTAGCAAAGTTATCTGAATAATCCAAGAACAACATATTCTGGTGTTGTCTGCAAAGATTTTCCTAAGTATGTAGAAATAAGCACTTTGCATGACAAAAGTCTTTCCCGAGGATAATAAAATCACACAGTCACGATATCAATTAAAATAATCCCATTTTCCTTAGTAATCAACCAACAAACTTATTGGCATGTGTGATCCTGTAAAATTTGTTTCATGTCATGCTATCACTATAATTTTAAGAATTCATACCGTATAGATTTTATAACAAGAGATATTGCTGTTTTAAGAATACCTATAGAAGCAAAGATTTTCCAAGTATTTTCATAGCGGTTGATGAAAAAGGATGTCCGAGTATGTCCTGAAAACTCCGGGGAAAGTTCACCTCTATTTGCAAGTAATTGTTTAAACTACCCTCCCACTGCCTACACATCCATCCTTGTCGTATCTTTGCAAAAGTATGCACTTGAAATAGAGTGAGAAGGAAGAATAATATTGGTAATATGGATTTTGAGAATAATTATCTTTTCAGTTTTTCCTAATGAAAAGCAGAAATGGCTAGTTTCAAAGCCATCTTCTCAGCTGCTGATAAGATTAATGTACTGATTAACACATTTTCCAAGTTGGATTGGAAGTGAAAGCAATTCCATCTGGCAAAACCTCATCCATTTGCTGACATCTTCATTAACCTTACTGATAAGAAAACCGTTTCACAATAAAAATTTCTCAGGGCTAGAGATTTTATCTTCACAGCTTCACCTAACAATGCTAATTCTCTGTGTGAAATATGCAGGTTCAATTGCCTTGATAATTTCACTGTGCCCTATACCTTTTTTTTTTTTTTTTTGGTTAAAAGGTTGACATAAAAGAAACCAATTACTTTCCACTCACTACAGAAGACTGATTTTCAAAAGGACATTTCACCTTCTAACAAAAAGAGAGTGCAAAGATGTAGATAAAAGTGAATGAAAGGGTCATCAGACACAGAAAGTTAGTTGAAGGTACATATTGAAAGAAATAATGTCATGTGATTGTATTTGGAGCTCTGCCAAGCTCTTCTGTCATAACCTACAATTTCACTGATTGGCAAACAAAAACAGGGACCCCTATTTACCTATAGTATATCATTGCGTTGTTAAGAAGACAAATATTGTGCCCCTTGCTCAGGCACACTAAGTTGCAGTTTTGGAGTCAGTATTTGCCAACAGGCTATCTCCAGGAGTAATATATATTATCTGTAACATATATGATACGATATTTTCTATATATTATACTTCATATTGTTTATATATATATATATATACACACCACCAATACGAAGCATCAGGACCATCTCCATTACTAGTGCTGATGGCCAGAGTTAGAGAGAGGCTCCTTAGAGAGTAGTCAGGAGCATACTACAAGATATGTGTATACCACTACCTGGAGTTTTTAGATTTAAATGGGTGAATATCCCTGATTCTAACACCGGTTTAATTTTGGAAGCCTGGCTAAAAGAAGGCTTGAGGATAATTTTCTTTATTTGTAGGCCATAGTCCAAAGTATGGAGTGTAAGAGCTGAAAAGTACCATAAAGAAAATCCTTCTAAAGAAGGACAGATGCCTGCTAATGACCTGACTATAGTAAAGGTAGCAAGTTACCTATAAGAACAAATCCTGTAACTTAAAATCAAAAGCTTTACTGAGCAATGTAAGGCTCATTGGGATGAGACAATATCTAGCAGTATGACTTTCAATTGTTCATCAAATAAATATGAAAGCAACTTTGCAGAATCTCCATAAAAGAGTAGAGAAGAACAGAAAAACATGTTTTAAAAGATATATCAGTGTCAGTATTTTCCAGTGAATAATTAAATTTCTAAGCACTGGAAAGATGAGTGATGTGATGTTTTCCACCAGAAATTTCAGGTATTTTTCCACTATACAGTGATACATAACAGAGTTATTGCAGTTAGGAATGTGCTATAAACTCCTTCTGCAAACCTGAGCTAATTGTCTAGAACTAGAAGCGCAGTGAAACAAAAAGTAATGTTCTTCATCTATTCCAGTGCGTCTCGAGGAAAAAAAGTATTTTAGTTTTTAATACTTTTAGCCTGTTATACTTCAGATTTGAAATAGAATACAGGTCTTATGAATTACAGCATTCACAATAGTTTCACAGAATAAGCAAAGACTATCCTCTATTTAAAGCCTAGATTTGAATGTTGCTTAGGCTTAAGGACATCAATGCTTGAGAGCAAGCTTATTACTGACAAGCATGAAACCAGAATGCCAGATGCCAATATGTTGGACAGAGCAGATTTTAGGAGACAGATGGGAAGCCAAATTGGTGCTTTATATATATATTAATACCTCTTGGTCTGTACTTGAATAATTATGATTTACAAAGTCATGACAGACAAATTTACAGGAATGAATGTTGCGCTTTACAAGTAGCTAAATCTAGTGAACTGAGACCACTTATCTCTTCTAGCTTACATGATACTCATAAACTTAAATGAGTGGTTTTTTTCCAAGCAGCACTGATAGAATTGCCTGTTTGTGATAAGTAAGAAAATATGTTCACATCTGTTTCAAATAACTTGACTTTTTCTTCTACGTAGTTTTCACCTGTTGTGAATAGTGACTTTTGAGTGTGGAACCAGTAAGCCTGATGCTAGAACTGGAGACTTCTGAGTACCCTCTCCTTAGAAACACTGCTGAAAAATAAGGTTCTGCATAATTCAGATCTCTCTAGAGTGCTATTCACTGATACTTTCACCCTGAAGTAGTATGGAAATGTATAAAATTAGTAAGGGAAGGTGCAATGCAGCATATTGTTTCAAATAATGTGAAGGTGACCTTGAGATGCAGAAAATATCAGTTTCTAGTTGCTATGCCAGTATTGAGCTAAAGTTTTAGCCAAAGACTTGTGCAGCGTGAAAGATAACTGTTGTAGCTGAAATCATGAAGAAAAAGAAATTAAACGCTATGGCTAACAACAGCAATAACTGTTTTTAACTCACTGGTTTAGGAGATTATGCCAGCCTGTTGCATTTTTTGGCAATTTGAAATGGTCTTGCAGAATTTGTGACAAAAACATGACTTTAACATCACCTGAGGCTGTGTTTTGCCTTGGAGTTTTTTTTCCCCCTAGTTCATGAAGAAGGGAAAAGTAGCTAAGATGAGGCATCATAAGATGTTTGTATAGAGCTGCAGTAACGACATTTGTTCTTGAACAAGCCTGTTACAGGTGAATTTAGGTTACTGCATCTCCATAAATGTACAGAAGTAAAAAAATAGCCAGAGGATAGATACAACAGTTTATAAACACATGTATATCGAGATGGCTATTGCCCAATGCCGATAATTTTACAAGATTTATTGCCAAGACTGAAGCAGATGGAGATTGAGTAAGCCTCCTTATTTGAGAGGCAACTGTTATTTTTTAAAAAATATTGATCATGCATGCTTTTTTAGAATATTTTGTGGCATGTATTTCAGTCAAAATTATCAAATTATACGATCAGATACAACCTTATGCTTAGTGTGACTTTTTTATAGAGTAAGTTTTAGAACTAAATGACCAGTGCAGCCACAGAAGTTATTGTTATTATGTCTAGTATGATGCCAACAATAAAACAGAAGAATTAATGGAGGAAAAGTCCAGCATGGCTTTTGAAGATGTAAATGCAACTGTTATCCCAAGAAGTCCCAAAAATCAAAGGAAGCATTACCTAATCTTCTTATATTCTATTTCACAATATACAATACCAGCCAGATTCAAATACACACTGAATTACAGCTTCTATAGCTATAGTTTGATCTAGCATATCTGTTTGTATTCTAGAAGATGGATAAACTTTAATGTATCCTGGTAATTATGACTATTCATTGTGTATGTTCTTTGGAAAAAAACCCAAAACTCTTTCAGTAGCATATTCAGCTTGTGTTTTGATTCTGAATCCATGATCCAGGACCCTTTTTCTTGCTGGTCAGAATTACCTTCTGTCTACTCAGACTGGCTGTCTGTTATTAAAGTTTCACTGCAGTGCAACAAGAATAAAAATAGCAAAAGGTAACTTTTTTTTAAATGTTAATTTCACTTTCCATTATTTCTGTCTTTACTAGGCTATTGTTTTCCAGGGTCACAACTTCAGCTTGCATAAATTGTTGCAGCTCCAGTGGCTTCTGGAACTATGCTGATTTATACTGGCTAATGATCTATCTCCTACTGAGCAGGAGCACCACTGGCAGTATGGGGTACTTCTTGGCTACTTCAGTCCATTCTTCTAATCCTCATTTAGCAACCTGAAATGTTTCTAGTTACTGTCTCTATGCTACAGATATAGTAAATCTTCATGTGTAAGAAAGCTACATCAAAACAGGAAGATAAAACAACTTCATTTCAGTATTCCAATAGAGCATTTTAACATTGTATTTTTTTTTGCAAATTAATATATTGTAAAATAAACTTTCTAGGTTTTAGAGTTTCATTCATGATTACGGTCTTCACAAAGCAAAGGTTTTTCCACTGTATATATGATACATTTTTTCTGCAAAACTAAATCAATGGCACATTCAAACAACAGACTTGCAATGTTAGTACGTGCTAAATTTGAGATTAAACCTGTAACTAAAGGAAAAAAGTTCTAGGCTGCATGAGTACAGAAGTGATATGCCTTGGATTGAGATAATAAATGACAGCTGATAAGTTTGGCAGTTAAAAAATGAATTCCAGATAGAAGTACCTCTAAAGGAAAAATTCTCTGGGATTTGGAAAGTCAGAAAAACAGAGGAGAGTGATATGATAAAAGGAGAGAGAGAAAGATTAGCTTTTGAAGACAGGCTAGAACTGATGATTGTGAAACTGAAAAGGTTATGCCTCTTCAGACATATCTGCAAGCAGGTGAGTCTACAGCAGCATTCATGCACTTTAGGAAGGAAAATTGGAAACACAGAAGGCTAAAAATGTGTTAGGGTATTAAATAGACAGGCTCAGACATTAAATCTGAGAGTGAAAAATAACCTACAGAGGGCAACAGATTATGTCCTCGATGCTTGTCAAATCTCTTCCAGTCTTCATTTAGTTTCTAGAATTTTACTGAGATTCTCCAGACCTCCCAAGAACGGTTCTGCCAAGTAGGTAAAAGTTCTGAATTTTACTAGCTTCTTACAGGGAAACCCTTAGGAAAGGTACTGTGGGTTTCCAAGAGTTCCACCTTCCTGAGCCCTCCAGAAAACCTGTCTGGAGCTTTCAGTCCCTACTTTATTTAAACTCCAAACTGAAGCCTCGTGACCCACAGAAGACATTCGAGCTTCAGAGAGCAGAAAGTTATTTACATTTATAGCTGAATATAACTGGGTGTTGAACTTTTGCCGTAGGGTACAAAGCTGATGATTAAAATGTACAGGCTCAAATTACAGAACAAGACTGAATACGCAGTATGTCTTCTTTCATAAATTCACTTAGGTAAAGACATCTAACAAAAAAAGTCTGCATGCATTAAATAAAGAGAACATAAGGCCTAAACAAAAGGGTGAAAAGGCATTCCTACCTCTGTGACTTAAAGTAACACGAGAAGTGTTTGGAGGACATTCTTATTATTGTTATTTCTGATACAACAGAATAATTTCAGAAGTAACAGGTTCATGAAATTTCTTTTTGCTTTCAGCCCTGTGGTTGGTGTTGTTTGTCAGGTATAAAGCTGACATTATAAACCTATAAGCCTAATACTCTTTCACACATGATTATAAACACTATGAGCACAGAACAGCAGTTTAGACAGGTTATATATGTGACATAAATATAAACAAAACAAAATATACCAAAATAAAATAAAATAAACGCATCTACAAGTAATTATTTGGTGCAATAGATAGAAAAAACCAACATTTCTCCACTGATATTACTAACCTTTTGGAATGTGACTAGACACATTTCTTGTTTGTCCTTAGAGGAGAAAAAATTTTAGAAAGCAACCAAAAACCCCCAAACAACCAAACCAAGATAACAAAGACAGCCTGATTTTTGAGTCCTGCTCGACAAAGGGTCAAAGAAGTAGATTTAATGTTCTAGAAACATTTCTGTAGGAACTTCTGTTCTCATGGTAGGTCTGAAGGGTAACTCAGACTGTGTTTAGAATAAATCTGCTTACATGCAGAGTAATTCAGGTGCTTTTCTGAGCAATACAAACAGAGAATAGCATAGAAGTGTGGAAGTCTGTTACATTTTTATTAAAAAAAAAAAAAAGTATTACAGATTTTTTTTTTTTACCTGATCTGGGAGGTAGAGCCATCAAAGAAAACTGGTTGCACTTTACAGGAAAAAAAAAAGGAGAGCTATTGATTCAAACTAACAGTGCCAGCTAGCTGTTCACACACACTTAAACTAGATATGAAGCCTTTATTCTTTGAACTGAAATATCCTCTCTTGATCAAAGGACATATTTTGCAGTACCTGTAGTATTTACTTTTTGGCAGATCTAAGATGTTTACTACAGCCTTTCAACCTCTGTCTTCACTTCTATACTATTGGTAGGGAGTAAAAAATTTATTGTGATACCCATTTGGGGGCTTTCTTCAAGGGGTTAGCTGTATAAACATGTCATAGCATCAAAGGAAGACAGAAAGCCAAAAATTGCAGCTATTTAAGCTAGGAAAGGGCTGCCTAACAGCATAAAAAAAGAAAGAAAATAAAAGAAAAAGCTGTGTGAATTTGGAAACAGGGGTAAACATAATTCTTGCTTAATTTTAGGCTTTTCTTCACCTCTCTAAGAGTCTGTCTCCATAGCTTTAAAGGCTCCAGTAATGCAGTTACTACCAAGGGAAAGAGAAAATTTGGTGCCACTTTCTAAGAACAAACAAACTCTTTAAAGATTTCAGGCTGGAAAAGCTGCTGGTCCTGAAGGGCACTGGTGAGTTTCAAACACAGGATAAGACAGGCTGGGGATACATATCTACCTGATCAGCCAGGTAGAGGTGAGAGTTTATTAAGGGGAATGGGCATTAGCATTTACTAGTTATGAAAGAGATGTTGAATTTTCTTCCTTAGAGTTTTTTTTCTATTCCTGCCGATTTTGAGGGACTAGAAGAAAAAAAAGTTAGTCTGTGTGAAAATAATCCCGAGTCCAACCTCTTCAAAGGAGGACATACGTCTGGCACTTTTTGGGGCAAGAATATTTAGACCCGCCTTGCAAGTGGGGCTACCCAACATTGAGAGCAACACTTTTAAACTGTAACAGTAACTCTTTCTACTGTATAATTAATTTTGCTTCCAGTTCATGGGAAAATTGCAGAGATGCTCATAGTGAAAGCAAACAAAATGCTGTGACACTATTATTGCAATTAATGGATGTGGGTAAAAGAGTTTGGGTGTTTAAAAAAACCCCTCGGTATTACACGGAACTATTAACAGGTGCAAGACATTTATTTGAAAGGTAGTTTTTTCTTGCTGTGGTTTCTTTTTGTTTGGTTGGTTTCTTTTTAATACTATGAACTAACTTTCCATACTTTGTATAATATCCTGTAGTATATTATAATTCTAATACCATGGACTATCATTCCACAGTATATCCATCCACTGAATGCTTCTTCCACAAATGTTTATACTCTTTTTAATTTCACTATTCATGTTACAACTGTTAGAGGTATTAGAAAACCATGGGAAAGATGCATATCTGTGCTCAACAGTACTGTCTGTTTCCAGTATGAGGGCTTCAGCAGTGCCTTGAAGTGAGTTTAATACAGAATAATTGTTTTCAACATTTAAAGTATGATAAAGCGGATACGCCAAAAATGTTTAATGGTGATTATACCTTATAACAAGCGAAAAAATGAAGATTCAAACTTTGTATGAAAGCTGTTATGTTCTTTTATGTTAACACCTTCTTCATTTGCTCAGCCTCCCATACACTTTTTGCTTCGTGTCTATTTCTGTGTAACTTCTAATTACCTAGGGAAATACTTAACATACAGGTGATTTAAAGGGATAAGAGACATTTTCTTTCAGTTCTCCACAGAGGGAAGGGGAGGAGGTGGGCAGAAGATGTAGACCAGACCAAAAAATTATCTTTAAACAGTTGCAAGTGTCCACAGACTTACTCCGGAATATCAGTACTAAAACAATTTTTTTCATATCTGTAACTTACCATAGGTATTCTGCTACAAAATTTTACATAAGGCTTATGCCCGTGATAACTTTGTTTATTTGAGATCTGAATCCAAGATGTGAGGTTAGCTTTGATCTTTCCTGCAATTGATTTAGTGGATAGTTCAAGAAATTCAACATCCCTTTGAATTTCTTAGATATAAATATTACCTTATTTGGCATATTCTGTCCTGTCCATAAGAATGTTGAGGATCCTTTTAGCTGTTTGGAATTTCATATGCAAGTGATGTGATTACATTGTCCTGTCAAAGCTCTAAATAGGAGAATACTTTTTTGTGTTTTATGTGTTGTTGCACATGAACATTCAAACCAACACTGTATCAAAATAATCAGTAAAACACAGTGCTCTAAGTACTTCATTACTTGTTGAGCCCTTGGATGATTACTCTGGTAAGAAGTATCTGCCTTATGTGAGTCAGATAGAAAAGTCTGTAGCCACTTCTTGCTGCATTTTCCCATCACCAATTAAGAACAGAGAGCTTTACCGGATACTGCTTTGTCTGTGTGCTGCTCATGCTGCTTGGGTTATTCACAGCTGCAAGGGAAATAGCAAGCAAGCTCTAACAACACAATAATAATGTAAAAAGTGTTAATACATTGAAAAATACTGATTACAGATTTTTGTCACTTGTTTGTCTTAACTCAGGAAAGCACTGAGTATGTATCTAACTCTAAGGATATGAATAATCAAAGCCCTAAACCCACATAAAGTCATATTCATCTTCAGTTGTATTTAAATGCATACCAGTTACTTGACTCAATACGAACTGGATTACAGTTGTGCCTAATATTATCACCTAATTAGTGCCTTTCTCAGTCATGTCCTGTCTACTAAACAATCCTCTGAGAAAGAAATGGCAGGAAAATCCTGTTCCTTTTCTTACATTTTTTTTTTAAAAGCATTAGTGAGAAATAATTGGCACAGAATTAACATATGGTGCTCTTTTATGAAAGATAAAATGACGACGTTGCTTTTGTACAATCATGCTGTGATACAGAATGAAAACAGACTGTAGACCATACTTTAAGGTTGGCCCCTCTCGCTAACCTACTCGTTCTTTTCAGTTGGGGGAATATTACTGCTTTTAAAAAGAGCTGCTCTTTCAAGACTTTTAAAGCTATTTTTGTATTTGTGGTACAATTTAAGGGAAGTGTTCACTGAATTACAAGGAAGTAGGAGAAGAGTGGAGGAAAGAAATGTATCTGGTTAAAATGGGACATGAAAACATGGCACAAAATCTAAAGCCAAATCATAGATGCTTCACTATACAAAAATTGACATGTTACAGTAATTACGTGATTGGCTTTTAACATGTATTGGGAGATTTGCTATCCTTTCTTTTCACTCAGGAAAGAAACAAACTTTATTTACGTCAGAGACTCTTCATTTTGCATGTCATTCACACGCTGGTAGGTTCCATAAGAAGAATCCTCCTCTTCTTAATTGTTTTAAATTATGTTCAAGAACTTGCTGTTATCCAAAAGGATTTTCTATCTACTGAAGACCAGATGAGAAGAGGAAAAGAATGAGAGATCTTTCCTAAAACATGCCTGTTGGTGTTAACTCTAGACTGAGAATTTTAAAACTTGGTGATCAAAAATTAATCTAGGTATTTAACTCAATATCTTTTATACTGGGCACTGTTTTCTTTCAGTTGCCCAAAACTAAAATACAAACTCAATCCAGAAAACATCATGAATATCTTTGGCTTTTAAAGGAATCTCACTGAAATTAAACAAGTCTGTAAACTCTGTTGAACAGAAACCTTACTTCTTTATTCTTCTATATTTCTCAATGAAATCACTAGAGATAAATCTCTGCTCCTTGTATAAAATAACAACTGAAAACTCTGTGCCCTCAGAGATAATAGAATCAAATATATCAATGATTTATCATAGAATATCCAAGGGTTGTCTTGCCATGTTACTGAGCTGCGCAGGACGAAGAACTCATCTTAAAGGTGAAACCAAAAATAACTGTATTTTTAGTAAAGCGTGGGGGGCTTCTGAAGGGAAAACCAGGTGTTTGAGTTTGATGGTGCAATGGTAGTTCGTTGTTCTTCTATTGTGTCTCTTAGTCAACAGCAACTGTTTTTCCTCAAAAAGTCTTTTCCTCATTTTACAGGTTGAACAACACAGATGCAGGGAGATGAAGCCCCAGATCCTCAGTGGCACTAAGCCACCCAACTCCATTTGGTAATTGCTGAATCTGAATACCTCACCATGTGGAATAAAATTAACTGCTGAAGATCCCCTGACTGTTCAGCAATAGAGGCGGGGGAAGAAGCCCAGAGCATCCAGAGGATAATGCTGCTCTGTGTCCCAAGATGCTCATGCAATATGCATGGGGAGTGCCCCAAGTCTTGTTCGTCTGAATGAAACAAAGGCATTTGGCATCTCTCAGGGCTGGGCTGACAGAGACTCCTCTTAGTGCAATGGTCAGATGTTAGCATGATGTCTTCATAAACCTGTTTGCACTCCTAAATTCCTGCTCTGATACCACCATAAAGGTCAATGGTTTGTTGTGGGCATCAGGTGGCAAATTTCTATGCTGTTCTGTGGTGACATTTGTAACCTATGGCTGTAGTTAATACAAGTACCTCTAGTTTTAGCAGTCTTAATTTTAAAGCAGAAACATCTGCTAAAGGCACAGGCTGCTTTCTGGCTGAGATGAGCTCAGCAGAAGGAGAGGTTTCTGTGGTTTTTATTTCATTCCAACTGGTTTCATCAAAATTAAAGACAGTAGCTACTAAGGACTTAAAAAAGCAAGAACATAGGTGCAAAATGAAGTAGAAGAAACTAAATATTAGAACAAAACTCTTCATCCTTAAGCAACATAGAGAATAGATATAACTTTATTTTTTCCTAGAGTTTGCATTCTGCAGTGTTTTTTTGTTTTTTCTTCTGTTCCCCAAATTTATTGTGCTGCAGTACAGACTGGAACTTGAAGTAAGAATTGTCACTTTGAGAACAGAGCTGATTTATCAGAGGAAGGGTTTTGTATTCTGCACAGAATATCTTATGAGCTGATTTTTTTCCCTAACAATGTCTTACAGATTGTTATCAGAAGACATTAAAAAGAAAATCAAGGGCATAGGACATTCCAAAATAAAAGCAATCAGTTTTTTATGGAATAGATTTTGCTGCAAATTGAAGGAAGAAATCTCTTCTCCATGTTATTAATCTTCTTTGAATCCACTTTAACATTCAAATACACTGTCTTTTAAACTACTTCAGAGTAAAAATAAATCAAAACCAACAACAATAAATACTATTTTGTCCTTAATCTAATTTGTGGCTTTTAGTGTGTGAAAACTGTTAAATATATTATTTTAAATGCTCAGTTACAATTGAAACATGTCAGTTTAGTTCTTTTGAGAAGGAATATTTTTAGTTACTGAAGGGAAAGAATAAAAAACCATTTACACTGCCAGAGACAAAATGAGCACAGCTTATGTTGGACAAAATCATAATATATCTAAAATATTTAGAGTGTTCCGATGACTTGTTTTACATATTTTCTTGACAAATACAGTGTATTTCAAGTCAAAAGTGTGTGAAACAGAATTCTATTTTCATGTAGATATCTCAGCTTTAATTCACTGAACTTTAAAGTCCAAGTAATTTTGAAATTAAAATCACTTTTGATGTTAAAAACATTTTTACTGACAGTAAACCTGTTTAATTTTAATGCTTAATGCAGCTGTAGTATCTTCAAATCTAATTTAATATTCTCATTGTAATTCATGTATGCGATTTAAGTTTTAGTATTTACAGTGGAAAGGGTGCTGGTAAAAACAAAATTAAAAAAGTAATTCCTTACTTCTCCTTTGATGTGGTATAACTTTTACACTGCTTAGCACTGATGCAACCTTAACACAGCACTAATATTAAATAATATTCAGTCCATTTTCTTTTCCATTAAACCACTCATAATTTTCCAGACTATATCGTTTATACATTTTACAGTGAATTAGTATTGTTCTGGTACACGAGCAGAGGAAAAAACTGCACCTGTTAACATTCTCTGCGTATTTTCCTCCCAGATGCACTAGTACAACTATTTTACATTATAGCAATTTCTTTTTACTAAAAGGAATAGTAACTGGAGTCTTTTATGGTTTGCTCGTTCACATGAGATCGCATTCATATCAAGGTGACTTGCTGTAATATAATGAAAGAAAAAGATGACAAAAAAATTGAAATGAAGATATTTTGTCCTTCTGCAAAACAGGAAATGAAAAATACAGAGAAAATTGCAATATGAGTCAATGTTTACCTTCCTCCTGTAAGAAGTCCCACTGAAATCAGTGGCAAAGTGATATGAGCCCTGCAGACTCCCTCACCCCACCCGTGTTTGCCAACAGGAGTCAACAAATGCCATTCTGTGCTCAGCAGAAACCCACTGCTTTCTGAGACAAGGCTGCATACAGTTTGGGACTGCTGAGACAAAGAACTTACAACATTTTTCTGTGAGGTGGGTCATGGCTTTTTGCATTTTGGAAGGGATCTGGTGAATTTTATTCTTTCTTTTGCTGGAGGAGAAGCCTGGAGGCAAGTTAGTAACAATGATTGCAATGATCCATTTTCAGTCCCACGGGTATTGGAATTACTTTCTCCTACATTCACCTCTCTTCATCCTCTGGCTACAAGCGCTCCTCTAGACATCAGACTTAAACACTCAAGAGAAGTCTTTGGCCTACTATAAACATGAACAGTTTGAAAAGTTCTCTCTTCAGAAGCTGTCATTTTTAGGTTAAAAGAAAAAAGTAGTTCCTTGAGGATAGTGATCACCCTTCGCAGGCAAACTTCGGGCAGAAAGCCAACCATAATTGACTACTGAGATGCCCAGCATGATTTCAGAAGCTCTACGGTTAGGGGCAGGCAGGCTGTCATTTTAGGAGACATTTTGGGTTTGTTTTTTTGATGTCTGGAGATTGATATGATGAAAGCTGGACCATAAAATAAAACCGCTTTTGAAACCTTGCACACGAGAAATCAGATATTTACTGTTACTGTATTAAAATCAGTCTCTTTGATACAGAGCCACACCTTTGAAATGTATCCGTTATTTGCAGAATTATCTTGAGATTTAACTGCAATTACATACCATAATAGCTGTTAAGGAATTCCTTGTGGGCCAACTTGAGACTTTAGGCACAGCCTGGGACAAAGGGTTGAGCAAAAGCTGAATGAACCCTTGAGTAACCCAGGGAGGCATTGTTTCCTCGGGATAAATAACAATTCTCCCACTGCAGCTTCCTTTCTCAGTGGCCTTGTGAGATACAGCTTGTATGCATGACAGACACTGCTGCTGCCTCTCTCCCACTTCACTTTGAGCAGTTCTCAGTCAGCAGTATCTGAGCCTGCTCTTTTCCTACATTTCTGGACCACTCAGGTAACAGGAGCAAAGGGGTCAGCAGGACAGTGGTTTCATTTACACCCTCAGAGGGACATGTAGGTCAGCCAGCACTGGGGCTTACAGGAAGCAGTTTCAAGGGAAGAAAGAAAGGAAAAGCCAGGGAATACCACCAGTGCTTTTGCTAATCCTAGATTACTGTGTCACATCTAGGACTGCCAGGAAACACTGTGAAATAAACGACAGATTTACAGTCCTATATGAAAAGGACCCGCCTACTAAATGCAGACGGGTCTGTAAAGCCTCATTCGAGAATGTATCGTAACAATTATTAGCCCCTGCAAGTCCTTCTATCTTAAATAGCAGGAAGAAATTGTGCAATGTAATGATTTGCTACAAAAGCTTAAAATCCATGTTAATAGTAATTTCCATTGCAGTAGTGTTTTATTAATTTTATTTGAGGGAACTATAGGAGCTTAGCATTAAAAAGCATGTTGAAATATTTTACAAAAGGAAAGTGCAATATAAAGATTTCTCAAAAAGACCCCTGTCTCCCTATATTCATATTTGTGAAGGGTTGGTTACTGACAAATGGCTAGTTCATAGTCCTGCGGGTTCCTCTCTCTGTTGCTAGTTACTCTTTGCAAAGTGACAATATGTGTGTGGTTGTAAGCATTACAGCTGCAAGAAAACACTTTCTTAAGCAAACAGGTTGCAGTCAATATTAGGGCCATGAGATATGTGAAATGAACACGTCCAGACACAGCTGTCTTGGGATAGTGGCCAACAGATTGTAACTCTGAGAAATAATATCATCAGTAGAGGATTCACAAAGAAATACAGCTTGGAATCTGTAATTATTTTGGTTCGGTTCAACCTAACTACGCAGGCAGGAGTCTCCTTTGTTATAACTGAGCAAATTCATGTAGCACCCAGAAAGATCATGGCAATTTTTTGAAGTCTGAGTTGCACTGACATGCCTTTATTGGACAGTATCAGTTATCCTTCCCCACAATGCCAGTTACACCAAATAATCTCTGTCTATGTGTGTCATCCACCATAAGAAAAAAACATCAAGTATTGTATAGTAGTTTTGCAGCACCTTTGTTTCAGAAATACTATCCATATTTTTAGTACTCTCAAATTGGTCAGGTTTCAGACCGCCACCTCAAAAAAGGTGTAGGCCTATATGAAGCTCAGTCTTTTTCCTTACCAAAATTTTTAAAAAATAAATATAGGCAGGCAGATGAAGAAAGGAATGAGACACTTATTTTTTAGATGTTTTCACTGAAGAAAAATAATTTCAAAATCACCCCTGCCAAGGTAAAATAAATAAATGCAGTATCCTGAATTGCTGAAACACAGGACTGTGAAATTATTGTGCTGTCATGACACGTCGTTTACATTATAATGGAAATTATTGGTCTATACTGGAATTATGTAAAGAGAAAGAAAAGTAGGAAACTCTTGATATAAAAGTATATCTACATTGAAATGTATAGATCTCTTAGAGATGGCAATTAATTTTAATATTTTCTAATTTTTAATCAATCTGCAATTAAAGTGGAACTTCTGGAGGATCTATGATAATACACTGTTTTGCTAATGTCTTGAACTGCATTGATTCTGTATTTTTATCAATAGGCTTGGAACTTTTAATCATTAATTTTATTTTTAATTAGTTCTTCTGTCCCAGGGGTAGTAAAGGCATTTGTAACTAAGGGGACTGTATAAACTTACAGTGATATGGCTATGTATTGTAGAGCTAAAAGGAGTTTGGTTTTACTTCACAGTAACATTTTCAACTTAATGTAAATAATTTGAATCAGCTACATTAAAAAGCCACAATATGAATACATGTTGTAATTTCTACAAATAACCGCAGTAGTATTTATTTTTGTTTTTCAGAACAAAAAAAAAAGTTAAAATGCTACAAACTGGCAAGTATAAAGCAGGATACAAATAGTGGAGGATATTCTGTAAATAATTCAACTAAGGCTGCGTTGGGCATCCCCATCCCCTGCACACTGTGGGGTGTGCTGGGGTGCACAGACAGGGAAGGTGCACTGGAAAGGGCTGGTGTCAGGGGCTGGCGATGTGAGCAGGGAGACATTTGCCCATGGTCGCACTGCATCCCAGGTGAATGCCTGGGCACTATCTGTGTGCAAGTGCACTGTGATTTTTCAGAAAGCTACACACATTTCTAATTAATTTCTGCATCAAAGTCTGAGAAAAATCACATGGGATAACACAGCTTTTAAAATTGAATATGCACTTTTTTTTTTTTTTTTCCTTTCAGCCTTAGGCTCTGTGTAGATAAAACGAACTGCTGGAGAAGGACAAAGTGCAAGTGAGAGCTCAGGCACAGAAGAGAGATTCGTGCCAAGGGAGCAAAATGGCAAAGCCAGCAGCAAACTCCCCAATACGTGAACCCCAGTCATGTGTCTTAAAGACAAGACCGCTTTCTGTCTCTTCATTACAGCTAGCTGAGACTAGATGCAATATTTTTCTTCCACAGATGAGAGGAGATTCTGAAATCCAGATGAATTTATGTAGAAATTTGTTATTGTATTTGCCCAGCGCTAACCAACATCAGGTTTAATCCTGATTTCTTTCTCACTGACCCAGAGATTATTTTCTATGTGAGCAAAACCAACTAGTAAGCATATTTGTTATAAAAAAATCTTACAGTCACAGGCAATTCCCTGGAACAAATGTGTACGTAACTAGTATCAAAGGAAAAACTCCCGCTTATCTATGTATGCAGTAAATATTTCAGTACCTGTGGCTTTAGTTTTGGAATCCACCAGTTCTACAGGATTACTCCTGAAGTATCATTCCACTTAAGGCTTTTACACTATCACTATAGAGTGGCATGTCCCCACAGTTTCTGCATATCTCTTCCTTGGTTTAGACAGCAGTCTGGAAGCATCAACCAGACAAGATGTGATTATCTAAGGATATATTTTATTATTCTGAGCAAAAACTAAAAGTTTCTTTTGCTACATGAATTATTTAGTACAGTTTCAAAGAAACAAACGTCCTTGATTTTTGGCAGTGTTAATTTTCACTGAAGAAAATATCAAAAGCACTCATGCAAACTGACACCAGGAAAAAAGAAAAAAAACCAAACAGCTACTATGACTTCCTGAAAGTAAAGAGTAAATGCCCTTATTTTCAAAGTTTTGTTCAGTGTCATATCAAGTGAATGTACTAATAATACAAACCACAAACAAATTGATTTAGGAGAGAAACTGCATTATGCGTTGTAATTTCCTGCCACATCAGAGTCAATCTTTAAAATTTGTGCCTAAACCAGCATTCTTGTCAATGTTCTTTGATTTGCACATGACCTTTATTATTGCTGTGCTGGTCTCCCAGGATCAAGTTTTTTAAAAAAACAGGAGTCTAAAGTTTGATTTCCAAATCTATATTTATGTCCCTGAATTGACAGCTTGATTTTACAAAAGCCTGGAGCATCAAGCAGTTGCCATTGATTTCATAATGGAGTTGGACAGTGCAAGATCAATACTCTTAGGCGTCTAAATACCTTCCAGCAGTAGGGCTCTGGTGTCTCTGGTAATGCTGTATCATGGTGACCAGTTATTTTAGCTCGTCACTACACAGTGTATGTGAGATTTCATTGTTATTGTACATCAATGTGTGGTCTAATCCTGTGATTTTAGCTGTAGCCAACAATATTGCAGGACTGATTTCTATTTCTACAATGATAAATCTGAAGTAAATTAGTTAGACATTACATAAATCAGATCACGTAGGTAATGGTTTTAATGGTTACAAAACATCTCCAGCAGAAAATGTCGGTGACAACTGAACCACATGCCTGTTGAAGGTAGAAATAACCATCTCAGAAACAAAACCAGAAGTTCTTCTGAATACAAATATCCAGGCTATAAATGAAAATCCAACACAAGAACGAGGTTTGTTATGATAGAGAGAATAGTAGAAGAGATCTTCTAATCTTTTATAAATGACATGAGTGGTTTTAAGACATAGTAAGGCTTTGGGAAGAATTGAGTAAAAGAGAGCAAAGTAACTATATAAGGAAAAACATTAAATTTTATATATATATATATGTACACACACATATATAAAATATACATATTTATATAAAAACATACACAGATGCATACATGCATATACATAAGTATATATTTTTAATACCAGTACCTATCTTTTAAAATAAAAATATATGTAGAGTCATATCCACCATATTTTACTGGTTTTTTATTTTGATATTCAAAGTATTTTTGTAAACAAACTGCTTACACAACTGCCACTAGAAAGTGTTAGTGGACCTATTTATTCAAGTGTCAAGCATAAGCCAAGATAACTTGAAAAATCATGAAATCACAGAGTCAGGGAATAGTTTGGGTTGGAAGGGTTATTTAAAGATCAGCTGTCCAACCAACCTGTCATGGGAAGGGACATCTTTCACTAGTTCAAAGCCCTGTCCAACCTCACTTTGAACACTTACACTGATGGCGCATCCACAACTTCTCTGGGCAACTTCCTCCAGTGTCTCAACACTTTCACCATAAAAAATTTCTTCCATGTATCCAATCTAAATCTAACCTCTTCTAGTTTAAAACCATTGCCCCTTCTCCTCTCACTGTAGGCTCTGGTAAAAAGTGTCCCTCCATCCTGAGACTTTGTCACAAAATTTCTTCATCTTGTGAAGTAATTTTGCTGAAAACAAGGTGGGGGGTTTCTGAATATACTACATTAATTCTGAAAAATAGATTTAGGAATTAGTTTTGTCTCTAGTTGGAAGAAACTTCCAAAAAGTTTTTGCATTCAGGACTCTGATTACTCTATATATAGAGTTTCCTCCAAATATCTCTTGTGCACCATAGCAGAGACTTCAGATGGTCTTTTGTGAAACGAAGAAGTAAGCAGTATCCCCATTTGGAAGATTGTGATGAAAATGAATTGGTTTGGCTTTTAGGGTTTTTAGAAGCCTAGAAAAAACATAAGTCCTTTGGATGCCTAGTGTTTAAAACCACTTTTGAAAATCTCAACCTTAAAATGTTCCTTTTGTGTTTGGTCCTAGTCCAAATTGGTTGCAATTTCTAAACATTTTTTATGGGTATTTTTATGGGTTTGTACTTAAATTACTCTATATAAAATGCCTTCTTCAATACCAAATCAAATTTGGGTGGTTCCAAAACTAGATAAATGTGAGGGTTTTTGTGCAGAAGTACAATGTTCATTAGGAGCCTGCACAAACAGGTATTTACAAAACTTCCACAACCATAGCTCAAATCCATATTTCCCATCATATAGTCACTTTTTTTTTTTTTCAGGAAACAAGACAATCTTTGAGACTTTGATCTTGGTCCATCCTTTGAGGACATGAAGACAAGCCAACTTCTTAAATAATGCAACTTGTGCAATCTCCCAGGCAAATGGCAAATTAATCAGTCTCTGAATCGTTGTTTTTTTGAAGACTTGTGCATTTTTAAAGAAGATGGAGTAATTGTTTAGTGACTTAGTGCCATTGATTTT
Source organism: Caloenas nicobarica (assembly GCF_036013445.1). Lineage (NCBI taxonomy): Eukaryota > Metazoa > Chordata > Aves > Columbiformes > Columbidae > Caloenas > Caloenas nicobarica. The sequence continues at coordinate 72,348,702 of NC_088284.1, read as the reverse complement.
CATTATGGATGGTGTTGACTGGGTCTGTGTCAGGTCACCTGGGAGAGATAGCCTTTGCATAGCTAAATAAAATTGGGAAAGTACCACTTCTTATTCTATGTTCAGAAGGAAAGCTCCAGTCCTTGAAGTAAGTTTTGTGTGACCTTCTTGTTAAAGCAACTTTTCCTTCTTCACCATTTGAATAAATAAGAGAAATGAAATGCTGCAGAGGCCTGAAACAGGGGTCTGGATTTTACAGGGCAACAGTTTACTAGTTGAGAAAAGTTGATCAGAAGATAACATTTAAGACAGTAAAGAAATACTCTCATTTGTTAAATGCATGTAGTACTTCTTCTCCATTAAAAACAACTGCAATAGAAATTAAAAGATTCAATGAAAAGAAACACACTTAAATTAACATGTGTAGTAGTTTACAAGTTCTTATAATTTTTTGGTAGCTGTCTTGGGCGTCATATTTAGCTGAGATACAGATTTAACCTGCCAGCCTCTAGGTCTTTTCCTCCTAAGACAGTGCTTGTTATTTTAAAGGTGTTATAATTTCTATATTTTCAGGAGTGACACAGAATTATTTCTAAATTATATTAAAAAGGTTCTTCCTTCCAAGCCAGCAGAGTGAAAATATATCATCTCAGTTTTACTTCAGATTTTGCTTTCAAGTTGAGTGGATGTTTTGTGTGGGTTTTTTGGTTTGGTTTGGTTTGGTTTGTCTAGGTTTTTTGGTTTGTTTTATTTGGTTTGGTCTGATATTTTGTCGTTGTTTTGATTTTTTTTGTTGTTTTGGGGCATTTTTGTGTGTATGTGTGTGCCTTTTTTTTTAATTTTAAACTTTCTTCTGCTTTACTTGTTTCTAGATTTTCCCCCTCACTTTCTCCTGTCCTTACCATCTAAATATTTTCTGTTCTCAAAGAACTCAGTCTCAGTCTCATTGAACTAAAGTCTGTAATTTTAATGTTTTACAATAGCTACTAGGTTTTAAGAAGAAATCACATGCTTGTCACATTATGATGACTCAGTGAATTTCTCTAGAGGAAAATGTGACTTTTAAAGGTTTGCTGGCTCACAGTACTTTTTAAATATCTGCCACAGAAATACTCTCTTACAATGATAACTACATTATGAGAGTCTGTGAGGTGTTGCACAGTTAGCAGATAGAAAGAAATGGAGTTTTTCTAGAATGAGGTGTCTTGGAAAATAGGACACTTCAATCTGTGTGTTAATTTACTTGTAAATATAGTCATCAGAAGCCATTGGTATTTACTCAACCTGCTTCCATAAATACGTCAATTGAAATCTTGTGAAAAGCGTTCCTATATCAAGGCAAAGAAACATTGTTAAAGTAGTGTTAGAGCATATTGGGATAGCTGACAGGTAATTTGAGACCACACAGTTTTTTCATTTGTTGATCAAGCATTCCTGCCATAGAGGTTAATGTGAAACTCTTTAGAAAGCTATTAAACATATCTTATACTTCCTGTGTTTGCTATAATAATAGCTTTGGGATGTATAATAACCACTTTTCATTCCTATCGGTCAGGTCAGGGGGGAGGAAAAGGAAGGAAGCTAATGAGCATGAGGTCCATGAAGAAAACACTGGTGCATTTGCCAGTAATAAATTAAATGGATTATCTTAACATAAAAAGAACAGTTTTTAAATACCATCCTGTTTTGATATAGCAATCACCTACTTCTAAAGGAGAAGAAAGAAGCTGTGTCTGAGCTCTTACTCTTACTCTTTCCTCATCTGCAAAGTCCAGTGGGTATGGATACGAATAACCATTAAATTTGATCCCAAAGTTCATTAACAGAGTTTCTTGCCAGAAAATCTTTTTCTATCTTGTTGGGTTTTTATTGTTGCTGTTGTTGTTTGGTGGGGTTTTTTGTTCGTTATTGTTGTTGCTGTTATTTGTTTCTTTTGGTTCGAGTTGGGTTTTTTAATGTGAGTTTCTTGGTCATGCTTGGAAATTTCTCGGTATTTTAGCATTGACCTGTCTGAATTGGGAATGTTTGATGTAACCACTGAAATGTTATCAAATATATATTTTATTTCTTATGGACCAACATGTGACACTTTAATCTACAGGTAGTCCCTTGGCTGGGGAGGGAATATTCCTTAAGCAAACTATTTTTTTAGGATGTCACATGGCAAAGCATACTAAAACAAATATCAGTGTCTAGGCAGCAGACTCAAAACAACTTCTCTAAATTAAATCTTTCCCACTGGAAGACTGCTGCCATCCTTTTGTCAATAAGACTTATTTTAGAACAACCACGCCAATGAATCACACCATACTTACGTCAGCCTCTAGACACACACCGGTATATGAGGCACAGAGTAAGTTCATGGAATAATGAAGTTTTCAGATATGCAATGGGATCCTGTGGTATCTGCTGTCTGAGACACATGAAACAGATGAGAGGAGAGCGGAGGACAAAAATTAACTTGCTCAGCTGAAGTACCACTAGGTGTCAACAGCAAGAATGAACAATTGGCATAAATATGACACTAATCAAAGAACTGGTATTACTACTCAAATTATTTTCCTGTTACAGGGTGAGACAACAAAAGAAACAAAAACCATGACAAACTGATAAAAGGTCAATGAATATGATGAAAAGCTTATGGTGGTATAAACTGCAGTCATTGTCACTTACAAGAATGAATCCTGACAGCAATTACTAACCCAAGTATATGTAAATCAGAGGACCAGTTTCTGGTCAGTCTGTGCTTTTAACAAAGACAAGAGTGATCAGAAGAACACCTTATCAGGAGTTCCTGTCCTTGCAGCTTAGCTGTTCTGGATCCTGCACAATTAGTTGAGTCATGTTGAACATATATCTTGAGACTGTTGGATAAAATGTCTTTTAGCTGAATTTTGCTCTTCATAATATTAAAAAATCACACACCCGGGACTGAAGATCCAGGCCCAGCCTGAGAGCCCTGCTTATGGAGCACGCACAGTGGTAAAATGATTGTTTAACTAATATGCAAATGTGTAACCAATTGGCTTTTTAGGACTGCCATGAGGGTGTGAATGTGGTGATGTAATAAGACTTTGTACATAATGGATGTGGCTTTTGTTTTCTGAGATCCTGGCTTTATTACAGCATCCAGACTTTTGCAACTCTGTAATAAAAAATATCTCATCTCTGTGTGTAAGATTGACTCCTTGCACACCAGGTGAAGAACCCTGCTTTTGGAACAACAAAACTGTGAAACAACTGAAAACTTTTCTGAAAAATAGGAACAAAAATGGAAGTATGACATAATTATCTGTTCCTAGCCACCACTGTAAAGACAGTAAAGCATGTGGTGAGTGAAAAAAAAATCAAGAAAAAAAAATTAACTGCTTTAGGCAAAGAAAGCAAAACAATCTTTTATCTTAATCTGACCAGCTGAAAAGTTATCTCATGAAAGTTAAACAGTGCCTCTATACCATATTTTTGAGCTAAGTTTAAAAAGCATTTCATATCTCTAACTTCTCTTAAGTGAAGCCTGAGTGCATCCCCTTCATGCATGCATTAAATGTGTTGTAATACAAAAACTGTTCTAGTTTATTATAAAGCAAGATTCTTAGCATTTTGTCCCAGCAAACTGTTTTTTTCATAAACTGCTGGCAGATTGACTACTTATATAAATTAAGTTAGACATATCAGAAATAGGTTTGAAAAATTATCCTGACATCACTTAAAAATAAACCTCAAACACTATGCTCAATTGTTATCTGTGTTATTCTCTCATAGCAGCTGACTTGAATTGAACAATATTACTGAAAAAAACCCACATTATTTCCATGTAAGATTTTTCATTTATATTCTTATCTTTAGAAGAGGAATCTTAATGAACATAGCTGCAATTGTAAATTATTAATAAACACAGTGATGTTTGCTAAAAACAATAAGATATACTCTAGGGTCATAAGGATTCACTGGCAACAGACCAAGGTGATTTCTGAAGCAGTTAAAAAATACAGAGGCTATGGATATACAGAATATGAGAAAGAGACTAGATAAGCTATTTTTGGTTTTTATTTTTTCTTTTTTTTAAAAAACAAAACAAAACAACAAAAAACCTATGACTATTAGTGTCTAGAGTAGCTTCCTTCATGTTTCTCCCCCTTCCTTTCTCCTGTTCATTTACTGCCTTCCCTGTGGTTAGAGGCAAAGGTAGAATTTCTGACTGTCCATGCGTCTCTTTTCTTTTTTTTTTTTTCCCATCAGAAGTATGAAATATAAGGATATGATTTCCCTGGAAACATTTTCTTTATAACCTAGGATGCCTTTTTGTGTTAATGTTATGAAGCCTGAACTGACCTGAGTCTACAGCATTAATACTGTATGTTAGCTTCTAACAGGAAGATATAAATATCCAGAACTAGGGTAATTCCATGTATTTTTAATGCACATGGGAAATTGCAAGCATAATCCCATTACCTTACAGTGTTCCTCTCACTTCAATTTCAACAGAGTTCTTTTATTTTCAATAGCAGCAGAAACGGCATTTGCTGCTCTAGTTGTTCACTCTAGCTTCAAAAGTGAGGCAAAGCAAGGCTCCTAAATGACAAGAGTTAATTTTCCTTTACTGTCATACCCACCTAGGGGACATTATGTGACTAACATGCTCTGAAACAGAGTATGAGGATGGGTGACTGAATCTGTTGTTACTTTTCCACCTTCCCTTTTAAAAAGATCATTTAAAAAATTCATTTAAAAATCATACTGTCACGCAAGCTACCCAAGAACCTCAGGTATCCTTTTCTCATCATGCCACTTAGTTCAAGAAGGCCTGTGTGTAGTTTATGGGTGGATTTCCAGTGATGGAAGCACGTCTGTTTTGAACATTTGAATGGTTTACTTTATGCTCATACTTTCCTAGAGAATGTGACAATGGGGAAGTTTTAAAAGTGATAAGGTTCTAAATCTGAAACTAAGTAATGATGTGGAAAACAATTAGAGATCAGCAAACAGGCACTGCAAGGACTGCAATAACTGGTTTCACGTATGATTCTGGACTGAGGAGGCTTTAAACAGGCAGCATATTTCTGTGATGAGTACATATTTGTATTTTTTGAAACAAATTTCAAATTCAAGGTTTTCATTTAACAAACAGCAGTGTTGCTGAAGTTCAATATGCAAGTTTTGTAAGCATACTCTTGAAAATAATTTCACAAAATATTTGTCAAAAAAAAATTTGGTTTTGTGTATTATCTCAATATTTTTCTTATCCTTTTGTTTATATACATGTACAAAAGATGCTAATTACCTAATAAATTGTCAGGGATGAGTGACAAGCACAGCAGCAGCTACACAGAAACCTTGGGAGACCTAAACACGGTAGAATGACAAGCATAGCAGTGGCTATGGCAAGAGCTGAGGCTGGGGATGGATTGAGGAGATGAGGAGGAGATCCCGGAGCCACGGTCCTGCCGAGAGAGTCGTCATGAAGCAGCTGATCTCATGAGAGGGTCTGATGCGGAGGGGGCATTGCCAGGAGCAACTGGGGGAGATGTGAGCACCCTCCTAGGGAGCACAGGTGGCCAGGAGCGCAGTGAACAGGGCCAGCAAACAGGGGTGAAGCAGTTAGTGCAGCAGTTTGCACAGGCAGGGCAAGCAGGCAGGGCAAGCTTGGCAAGCTCAAGCGATTCACCTCACTTGGTTGTTGTCACCCTTGCAGAAGGAGCTGACTATGGTTTCCATTGGGAGCAAAGGTAAGTACTCTGCACTCAACAGGGAGGAGGCAGCAACTCAGACAGAGCTGCCACAGGAACATGCAGCCACTCAGACCTCAGGCTGCAGAGAATGCCAGAGCCTTTCACTGGTATGGAGTGGTAACAATTGTGTGAGGTGTGAGCAGGTGGATGATCTGCTCAGCCTGGTGGCAGACCTGAGAGATAAGGTAGAAAGGCTGAGAAGTATCAGGGAGCTGGAAAAGGAAATTGACCGGTGGGATCAAGCTCTGGCCACTCGGAGGCAGGTAAGGCCACCAGCAAGAAATGAAGATCAAGGGATTCCTGTATCCTCCCCTTGCCTGACTCAGGAGGGCAGGTCAAGGGAAAGGGATGAACAGAAGAAAGTCCACACTTGAGGTGGCAGGAGAAACACCCACCTACCCACCCCACCTTCACAGGTGCCTCTGTACAACAGGCATGAGGCTCAGGATGTGGAATGCAGTGACTTGAGGAATGGGGGGAAATGGCAGCATGTTCCTGCCCAGTGCAGAAGGAGGAGGGTCCCTGCTGTGACCACCTCACCCTCCCAGGTTCCCTTGCAAAACAGGTATGAGACATTGCAAGTAGAACCAAACAACCACAGGAAGTTTGTTCCACTAAGTTGGAGGTGCCGCACAGGATAAGTTACCCTGCAACCTCCACCAAAATAGCTCACACAAAGAAAAAAAGGTGGGTTGTGGTCATAGGAGACTCCCTTCTAAAGGGAGCAGAGGGGTCTATATGCAGGCCTGACACACTTCTAACGGAAGTCTGCTGCCTCCATGGGGCCAGGGTTAAAGATGTAAAAAGAAAGCTTGCTGCCTGATTAGGCCCTCAGACTGTTATCTATTAATAGTTTTTCAGATAGGCAGTGATGAAACTGAAAAGGGAAAACTTAAGATGATCAAGAGAGACTTCAGGGCCTCGGAACACATGGTGAAAGGATCAGGTGCACAAGTAATGTTCTCCTCTGTCCCCACAGCTGCAGGGTACAATGAGGAAAGATGCAGGAAGACCTACCAGATCAATACCTGGCTGCAGTACTGGTGTCACCAGCAGAATTTTGGGTCTTTTTATCATGGGTCGGCTTACATGGCACCTGGCCTGCTAGCAACAAATACAACAAACCTGTCTCAAAAGAGGAAAAGGATCCTGGGGCAGGAGTTAGCGGGACTCATTGAAAGGGTTTTGAACTAGATTTGAGGGGGGAAGGGAAGGAAACCAGGTGTGGCAGAGGCACACTCAAGGGTGACATGCCAGCATTTGAGGGTAGTGCTAACAAGGCACTTCAGTCTGCCGTCCCAGTGGAGGTAGGGGATGGAGAGATGTTCAGTAAGAGAAATACAAGGCTTATTGATGTTTTAGAAACAGTGGAATCACTTGAGGATGGCCACAAATTAATTAGGGCTTCTCACCAGAAAAAGGTGGTGGAATCAGTGGCCCAGCTGAAGTGCATCTATACAAATCCATGCAGCATGGGCAAAAAACGGGAGGAGATGGAAGCTATTGCAAGGCAGAAAAACTACAATATAATTGCCAACACAGAAACATGATGGAATGTCTCTCATAACTGGAGTGCTGCAATGGATGGCTATAAACTCTTCAGAAGGGATAGGTGAGGAAGGAGAGGAGGTGGGGTAACCATGTATGTTAGGGAGTGTTTTGATTGTCTCGAGCTTGATGGCGGTGATGATAGGATTGAACGTCTATGGGTGAGAATCAAGGTGAAGGGCAACAAGGTGGACATCCTGGTGGGCTTCTGTTATAGACCACCCAACCAGGATGAAGAAGGAGATGAAATATTTTGCAGGCAGCTGGGACAAGTCTCCCAATCGCTAGCCCTTGTTCTTATGGGGGACTTCAACCTGCTGTATGTCTGCTGGAAATACGACACAGCAGAGAGGAAGCAGCCTAGGAGACTCCTGAAGTGCATGGAAGACAACTTCCTGATAGAGCTAGTTAGTGAGCCTACTAGGGAAGGAGCCCCACTGGATCTGTTGTTTGTAAATAGATAAGGACTTGTGGGCAACGTGTAGGTCGGAGGTTGCCTTGGGCATAGTGATCATGAAATGACTGAGTTTTCTATTCTTGGAGAAGTTAGAAGGGTAGTCAGCAGAACTGCTACTTTTGACTTCCAAAGGGCAGACTTCGATCTGTTCAGAAGACTGGTTGTCAGAGTCCTTTGGAGGCAGTCCTGAAGGACAAAGGAGCCCAGGAAGGCTGGTCTCTCTTCAGGAAGGTAATCTTAGAGGCACAGGAGCAGGCTGTCTCCCTGTGCTGGAGGGTGAGCTGGCAGGGAAGAAGGCCACCCTGGCTGAATAGAGAGCTGTGGCTGGAACTTAGGAATAAAAAGAGAATTTATAACCTTTGGAAGGAGGGGCAGGCTACTCAAGAGGAATACAAGAATTCTGTGAGGTTACACAGGGAGAAAATTAGAAGGGCCAAAGGCTAACTAGAGCTGAGCCTGGCCACCGCTGTGAAAGGCAACAAAAACTGTTTCTATAAATATGTCAATAACAAAAGGAGAGCTAAGGAGAATCTCCATCCCCTGATGGATGCAGAAAGAAACACAGTGACAGAAGATGAGGGAAGTCTGAGGTAATAAATGCCTTCTTTGCCCCAGTCTTTAACAGTCAGAACAGTTGTGCTCCCTGTACCCAGCCCCCTGAGCCAGAAGACAGGGCTGGGGAGCAGAATGAAGCCCCAATGATCCAGGTGAAATGGCTGGCAACCTGCTACACCACTTGGACACCCACAAATCTATGGGGCCAGGTGGGATACACCCAAGGGTGTTGAGTGAGCTGGCAGAGGTGATCACTAAGCCACTTTCCATTATCTATCAGCAATCCCGGCTGACTGACAAAGTCCCAGTTGAATGGAAGTTGACTAACGTGACGCCCATCTACAAGAAGGGCTGAAAGGAGGATCCAGGGAACGACAGACCCTGTCAGTCTAACCTTGGTGCCAGGGTAGGTCATGGAGCAGATCATCCTGTGTGACATCACACGGCACATACAAGGAAACCGTGTGATCAGGCCCAGTCAACGTGGGTTTATGAAAGTCAGGTCCTGTTTGACCAACCAGATCTCTTTCTATGACAAGGTGATTCACCTAGTAGATGAGGGAAAGGCTGTGAATGTTGTGTACTTAGACTTCAGAAAAGCCTTTGACACCGTATCCCACAGCATTAACCTGGAGAAGCTGGCAGCTCATGCCCTGGATGGGTGGACTTTTAGATGGATGAAGATCTGGCTGGAGGGCCAAGCCCAAAGACTTGTGGTGAATGGAGCCAAATCCAGTTGGCGGCCAGTCACGAGTGGTGTTCCCCAGGGCTCAGTATTGGAGCCAGTTCTGTTTAATCTCTTTATTAACAATCTGGATGAGGGGACTGAGTGTACCGTTAGTAAGTTTGCAGCTGACACCAAATTGGGTGGGAGTGTTGATCTGCTGGAGGGTCAGGCAGCCATACAGAGGGATCTGGACCAGCTGGATCATTGGGCTGAGGCCACTTGTATGAGGTTCAACAAGGCCAAGTGCCAGGTCCTGCACTTGGGTCACAACAACCCCAGGCAGCACTACAGGCTCAGGGAAGAGTGGCTGGAAACTGCCTGGAGGAAAAGGATCTGGGGGTGTTGACTGACAGCCGGCTGAACGTGAGCCAGCAGTGTGCCCAGGTGGCCAAAAAGGCCAACAGCATCCTGGTTTGTATCAGGAATAGTGTGGCCAGCAGGGCTAGAGAAGTGATTGTTCCACTGTACTTGGCGCTGGTGAGACCCACCTTGAATCCTGTGGTCCGTTCAGTTCATAAGAAGGACATTGAGGTGTTGGAGAGAGTGCAGAGGAGGCAACAAAGCTGGTGAGAGGCCTGGAGCACAAGTCTAATGAGGAGCAGCTGAGGGAACTGGGGCTGTTCAGCCTGGAGGAAAGGAAGCTGAGGGGAGACCTTATCACTGTCTACAACTACCTGAAAGGAGGTTGTAGCATGGAGGGTGTCAGTCTGTTCTCCCAAGTAGCAAGTGAAAGGACAAGAGCAAATGGCCTCAAGTTGCACCAGTGGAGATTTATATTGGATATTAGGAAAAAAATTCTTCATGGAAATGGTTGTCAGGCATTGGAACAGGCTGCTAAGGGAAGTGATAGAGTCACCATCCTTGGAGCTGTTTAAAAGGCATTTAAATGAGGTTCTTAGGGATATAGTTTAGTGCTAGAGTTAGGTTAGGTTATGGTTGGACTCGATGATCCTGACAATTTCTTCCAACTGAAATGATTCCATGATTCTGTGTTTCTCCTCTCACCATTCTGTGTGGAGGGAACAAGATAAATTCCTTTTCCTTGGAAAAGATCTGTTTTGGTCTCAACAGACATTGGATAATTCCCAAATTTTTAAAGTGTTAGAATCTCCTAAAAACAAGAAAATATCAATAAGTTCAAGTGTGTGTTGTGCTGCCAGTGCTTTTGCGTTCACTCACATGCTATCTCAGCCTAAATCTTAGCCCATGCTTGGAGCTGTCTGTATGTTGCATGAGCCGACACTGTGTACGCGGCTGTTCTTTCTGGCTGAAAAGTAAAAATGCATTCCTCAGAGAAGTTTGCCAAGTGCATTTATGACATTGAAACACAAGTTAAGAACATTACAGTGAATCAATGTATATTCAAATTGTTTAAATTGATAATCTGCAAGAAAAAAAGTAAATTGTCAGCAAACAAGATGACATTGGTACAAATGGATCCTTATATGCAAATGGGACACTGCAGTGTACTGATAAGTAGAAACACCTAATTTAGAGATCATGTTTTATTTTTTAAACAGTATTTCACAATTACAATGTTAATTGCATAAATTAAAGGACTGTGTTGGCAAATATATTTCTGTTGCATTCATATATTTGTAAAACCAAAAACTGAGTTAAGCTGAATTGTATTTTTCCCAGTTTTTCTGTATACTCCCAAGTAGTGAGCACTTCACAATTTAACACTCCTGCCTGGAATACGAGGTGTTTTGTTACTTCATTAAAGAATACTAACAGATGGCTGTATTCCTGAGGTTCAGAGAATAGTAAGAATATAAGGAGAAGGCAGAAATAAACTCTATAAGACCCTGTCCTGTTTTTCAGTGTGCTTGTCACTGTGTTCTTGAAGCATAAGATCATGCTCCAGGAAAATCTTTCAATACTAAGAAATCCTGTGTGAGAGCTGCAGTGGATTTTTAGCCTTAGCCTCAGCCTCATAAGGACACTTTAAAACAAGTAGTTATTTGGTTTCTTAGGCAGGATGTGTGTATTTTAACCATAATGAATTATTTTTACCAGAAGAAACTGTCAACCATTCTAAAATATATCATTCACAACACATGCAGGGAACATAAGACAATAAATTTTGAGAGAAAATGTAACTCTGTGGACAACAAGTAACTTTGCCATTAACTCAAGAGGGAATAGGATTTCACTCTATTTTACATGCCATATTAAATTTTGATTACTGTGAAGTCACATTTTTCAAGATCGAAGAATATGGAAATTCTACTTAAAGATTCCTGTCTGCCTTGCACTGTTTTTTAAACCATGTTTCTTTTTTCCCACAGAGACTTCAGCTACTCTAGACCAGGTTTAATATATTCTAGTAACAAGAAAAAGGTATTTTCACTCACAGAAAAAAGTCCTAATAAAACTTTTCATAATGCCCAGCTGTAAATTTGCCTCTGGCGTAGGCTACCGTGTTCTAGTCTTTTTGGAATTCTCTCATTAGAAGCAGATGCTTTTTATACTGGTTGCTCCTTTACCCAGAACTGGTGATACAATAGTTCATTCACTGAAAAAACTACTTTCATCTACACATTTCATGTCATACCATGGAAATACATAGCTGCTTACTAGAATAGATGGTATTTATGAAGTCTGTCACTTTGATAAACACTGTTGTTTCTTCTTGGGTTTACTGTAGTGGTATGAGGATAACCTGAATGAGAAGAATTACAGAAGAAGAGTTAAGGCCTGAGTCTTTGTCCTGAGCATGATGTTTTTCTGGTACTATCACATATTTGATAAAGTAGCTTCACCATGAATCAGAGAATCTCTCTGTGTGGAGCAAAATCTTCTGTAGTCTGAGATGTTAGGATGCCACTCTTTCTTAGATGCAAGGAAGTATCTGAAAATAGCCAGGTGAGGAGTTCGTAATATCCTGGTGCTTGTGTATTTCAGCATGGCCTTTTGATGCTGTGTGGTTTGCTACCAGCTTCAGACACAACCTAAGATCATTAGTCATCATGATGAGAAAAGAAGTGGAGATTTACAGAAATATAGAATTGGACCCATACTTCACAATGCTGATTGAGAAAAACTTCATTTTGTACTTGAGATCTCAAAATGTGTTTCCACAGCAAGTCCTGTGACAAATTATAAATCACTTTTAACCCAACTTCTACAGGGAAATTTTTCTTTCTGTGTAGAGCTTTCTTCACAATATTAGAAAGGGACTAGCTAATGAAGTGCAGCCGGAAAAATCCACATGTGAAAATGACCAGGCAACCTACCCCTGAGGGCTCCACTGTAACATTTAGTCACACCAGTGAATCAGATGTACTGAGCTGCTCAGGGGGAGACTTGAAAATTTTTGGTACTCCTTGGCAATAAAATGTTACCTTGTACTCCGAAAGACAGTAAGAATGTGCAATTATTTATTTATTTGGATTAACAGCTGGCAGCAGTTTGCTGTCATCTTTACCTCTGAACCTCATCTGTTATAACCATAGATTTTATATACAGTCCTTTGTTTATCTTTGTACTACTGTGATTGCCCTAAGGATCCCTGTATCTTCAGACATGTGGAGACTCAGGCACAACTAGTCACAAGTCTAAAAGCAGCAAAGTACAGACAACATAAAGAAACAGATTTCTTAACAATTCAGAAAATGAATCGGGTAGGAACGAGCAGGCCACACCTTGAATTGACAGAGTCTCTGACCATTCCTATAGTAAACCGTGACAATAAAAAACATTAGTGTGTCAGAGCAGCCTTAAAGTCATTATTTTCTGTGTCATTACGAAATGTGATCTATTAATGCCTAAACTAGAAATCAAGCCAGAAGACAAGCAAGCATCATTTTAATCATAAGATTGGCTGTACTAGCATTATTTTTTAATGTCTCTGTTTACTGTAGAAAAAGAAATATTGCAGACAATGCAACAATGAAGAGCCATCGTTACATATTACTAATTTCAGACCCTCAATCAAATATGTATTGCTGACTGGAAATCTGCTGAGGCATGTGTAATCACTGCTTTCAGGTGAGTCAAAAATTACATGAAATGCAAGAATAAGAGACAGTGTCTGAGCTAATATAAGTCAAAGTTTGTCAGTCTAAGATGATATACACTAGTAGGTGATCTGTCCTGTAGATATTTTGGGCCAAATACCACCTTAAATTTTGAATTGACACATATGCAATCACATCTGAGATGATGAGTGGGTTTATATGGGTTGACAGCCAAAAGAGAATTGACTCCTAGACAAAACTTACCTAAAAATGAACATCAAGCAGTGCATATGTGATAAATAACAAAAATTGTACTCCAGATTCATTTTCAAAGACCTAATATTTGGTCCTTAAGATTTACTTCTAAATATTTCACTTTGTATATTGCAGTAAGTGTCTAGAACCTACTACAAAACTATGTTGTAGTGAATAGGAAGCATATTTGTGACTTTGATCTGCTCTTATACTTTCTAAGCAAAGATGCATAGGAAGTTACAGAAGATGTTTATCTATTTATGACTGTTGAACAATGATAGATATGCCAGCTCTTCTTTATTCTACCAGAATTTCTGCATGGATCTGCTACAGCAAGAGCTTGCATGTGGACACTTATGGGGATACGTTTTGTCTAATCTATTGCTCTCTTAACCAGAAATTACCATAGATTTGAATATTGTTTCTGTAGGATAAACACATAAGATGCATCTAAATTTTCTGGTTTAAGTCTGAGATATCTGTTTAAAATATGTCTTGTGGCAGTAAGTTCATTGTCTCCTCTTTGTTTTAACCTGTTGCCTTTTGAATTTATTTGTCTTCCAACGAGTCAATTCTGCACTTAATAATACTTACATGCAATAAATTTTAGCATTTTTCAGACTATCCCCATTTACTCCCTATGTACTAACTATCTGATCCAAACTATAGAACAGATATTCTGATGAAATGTGTGATTCAGTATTCATGTGAATGTGTGTGTCATTTTCCTACAAATTGACTGAATTTAGAGATCAGACCCCTGAAGAGAAAATAATATATGGATAAAATTGAAAAGTGCGTTTCTATTATTAGGAATTTGTATTTTGCTTTAAAAAACAAGACAGAAAACGAATATATCGATTTATAATACTTTAGGTTATAAACTAACACGTAATCTCAGGCACAGCTCAACAAAAGCTTTTAGCACCTAACATGTATCTCTTCAGCAAAGTTCTTTGTAGTATTACAAAATAAACCACATGCCAAGAATTATCTAATGCTAGAACAAGTCATAAAAGACTTTTGTGTTTTATCAGTTCACTTTTGGTTTCTGTGAGGAAGGATAAGTTGTTCAAAAAAGAAGATACAATTTTATGCCTAGTTCTAGACCCATACACAGCTTCATATGTTTGTTATTGTTTTGTTCCATTTTTGCATCTGAAACAAAAAAGGACAAGCAGAAGTAGTAGTTAACCTATCAGGATGTTGCTGTGCGTCCTTTCAGAGTAATAATACAGACAAATTTATAGAGAGTGAAAATCTCAGCAGTTTTTCAGCTTTGCAGTGTCAGGATGAATCAAATGTATCAATAGAGTTTTGTCAGAAGCAGAAGCCAGGCTTTATGGGAAGATAGATGCAGTAAGCATTATGCATTATAACCAAGCCACAAGTCAATAGAGATTAAATATTGATGCAGGTACCTTGACTAGTCAAAAAGCTAAAACAAATTCCTGAAACCTTCAGGAAACTTTATTATTATATGGATGAATGCATGCTAATCCTGCCGCTGCTTATGTTATTCATTATAGTGTGCTGGACTCTAAAGATGAATTTTCATGTGAAAAAGAAGGAAAAAAAAATGAAAATAAAAAAGCCCCGAGGCTGAAGAATAGAGCTGATATTAGATTTAGCAGCAGCATTAGAAAGAGTTTTTTTAATGAGCTGGTTCATACACCATTAACCCATTGTTGTGATTTAACCCCAGTTTGCAACTAAACCCCACATAACCGCCTGCTGACTTCCCCCTGGTGGGATAGGGAGAGAACTGAAAGGGTAAATGACAGAAAACTCACAGATTGAGATGACAGAATCACAGAATGGCTTGGGTTTGAAGGGAGACCATCTTGTCCAACCCACCTGCTAAAACAAGTTCACCTAGAGCAGGTTGCACAGGAATGTTTCCAGGCAGGTTTTGAAAATCTCCAGAGAAAGATACTCCATGAACTCTCTGGGGAGCCTGTTCCAGTGCTCTGACACTCTCAAAGTAAAGAACTTGCTCTTCATATACAGGTGGAATCTCTTATGTTTCAGTCTGTGCCTGTTGTCTCTCATCCTATTATTGGGCACCACTGAAAGGAGTCTGGTCTAGTTTTCTTTCCACCCACCCTCGAGATATTTATAAACATTGATAAGATCCCCTCTCAGCCTTCTCTTCGCCAGGATGAACAGTCTCAGCTCTCTCAGTCTTTCCTCACAAGAAAGATGCTCCAGACCACTAATCATCTTTGTAACTCTCCACTGGACTCCCCCCAGTAATTACTTGTCCTTCTTAAACTGCAGAGGCCAGAACTGGATGCAGTAGTCCAGATGCGGCCCCACCAGGGCAGAGTAGAGGGGAATGATAACCTTTGACCTTCTGGTTACACTTTTCCTAAGGCACTTCCAGATGTCATTGGTCTTCTTGGCCACAAGAGCACATTGTCCACCAGAACTCCCAAGACTTTCTCTGCAATGCTGCTTTCCAGGAGGTCCACCTCTAGCCTGTACTGGTGCCTGGGGCTATTCCTCCACAGGTGCAGGAACCTACACTTGCCTTTGTTGAATTTCATCAGATTCTTCTCTGCCCAGTCCTCCAGCCTGTCCATGCCTTGCTGAATGGCAGCACAGCCTTCTGCTGTATCAACTGCTCCTCCCAGTTTGGTATCATCAGCAAACTTGCTGAGGTTGCACACAGTCTCTGAAAGCAGATAGGAAGCTCAGCTTGCAGAATGAGATACAAGAATCTTTCCACCCCCAGAATTTTGATGTCACTGTAGCACTGCTTCATGCTGGTGAGTTGTCCTCAGGAAGAGCTTCGTCAGCCCCCCGCATTTGCACACCCCTTCTGCTGGTGGTGCGAGTGCTATGGCTGTAGGTGTGCAGCCCACTGCACCTGGCTGGGAGACGAAGCCCCTGCCGGACTCCTTGGGCACACCTGGGATGGGGGACTCCTTCTTGCTGTCCATGGCCCTGGGGCTGCATGACCCCATGGCCATGCCCCGCAGCAGGCTGGTGCCACCCACAGTGGGGCCAAGGGCCAGTGAATGGCACCAGGAGAAGGGGGAAAGAGCAACACCCAGACTATGTCAGGAAAATAGGAATTGATTTCATTTTTTTAAGTATAGATTTGATGGATCCCTGCTAGTGCCACCGGTGAGGTGGCCTCTTGCAGGGCTGGGGAGAGTCCTGGGGACTGAGGTTCCTCCTCTTTGGGGGGCGCCGGGGCCCCCCGGTCAAGCGGTCCCATCCCCGGCCGGGAGCGGAGGGGCTGAGACTGAAGCCCTGGGCAGAGGGACCTGCTGCCACCGCCTGCCCCGGCTCCTCCTGGGGCTGCTCCTGCTCCACAGGGATTGGTGCAGATGGGGGGCAGCTGGGACCCCCATGCAGAGCAGCCTCCGATGTGCTGGGCTGCTCCTCCATGTTGGAGCCTGCAGAGCTGCTGGTGGAGGCCAGACTGGAATTGAGATTTCCTTCCCAGGAGCTGGTGGGGCTGGGACTGGCTCCAGTGCTGTTGTCCTCCTCCTCAGCAGCACAGAACCACAGCAGCCTCCAGGCCTCATCACTGCACTGCTGCTCCATGAGGTTAATGAGGCCATGGACCAGTGGTGCTGCATGTTCTTCAAGTCCAGGCTGTATCCACTGGACCACAGCCTTCTCATCCAGCCCATGGCAGCACAGGTCGTGCAGGATCAGCTTTTCTGCTGCCCTTGCCAGCCACCATTCTTCCTCGTATATGGCCGCCAGCTGCCGGTGCAGCCAGGGCAGCCCGATGTAGAAGAGGTGCTGGTATCTCTGGAAAAGCGTTGCCCAGATCTCCGGTGGGAGGTCACCCATGATAGCCCTGGCCTCTGTCCCCACAGGTCCCTGTTCTCCCAGGAATGGCATCCCCTGTGGAGAGGACGGAGGGGATGCTGTGAGGCAATAGGGGTTGCTGTTGGCTGGGGGACTGGGAGCTCTCTCTGGCTGCTGGCGGCTGATGGCTGTGTGGGAGGCATGATGATGTGCTCCAGGTAGTCATCTCCTCCCCTCACAGAAAACTTGACCTTCTCCATCTGTCCTCTGTAGAGTGGGCAATTTGATGTCCTTTTTGCCCATCGCAGGATGCAGCCCAGGCAGAACTTGTGTTGGCATGGCTGCACAAATGCGATGCTCTTCTGAGCATCACGGCAGATGGGGCAGCTCTGCTCTTCCTCCATGGCCATGTTTGTGCTCCACACCAGGTTGAGGAGAGCAGAGGATGAGGAGTTGCTCCCTTTTGCTGGTGTCAGTGCTGCCAAAGGGTTTTGCAAGCTGCAAAATGGAGAGAGGCCACAGTCACTCACTGTCCCAGGGAGGGGAGGCAGGAAAAAATGTCCAGGCCCCTGGAGAAGGACATCCACCTATTTCTTAGAGCCCCATCACCTGACCCACAGCCACCTAGGGGGACGTTTCCCCACACAGCTCACCTCCACTGCTGCAAGCGTGTCTGGCAGTTCCCGGCTGCCCGAAACAAGCAGGGCTGGGAAACACAGGGGTTGGCTCCGGAATGGGACTGAGAGCTGCTGACAGCAGCCCCCAAAGCACCACCCAGCACCACGGGAATCCTCACTCAGACCTCCAGACCTTGCAGCCTGCTCAGCAGGAGTCCAGGCACGAGCCAGGCTGGGCCAGGCCCTGACTGTGACCCAAGATAAGCAGCGAGGGACGTGAGGTCACAGTCCATTGCTCGCTGATGTCACAGTCCACCACTTGGTGATGTCAGCATCCACCACTTTATTACAATAAGCCTCCACCACCTGGTCTCGTGTCACAGCAGGCCTTCTGACCCTGCAGGTGCACAGCATTAGAAGAAAAAAGAAAATATTGTTTCTTGTTTTCATCTCCTACATTTTCCTGTTGTTGTACCTTCATCACCTGAAATACATGCCCATGACTGTGTGTCTTGTTCCCACTCTTGAGGCCACACAGTGGTCTCCTGCAAAGGGGATGCATGATGGGACCAGTCAATCTGGACTGCCCACAGCTGGGTGATGCCTCCCCCAGATGGGAGCTACCTTTCCCTGTGTGATGCTGGGATTTCCAGGGAGCACCTGGGTGGTTTGTGTCCAGCCCTGGGTGAGAGTCTCCCACTCTGCTGGGTCGTGCCCACCCCCTGGCAGGAGGAAGCCTAAAGGGACATTTTACTCCAGCCCCATCCAGTCCCACTGACACTCATCCACAGTGCCAGGTCCCTCTCTGCTTACCAAGTTTGCCATGCCTCTTGTAGCTGGTGCTCCTGGCCAACTGTTGTGTTGGTGGTCCACAAAAGCAATGGAGCCTGATCCTGTATCTTCAGGAAGTAGTTGTAAATGCTGTCCCTCACAGTAGAGTGGAAGTGCCACATATGTCCTGCTTCTGACTCTGGGGACCCCAAGATACATCACCACGTGGGCCTGTGCTGTCCCAACATCTGTTCTTGACTCTGGCTTTTCTAGTCATGTCTAGTCATTAGTCCAAGCACTTATTTTTTTAAATTTAGGTGAGCGTTATGTGTTAGTGTTAAGTTTGACTGTGTGAGATTGAAGGCTGCTGTGTAAGTCGGCCATGCGGTTCTGCCAATTAAAATCTCATGAGGTGATAGCCTGTATATTCTACTCACAGAGCTTCACATCTACATCAATGGGAGATGCAAACACAGCCAGGCATTTCAGGCCACTCTCTGCACAAATTTTCACCAGTATTTTTTTAAAGTCAGAGACTTTCCTCTCTACAGCCCCACTGGATTGGCGTGACAGGCACAATGACACTTTGACTCTGTAGGGCTGTAGAGTTTTTATTCATTACTTGCCCAGTGAAATGAGTCAGGGAATATTATAGCCATGAATGAGTTCTCTCTGAAATTTCTTTTTGCAATGATTGTTTCATCCACGTGTTTCCAAGGACAGGCCTCCATCCGGAGAACGTATCTAAAAGTCAAGGACATACCCAAAACTGTAGCATCTAGGCCTCTGAATAAAGTAAATCTGCAATTTTACAAATGTTCCTCATTCTTCTGGCTGTGTCTGTGTCCAGTCTGTCTAAATGATCTTCAACCTGACCCTCCTCAACTGAGGGAAAGGCTTCCTTTCTCCAGACTTTCTTACCTCCAGGGTATGTGATTCCTGAGGGGTGATCTTAGCAGTAAAGACAGAAGCAAAGAAGGCATTAGTAATTCCACCTTCTCTGTATCCTCTGTCACTAAAGCACTTGCCTCATAACAGTTTAATAAGTAAAGCAAAAGCTGCAGCGCAAAACAAGGGATTCATTCACCATTTCCTATTGGCAGGCAGGTGTTCAGCCATCTCCAGGAAAGCAGGGCTCCACCATGCATAATGGTTAATTGGGAAGACAAACATCGTAACTCTGAGCATGCCCCCCTTCCGTCTTCTTCCCTCAGCTTTATACTGAGCATGACATCATACGGTATGGAATAGCCCTTTGACCAGTTTGGGCCAACTGTCCCGGCTGTGGCCCCTCCCAGCTTCTTGCACACCTGGCATAGTGTGAGAAGCAGAAAAGTCCTTGACTACTTAGCAGCAACTAAAACATCAGTGTATTACCAACCTTATTCTCACTCTAGATCCAAAATACAGCACTATACCAGATAGCAGGAAGAATATTCATTCTATTCCAGCTGAAACCAGGACACCCATCATAAGGTAAGAGAGAAAGTAGTGTATTGGAAATGTCTTGAAAAGTGAACATACCTTAGTTATACTTGTATAGTACTGCATAAGTAACCAGTAAAACAGGACAAGTCTGGTAGTGGGGGAGACTTCACAGAGAGTAGGAAATGGCTCGCTCACATGTGTGAAGGTTGAAGATTTAACTTCAAGGTCTGCCCTGAAACTTTCCAAATTGTGTAAATGTCACTATTGTAATGCTATACTTCGTTGATTGTTTCCAGTGAAATATCTCAGAGGGAATGTCCAAGTAAGCAGTCATCGTGAATATTGTAGTGACTACTTTGGCAAAGCTTCCACCACAGTAGCCACATTTTCAAAAGAGGAATTTTTTCCTGCTTGCAAGCTACAGTTTCTCTTCATGCATATACCTGTACTAAATCTAACCAATGTGTTTCAGGTTTGCGTTTATTTTATGACAACTACAGACCTGTAAGATGGCTTTCACTTCCTAAACACAATGAAAGGTTTAAGAGCTTGGCATCGCTTCCAAGACTACAACTCAGCAACAATACATTAGGTCATTAAATTGCAATTTATGTGGGGTGAGTTTATTATGCAGGTTAAAATTTTGACTGCAAGAAGCCAACATTGACACTTTTAGAAGGAAGAATTACCAGATAAGTGCAACTATTAAATCTACATAGTATAATTTCATTTTGCAAAAGTAATGTAGAAGGTAATGCTTGAGTAACACTAAAGATGTTGGCAAGTCATCTCAGACATCAAAATTAAAACTGTCAAGATGTCCTTAAAATCAAGTAGCTTGCATTGGCTCCTCACTACAAAGAGAGAAAAAATTAACACCCCTGGATTGGAGTTTGTTGAAGTAGCATATATTTTTTTTTAGTTCCATCCCACCTCTACGGTTATTTAATGGTAGCTGTTGGAATACATTTAGTAAACAGGTAAGTGTTGCACACCTGTTTCTCTCAAGGACTACATTAATTACAGTAAGTTCTGCAATGCATTTGTACATAAAACTTATTTTTTTGAAAGCCATATGTGAAAATTTACAGTATCCGCAAACAGTAAAGTTCAGGGAGCTATCAGTATTCATGGTAAGCCACACATGGTCCACATTTAACTCTACCTAATCATCCAGGATTTGTTCTCATTGACACAGCAGCAGAGTCACTCTAGAATCTGTCTGGCCTAACAATTTGTGAGTGACATAGACACAAGATTTGGTGTTCCACTGAGCAGGAGTCATAGACAAAAGCTCTCCCAGCTGGCATAGTACTTTTGTTGTTGCTCTTGCAAAGCAAAAAGTAAATTCAAATTTTTCTTCATCTGCCACATGCTTTCCTCTTCTGTTTCAAGTTCTATTTCATCCTTGTGCTGATCGATAAACAAAACTTCATATCAAAGTTTTCTTGCAGCAAACAGGACTTGCAGAGGTTTAGATGCATTTTCCTTTTCTCTTTCTTCTCATCTAATGTGTAACTTCTGTCAATTTATGTAGTTTATGTAAATACATCTAGAGCTTCAATCTGTGCAAATGAGACTTTAAAGTAAAGGTGCTATATTTTTGCAGAAAAAGGGTGCAAGTTTAAGAATGCACTGTCTTTCACTGTCTTCACTGTTTCTCTCAAATCTGAATTGCTCTATTAGGAAAACCAGAACAACTTCCACACGTAGCTTAATCTGAGCTAGCTAATAATGGTCACAAAAGGATCATATTAGGCAAACATAAAGAAAACTTTTTGTTGTACATTGGCATTAGCCTTATTAATAATGCATGTTCATGTGAAAGAAAGTGGATGAACACCACAACCCCATCCACCCAAGATAATCTCCAAAACCAGGAGTAAACCAGAGAAAAGATTGTCAGAGAACTTCCTCTCCTGAGGAAACTTGACCATGGAGACCCCATTCCCTGTGTACTCTGGGATGGCTGCAAAAAGTCTTGAAGAACACTATGAACATAACTCTTCATCAGATAGAAGTTAAGGATTAAAATTAGTCTGTTCCATTCCACAGTGGGTTCCTTTCAAGTCTCATAATGATCAAGAAAAAGTAGCTAAAAACTGCTGTTGTACAGTAACAATTTTTTTTATTCTTTGCTGGCACATTATCTCCAAATCCAAGTCCAAATGCCACTTTCAATAATGAAAGCTGAAGGTTAGCAAGAGCAGAAGAACCATGAAAGTTAGTGTCACTGTTTCTCTCAATGAACCCCATCTTGTTTTCCTCATTGCTCTCTAAGTCAGTGTTATGAGCCAGCATCCATTTGATTCAAAGCATTCAGGCATTCATTAAAAAAAATAAATCTTTTCCTCCCATGGGCAACCATTTTGTGCAGTGTAAAAATCAAACAGTGTTACAAATCATACGCAAACAAGCTGTACCAGAAAGAACAAGAGCAGCCGTGATTGCAGAGTGTAAAGTGACTCTCACCTCAATAAAGAGTCCAGAAGAAACCAGAAATGTGTCTATGTTTCACTTCCTAACCTTAAATTTTCATAAAATCCACAGCAAGTGCGTGCCATCCCCCAAAACACACCGAGGCACATCAGAAAGCTCTATTTCTGATATTTCAATTGGAGAAAAATCTCTACACTGCTCTTCCATGAACTGAGCTTCATGCTACTTCTGTTCTTTCTAACTGATGCACTCACAACAGAATAAGACCTGTAGTTAATACTTCACTTGAGTGTGATAATAATGAAGCAGCCTATATTTATACCATCAAAAGCACTCTTGAAACCAACTCCACCATGATGCTCTACAGGTCCTGGGTACCATGCATCCATGCGGCAGTAACACTGAGAACTGTTGCTCAGCTGCTCATACCACACCAACACCTCATCCTGTGTTATATTGAAGCTTATAAGGACATCTTTCAGTTTATTTGGTACTGGGAACCTAGGATTTTTTGTTAGAAGACTTATATACATTCAAGCACTCACACTACATATAGGAACCATTTGATCTCAGAGAAAAAGAAACCTGAATATTGTTATTACTAAACCCTGCACACAACTGTGGCTACCTTCACAGCTTTAAAATACGTACCTTCTAGAAAAAAAATAACATATCTCTTTAAACTTGCATTCCTTTTAAGTTTCCAGAGATTGAAAGTGTTCACACTTTTTGCTGGGCAAGAAGATATCTGTGCACAGAAATCAAGAAATGAGATTGCTTACACAGGCACTTAGGGATTCCCATAAAGGAGGTCATTGCCAACTGTGACTCTTTTTCATACTATAGCACAGAACACATAAGTGAATTCTGTATCATATGGTAGCATCATGTATGTTGCTTTACTGATACCTAATAAAAGTTCTTACTGGCTTGTCAGCAAAAGCTCTTCAAATCTTTAGCCTAAAATAACACCACCTTTCTCATTTTGTATGTACATAAGCAAAGAACAGATTGAATATACCAAAATTCTTAAAAATAGTTCCAACGTAACATTTTAACTTACTGTATTATTATTGCTACTGAGACAGCGCAAAGAAAGGATTTGATTTGGATTCTTTGGACTGGGTTGTTGGGGTTTTTTTCATTCTCACAAAATACTTTGAGGAAACCCTTTGCATGTTAATGAAATGTAAATGCTCTCACTTATTAAAGGAGAAATACTCTGAGCCATCAGGAGTATCACTCTTCTAAATGAAACATGGATAGTTGCATTAGAGTGGGTTATGTTCAGCTGAGCTCTGCAGAAGATTTTATCGAGTTAGCTGCGTATGTTTTCAGCTCAAGAGAATGGGTACAATTCACTAGAGAAAAATCTCATGATAGGGTTATTTTAGATACGAGTATTTGTTTTGAATAAATAACTGCATCTCCCTGTCTTAAAGATGTGTTACCGATGCACTAATAGTACTGGGCTTACTTTATTATCATGAGGGTTTATGGATTTTTCTGAGGTTCATGGGTTTATATATACAATGTTACCATATATAGCAAGAGTAAGAGATGAGATGATAAAATATGCAACAAAATTCAGACTCATAAACCCCCAAGCAACAATTCTAAATATGTAATAATTTTGCTTATTAGGTAAGGCTGTTTTGGGAAGGGTTTTGTGCAAGATATGAAAGTGTATTTTTAACCAAACATATTAGATCACTTTACTGTCATGCAAAATGTAAATTAGGTTCCTAACACTGACAACTTGTAGATGGAGAAGAAAATGTATTTAGAAAGTAACCAATCACCAGCCCAACCAACAAAAATCAAGTGACATTTTTATTATCAGTAAAATATAATTGATTTTTGGATAGGAAGAGAAAGGGGTTATTTTACAAGGCTAAAGTCCTGAGTCTGTTCAGTGCTAAAAGCCAGCCAAAGAGAGGACTTGGGCATCTGAGCATCATCTCCTTGCGTTCTTGCCCTCTCATGTCAGAGTCTGAGGCTGTCTCTAATGAAAACTGAGCTTACTTCATTTCTGCTAATGTATGATAGAGTGTAATTGTCTTTGAGAGATATATTAATCTGCTTATCTCTATGAACCGCTACACATATCATTACAATAAGACAATTGCACTTACACTGAACAGAATAATAGACTAAGATGTCCAGCACTGAATACCTGATCACAGTTCATCATATTTCAAAATAATTTCAAGTAGCTTTGTTAGTCTGTAGCAGGATTTAGGAGCTGATTGACTGCATGTGGTTTGCTCATTAGAAAACCCAAGCTAGTGACACTTTGTGAGAGTCGGTCTGAAGAACAGTTTCTGCCTGAACATCGCCATCAGGGACTTGGAGAACAGATGGACTGAGAGAAAGAATTGGACAATGATTTGGAGAGAGGCCTGAAGCAAGGAATTGTGTTGTGCAGGTCTCTCTGACCTGGGGGCTACAGGTAACAATGGCTGCTGTATGGACTCTACCTGCTGCCTGAGCCAAACTTGCCCCCACCACCTGAGAGGAATTGCGTTACAAAGGCCTCTCCGACCTGGGGCAAATAACTGCTGTCCAGAAGATGGATTTTCACCTGTTGCTCGAGCCAGACTTGCCCCCCACCTCCTCCCTGTAACAAAGGCCAACAAAGAAGAGCATGCGCAGAGGCTCGCCAAGGGTCTTGAGGTCACCCAACAGACCAGTAAGAGACTCCTGAACCAAGGCGACGCAGGCGCAGACTGGCTCTGGCAAGCAAAGCGGGGACTCTTTGGGCCTGCGCAGTTAAGCCTGGATTGCACAATAAAGGCGGAGATTGGCGTTGATCTACGGGAGTGAGGGGGGGTGAAGAAGCATAAAAGACAACTCCTGATGGGACATCATGGAGATCTCCCCACCGGAGGATCCTGAACCACGACGGAGGTCCAGAAGGACTCTCATCATGGGACCCGAGACCAGAGGGACGCCTTTGGAGCTCGTTCGGTGGTAAACCCAGCCTCATTTCTG
This sequence comes from Caloenas nicobarica, assembly GCF_036013445.1. NCBI lineage: Eukaryota > Metazoa > Chordata > Aves > Columbiformes > Columbidae > Caloenas > Caloenas nicobarica. The sequence goes on along the minus strand of NC_088284.1, from coordinate 72,323,470 downwards.
CCTTTTCTTTTTACTTTTCCTTTTTCCTCTACTCTCTCTATCGTGTGCCGCTTTATGGGCAAATTAATAAAGCAACACTGCTTGATTGAATTATAACCCCTTGGCTTTTTGGTTGCCTTAATTTTGCACCTTGAGATCAAGGTAAACGAACCATCACGAGTCCATCACCGAATGGACCGTGACACACTTGATGCCTACAATAACCTGCAACAGTTTACTACATAAAAGCTTGCTGCATGTACACATTTTAGCACATAAGTAGTAGTCTGCAAATATACAATACTTGATGTCAATATTTGATTATGCAACTCTACTGATGACCCCTTAAGACATGAGATAAAGTATCTTGGGTCTGTTACAGGAGGACTTTTCCTGGCCTGCTTAGGTGTTAAAAAGGGATCTGAAGAAGGGTAATATATTCTGAATATATCTAATATACAGCAGCAATAATTTGTTTTATATACTATGTGTCTGAACACATGCAGAAGTAAGTGGGAATGGGAAAATCTTATGCCCTTATTCTGTTTCTCAGCCTAGCTGTGAAGGCCCCAACATCCTAACCTTGCTATGGCAATGTAGGTAAAACATTCTCTCTTGCAGTGATTCTAATATCAGAGAAGAGTTAGGTTTAGCTCAGTAAAGCCAGCAATACTCAGTAAACAGTACCACCCAGGCCAGGATGAAAAAAGGAACACGGACTTTTGCATATATTCTGTGATTTTTATTGATCTGCATCTACACGTATCCTCAAAACTCCCATCTTAACCTCTCCTAAACCAAATTTTCATTTTAAACTTCAGGAGGAATTATAGTTGTATATGGAAAGGAAGTGTACAACTTGGTTGCACATGGCTTTTTCAAAATAAGCAATATGTAAATCTAAAACTCCTGTTTTGTCATTAAGTCATTGTTTCTGAAGGAAAGAACATCATAAATCTGATCTTCCTGTTTTCTGGAAAGTATTCTGGTTGGGGCTGGATAAAAAATATAGTTAGTAATCTGTAAAATTTAAGTAATACAAATGTTGTCATAATCCTAACTTGACTTCAGAAAGGCAGTTGTGGTTTTGTGTTCCTGTTTGAGAAAAGACTTCGTGCAAGAATTCTTGTATTTTTCCTGTCTCACACATACTTATTTCATAAGTCACTGTTTGATGTTTATTCACATTCACTACATAACAAAAGTATAGTAACACAGGATGCAGTTATGTTAGCAAAACAGGTATTATCCTCATTTTTTCTTGTCACGTCAGTGCTTGTATGACAAAGAAAGAAGCTTGCAAGTGCCCTGCTATTCTCACAGTCCTTTTTCTCACATTACATTTCTCAGATGCTTAACTACCTGGCAGGAACTTAATCATACAAAGGTAAGTTTAAATTAGTGTAAACTCATGCAGTTCACTGATTTCAAATGCTACTTGTCCCACTTATGACAGATGCCAGTTCTCAGTAGCTGTTTCCTAAGTACTCAAAATATTTTGTCATTTTTTTTCTAAATAGCAAAAAAACTCCAACAAATGCACTTAATAAAACCTTTTTTGTTTGTTTGTTTTTTTGTTTTCCCCACCAGGCACATGGAAAGAAAAGCAATAGAAAGGTGAGGGGAAAACAAGCAAACCAAAATAAAAAAAACCAACAAAAAACAACAAGAACAAAACCCAAAACAATAACCATCACCTAGAACTGGATTTTTATTCCTACTAGGATGGACAAATACCAGTGCGATATTGTTAAAATTCTAAAGAAAGTGAGATTTATTTGATTTTTCATCATGCACTACCTTGGGTCTGTCACACTATAGAAAACAAGCTATTGGCTCTGAGGCCCATATCTTTTTCAACCAATCTCTTTTCTTTAGAATCGTGCACTTTCCATGGTCTAACAGAGCTGTAAGTCTCGAAGTTAAATGTGTATTGATGAAAGGATGGATTGAATCATGAAACGAAAATGTACATTGAGTTGAGTCTTAATACTTCTGAGGTTGTCTGTTCACAATTGACACTGCTGCCATTCCTGGAACAGAGGTAGATGCCCATGCTTCTCTCTCTCCATTTAGCAAAACACCAGCTAAAGAATTGCTTTTCTTCTGCAGTGATCAACTCAGGGTGGGTGTAAAAGGACAAGTCCACCTGGATGCATTCCTGTGTAACCTGATCTAGGTGTTCCTGCTCTGGCAGGGGGATTAGACTAGATGATCTTTCTAGGTCCCTTCCAATCTCTGACATTCTGTAGTTCTGTGAAGTCGAGGTCCAATAGCCATTCCGAGCCCTGAGTTCTTTAAGGGGTTGTTGGATGGAAAGTTAGGGTGCAGTATCCAGTGACTTCTGCTCTCCTTTAACCACGTAGGAAACCTGCAAAGACTCTTCCCTATGCAAGTGAGTCTCAAAGAAAAGACAAGAGAGGGGCCACAGGAAAAATGTATTAGATTTGGAGCTCTAAATGAGCCTATGTGCTCTTACTACCAGTACTGAAGCAGTATGGTACATTAATTCCTTAGCTACTGATGCACCTTCTCCTACTTTGTGGTGAAGTTATTTGCTCTCCGCTGCAGACATGAAACCTTCTGATATCACAGCTGCTGGGGAGGCAGAACATCCATAGTGAGAACTGAATTGTCACCAATAAGAGAAATTGTCACCAGAAAAAAATTACTTATACCCAGTAGCGCATCAAAGTTTGAGTCAACAAGGAATCTAGAAGCAGTTTAATTCAGTTATCACTTTTACTGTAGATACAAAAAACTTTTGTGGCATAATATTCTAGATACATATAGACATTGAGTCGCCAGAAACATCTCATTTTACGATAATGATTGTGTTGCCAATAGTAACTTGTAATAGAGATGTGTAAGTATTATTTCAATTTCTGGCCATGTAAGCTCCTAGTAGACCAACTTGAACAGACACATAAGAATTCTACTTAAAAAAATGTTGGTACAGTCACCTATTCCGTAGAATCACATTTTCTGTGAGCAAATTCTGGTATTACCTTCTGCAAGTAAATTAAGGTATTTTAAGAGCCAAACCCAGCCCAAATTTTGGGAGGAACAACACTACTGAAATGTTACAGAACAGTTTAAAATTACATATATGAACTGTGGAGAATACTAAGTTAAGTTTCCCCCAAAGAACTTTATCGTTAAAATTAATTCCCACTAGTTCAAACTCCAAGAAACAAGGCATGTGAAATATCTCTGCCCTCTGTGAGAATGGTAGGTCTTTTTCTAGGGGAGATTTGTAAAACTTTATGTGGGATAGAGATGCACAAATTCTATTAATGAGGTATCTATTCAGGCTTACCTAACCTTTAGCAATGTGAAAAGACACCTTCTCAATGACTAATGAATAGTATATTCAGGCTTCATCCAGTCTATCAACCGTCAAAAGAACTCGCCACAGTTATATATAAAGTTAAGATATTTTACGAGAATTCATAAGCTGCAATGATTTTACACAAGAAATAAGTGAAAACCCAGTGGAAAGGAGCGCTAAATTAACCCATCTCCTTAAAAAGAGTAAAGGCTCAGCACTGAAACCTGCATGGAGAAGAACAGCAAAGAGTTTCTGAACTGGAGAGGCTTTCTGGGCTTTTCAAAATGGCAGTAGCTGGAATATGTTTTCCTTTAGCTTTGAAACCTAGCTCTTATCTCTGTTGGACAATTCTTTTGAGAACACATCTGCCATCAACCCCTCAAGGAAGATCACAGTCACTTATAGGCTGCTAAGAAGCAACAAACAGAGCTGAAATGTAAAGTAGTGAGTGGAGCTAAGATGGGGATAGGGGCAGTTAAATGTACAAACCACATCAGTGAGACTACTTATCCAATGCCTCAGCTTTAATTAAATGCTGGCAATAATGGTGCAATGACAGTATACTTAGAGGACAATTCATACACTTCTTTTCTACCATTCAGCTTCAAAGCTTCTAGTTCCTCTCAGATGTCATCAAAGGACCTCTCTGAAGTTAATGACAATGTTCAAGTTATATTGTTTCTCTTTGAATAGACCAAAGCTTTTCCTAAGAAATCCAGCAGCTGATCCTTCTTTTTTGTTGCTTTACTTTCTGCAAAGTTCTTAAAACCATTTTTGAGGCTTGGGGTTGAACATACCCACTGCTGTTACCATTTCAAAGAGTTAATCTAAATATGGTAACTTCTTTCACAGAATATATGGGAAAACTTATGCCTAGGCCAGGTATTCAGTGATTCTGTTTTTCTCAGATCTTTTTCTGACATACATTTATTTTAATGGTTTTCACTGTTTATATACTAATACGAAGTACCATTAATTCAGCCAGAATATTAGACAGGCTCTGAGACAGTTGTTTCCATCTTCAAAAGGGAATTCAAGTACATTAGTCTTACTAATGATGATTGCATTTATTTACAAGACCTGAAGTTAAATGTAATTTAGTCTAGCTTCTGGTCAGAAGTATAATAACAAAGCAGTAACAAGTTTATTGACTGATTTTACAATCATGTACTCACCTTCACTCTTCCTTTGTTGCTTATTTTAACCTACATGTCCTCCATTGTGAGTGCCTTCCCCAGTAGTTTTACCTTTGTAGTGGAGTGCTGCAACTATGGCAACTTCTGGAAATGTTCAATCAAAACCTGAATGTAGTAGAACTTTACCAAAGTTTTATTGTCAAAAATGTGCTTAAGGAAAAACAAGCCCTGTATCTGAATCTGAAAAATGTGTTGAACTTCTAGGTTACACAGTTTAAAAATTCAGATGAGAGAATTCTTCATTTGAACTGCGAGATTATTTAAGCCCTAGACTCAGAATCAAGACAACAACAAGACCCCTGTAAGCAGATATAAAACAAATTATTTAAAGCCTTGTTACATATTTTTAATATTTAAAAAATATTTTAAATCTCTATTTATGGCCATAGCTTTTGAACTCTGTATTTATGGTCTTAGTTTACTTTAGTTGTTAGGCTTTTCTTCCGTCATTGTCTCTTGCAGTAGTGCTATAGCAGAGGTTGGAGCAGGATCAAGACACGTAGTTACGCTGTTGTGCATACTCTTTGTGAAGGTTTTTCTGCCATGATACACTCCTGACAGAAGGAAAGAATTCTCAGCATATCTCAACTTACGCGACTCTCAGCATTTGATAATGGTTCCATATAAAGAACAATAGTGTAAGGTATAGGTAATATTAACTTGATGAATGTGATTCATGATACTACTTTACTGTAGACATTTTTGAAACCTCAGTAGCTATTATATACAACTTTCTTAGAATCTCAAACACTTCATATGTATCTTACTCTTATTCTCACTGATCCACATATCTTTCAAAGAAAATGGTAACATGTAACATGTATCAGACTGGACTAATTTGAGAATAGAGTCATTGCTATACAATAAGATGGACCATTATAGTTATCTACATCATCTCACACTAAAAAACAAACAAACAAACAAAACAAACAAACAAAACCAAAACCACACATACACAAAAAAAAAAACCAACCAACCCACCACTCAGAAAAATAACTTCAAATATATTCAAAGTGAAGACATTCTCCAGCTATATTTTTTCCCACATTTTTCTTCATTTGTTTTTCTGGGGGTCTTTTGTGTTTGGTTTGTTTTGTTTTTTGTTTTTGTGTGTGTGGTTTGTTTGTTTGATTGTTTTTGTTTCTGGATATGGTGGCAAACATTTATTTTTCAGAAGATGAATTCACTCATTAAGACCGTCTTTGATAGGCAAATACCAAGACAAACTTCTGCTTATTGGAAGTTCTTTAAGGTCACTTGAGACATTGCATTTAAAATCCATTTATTTCTTGATTGGACTCAAGCAGACTCTACTGGCACAGACTGTTATGAACACTGTTCAAAATAGAAGCCACATTTCTCTTAATATTAGGGTTTTTTTCAGAAGAAATGCAGGTAAAGATAAAGCATGTGCATTCTTCAGACACTTGACAAGATCACAACACTGTACATGCTAAAACATTCATGGAAACAACCTCCACTTTTGTATGCTTATGAATTATTTCTTCCTCAGTCTTTCCATATTACTTGAAAATAAAACATTTGCTCTGAATGACTTTCAGCATAGCAATACCTGACAGCATCACTGTCTAAATCCACTTTGGCATCCATGTGAGGCAGTCAAAACCATTTACATCCATGTTAACAAGAGAGCACCTAAGCAAAAAAATAAGGTGGTTGGGGGTGAGGGAGAAGGAGTTTCTGCACATTTCAAGGAGTTACAAGAGCCAAACCAATCCTAATCACCTGGGCAGCTCAGTTAGCTGAGGACTGATTTGTAGAAGGAATATACAGATTTTTTGCACATTATATACAGTTTGTCAAGTGTGTCACTGAGAGCTTTGTGACCATTTATGGGGTAACTAAAACGAGCAAGCACTACTGTTGACCTTGCAGAGGAAAAAGACTCTCATGCAACCAGCAAACAAGGATTTTGTGGTAGTACTTGGTCAGGTTCGTCAGGTTGAAGCTGTTCATTCCCACTAGAAGTTGTGCACATCATATGACACAGAGGATAGTCTGTACTGAGTAGCAACAATAGGTCAGAAAAACCTCATTTCCATCTAAGGTGGCATTACTTAGAAATTTCTGCTATTTGGATTTATTCTAAGGAGGTTAGGTGGTCTTTGCTTAGGTGTACACTTTTTGATTGCCTCTAAGTTAAGAGAATGCATCATCTAAACTTGAATCTAAATCAAATGCATCCCAAATTGCAAATGATGTCATGAATTAAAATTCAACTTGCAGCACACAGATGACTTTCTATACTCAGTAGTACATTGACTCATCTAAACTAAATAATGGTGTGGAAATCAGAATGAGTAATTGTTTAAGGTGGCTTCCACTTACGTACTGTTTTTCTAGTTTCACTCAGTAAAGGCCAGCTCAGATGTTCTTATTTTCACCTGGAATCTTAGAATCCCTGAAAGCTAAATATTTCTGTATTACAAAGAGAATGGGATTGCCTTTGAGGGAAACATTATTTCAAGCAAAATAATCCCTCCCCTTTGAGCTGCATACATCTGAAATTTGTAGATGTTTGGAACCAGAGGAATCTATGCACTTCAAGAAACCTGATATCCATCATAGATACTGCAAACTGCATTCTGTGAAAAATACATATGTTACAAGATCAAGCCTTTATAATGAAAATTATACTGCAACTGAAAAAAGGAACTGCAAAAAGATCTTCCCTCAAGTCTTATGTTCTCTAAGGTGTTTTAGGCCCTATGTAGGGGTTCAATTTCCCTTGAAACCTTAACCAGAACTTAGGCTCCTGAATGCCTTGGGGGATCTGGACACAAACCAATAATAAATGTGATAGATTTGTAAATTGTCCATAGAGAATCCTCAAGCAGTGAAAAGAACGTGTAAAGAAAACTAAAGATCTGGTTTTCCTTGCCTTTAGGATCTTTTCTGGTGATCGATTTTCCATTTCTCAGGCAGGATTTCTGTCTTCAGTTGTCTTTCTATTGCTCTTTGACTTCTTTCCTTCACGTTTGTCCTTTCTTGTTTTCTTATTGGGTTGATAACCTCTAGACTAGACTATAATTTTCCTGGAGCATTTTAGCACTACATTCTCCATTGTATATGCCAGCCACAAACCATGTTAAAACAAGGCAATATCCAACTGTTCCAAATATCTATACCCTAGTAAAATTCTCTTTAGGAGCTGGACATTAATTACTACAACTCAGCTATAACCAAGGCATATTTGCAACAGCTAATAATGGTAATAATTTTGCCTGCTCTGTATTGTTCCTCTTTGATATGTTCCCTGTAGTTGTTATCTGGCATTTTTTCTGTGTTTATTTTCCATTTTCTTTCCTGCAGAATTTAGTATTCCATGTCTGATTCTTCATTTTATTTTTGTATTTGCTAAACTGCGATTTTCCAGCCCCAAAAATCCTTCAGTTATATGAGGAAAGACACATATATCCTCTTGTTTGTTTGTTTGTTTGTTTGTTTTCCTCTTTTGACCTTGGTTTCCTTCAGTTTTACAGTTGGAATGACCTTCTCCATTACACGTAATTTCTCAAAGAGTGGATGGTAATTACTTGTTTTTAATCAGTGAAAAAAAATAGTTCCTATATAAAAAATGTGGTCACTCCCTTTCTGAAATCCTTCCTCCTCCTGTGTTTTCTCTTGTATTGTTAAACTCTGCCTGTGCTCTGTATTCTTTTAATGCTAGATACAAACAAAGTAACAATTCATGTCTTCACCTCTGTGTGTCAATAGACTGTCCTTAAACTAGAGATTCCTGCTGCTGTAATTCTTGGCATCACATGAAACATCTGTTAATAAAAGTTGTGATAGCCTGAGGTGTGCTCCTTTCCACATGTCTACTATGTGTGGCTGTGATATCTCTTCTTGTACAGCAGGAAGACCCAACAAGATTAAAAAAAAAATCAGACTTCATGTAAGCATATGCACTAAGGAGTCTTATCCAAAGCTTTGAGCCATTATGTGCAGCCTGGGTCAGCAACGCCAAGAGCCTGGTGGGGTCTGCTCATGCTGTTATTCACGATTCAGTGGTTTGGCTGCAATCCTGCACCAACACCTAGTGCTAAATCAAACTTCACTCCAACTACATCCTCATTGTGACTGTACATGTCATACAGGTTATTGTCACCTGAGTTTACAAGAGCAGAGCGGCAGAACTGAGAGTACAGCCAGAATAACATGTTTCCTGTTTCACCTTTCATGTATTTCAGTGGAAAGGTTTAAATAGTTCTCCAAATTGAGTCAAATCTAAGCAGATCAAATGATGGAGCTCTTCCACTTACAAGGAAAAATAGATTTTCATAGTCTGAAAAAACCTAATTTTGGATCTTGTAGATATGCACATAAATAAAGAGGCATTGCTCTTCTGAAGATCACAGAGAGTTGGCCATGAAAAGCTTCATAGTTTGATCTGTATTCTGACCATATATAAAGCTGTACATGCCCACTGAATGTAAAGGCATTAAATGGCTGGAAGGGAAGACAGAATTTGCCCTTTTTTAAGAATGGGTTAGTAAGAAACAGATACTTCTGAGCTTTAGTGCTGTGCAACTGTTTCCCAGTACAGTGCAGCAACACTAGACAGCAGCAAAAGACATAGATTACCAGTTGTTGTGTTTTTATTGGCTAGGAGAAAATTTTGGCAAACATCAGACTCCCTTATTAACAAAGAAGACACAGAGGGCATCTGTATGGTATTACAGTCCTCTTGAATCTATTTTTACCCTATGCTGTGTGCTAATCATAAATTACTTCCATTACACTAGCACAGATATAATTTGTGCGTGTAAATTCATATGAATTCAAACTTGTCTACTTTTCCAAATGAGAAGGGAGATGTGCTTGAGCATAGCCATTTATTGGTCCCACTGACATAATATATAGCAGCAGGATCACAAATATTATAAAAAATGTGTAAAAGAAAGTAACAATTTTTACATAATGCCTAATGTATGTACAAATGAGAACTGTGACAGAGAAAAGTCTTTCAGGCAAATGAAAATAATTAAAAGAATGCTCCCGAAAAATCTTTGCTGTGGACTGTTTATCTGAAACCAGCATATCTTTAGTAGAACCTTGGTCTCTTTTATAACATCAAGTGACAAATTTATGATAGATGATGTAAATTGGTCTTTATAACAATGCCTAAGAAAACAGCCATAAAAAATAGGGTTGCTGTGTCATCAACAACATCACAGAAATGTGTCACAGCCAGTTGATGTGGGTGCTTGCCAGAAAATCTCTAAACACTTGCTTTCAGTAGAATGTGAATAGAGATACAAAATTAGCAACCCACAGTCATGGTGAGATTCTTACCTGTATGCTAATTATCTCTTTCTAAGTATGCAGTGGGTCTGAGTAAAAGCATTAAAATCATTTAGATAATTTGGCAAAGGAAATCTCAAATGCATGTAAAGAACCAATGCTTCAACTCTGATTATTTTTTCAAGATTATTTTTCAGTTTCTACTGCTGAATTTTCACTACGGTTCATTGCCTTTTTTAGTGTGTGCTGTCTATTGTTTTACTCCACTTCCTTAAACAAATCTGCTTATACTGTATTAGCCAGGGAAGTACATAAGGACATGTACACTCCTCACCAGATCATAAATGAACATACATGTGTCATGAGAGATACTAAAGTACATGATTTCAAGAATCAAAGGAAAAGGAACTGAACTCAGTTATTGCAATCTAGTGCAGGGTGCCACTGCAGGGAGCTTTCCAAAAGTGGCAAAACTCTTGGAAGACAATTAATTACCCCAGTTTACTGTTTGGTTTTGGTTTTTGTTTTTGTTTGTGGTTGTTTGTTTGTTTGTGGTTCTTTGTTTTGGTTTGGTTTTGGTTTGGTTTGTTTGTTTGTTTTTGATTGTTTTGTGGGTTTTTTTCTACAAATAGTCAACATTATCAACTTTTACTATTAAACAACCAGCAGTTGCTGGTGATGATGGCACAATGGAGAATAAACTGAGTTATTTTTGTTTGCTTTCTATTTTCACTCTAAGATTGTTTTTTTCTCTTTTTTATGTGGTATTGAAGTGTAAAAAGAAAATGTTTTTCAAGTGAAAAAACAATCTTGCTTAATAAAAGTCCTCAAAAACTTAGAATAGTCTATAAATTGCCAAGCAACATAAGACTTTCAATGATTTTACAATTATAACACCAGGAATGCCATTGGATGTCCAACATATTTAATGATGCTGAATAGTTCACAAAGTTGTCCCCATGCTTCTGAATATTGCCTATAGTTTGGCTTTGCTGAGTATTCTTTCTACAAGTTGTTTGAAAACTCCTCTCTTATTCTTTGTTATCTAATATTTAGATTGTGTGGGTTGTCATCTTAGCCAATATGATTTTTTTTTCTTCCTGGTTGGAAAAAGCTTTTTAAGTAAGTAGTTAAAGGTGATGCAAAATTAATACTGAATAGAACAGTTCTGAGTATTTTTCCAGTTTTGTGCTAATAGTGACATCTTGAAGACTTGTGAAGATTATTATGAACACTCAACAATCACTCAAATATTTCCTAAATGATATTTTGCCCCAACTCCAAACCACACTTTACACAAATAAGTGAACAGAATCCATTTTTTAAAATTGTATTGCAGCTTTGAAGTGCCATATATGAAATGATACTTCTTTGTACTATCACAGGTTACAAAGGAAGTTCTGAGAATGTTGGAGCATTGAGAAAAATAGGCAGTATTTATGTTAGCTCTTTTGACACTCAATACAAGGGATTGCTGGACAATTTTAATAATCAAGGTTCTGGAGGCTGAAAGAAAAATATGGCATCATAAAAGTATGCCTAAGTATGCACAGCGGCCTTCTCTGAAAGGTAAAGATTTTGTGATACTATATCACTGGGGTTAGAAAATCTCCTTCCCTGCCTGTGACTCCTCATGTTCTAAATTCCAGTACTGTAATATTTTTTTAAGTTCAGATCATAAGAACTTGACTTGAAGCTAGCAAAGTCTAGATGAGATGCTTCTTTTTCCCTCTGTTTTTCTTGTTTACATTTTTGCATGGCCTGCAATCTATCTTTTGAGTAAGCTTAAGCTTAAACTTAAGATAAAGCATGAAATTGTAATTCAGTGAACTGGGATTTTTCTCTGATGTTGCTCAGATTTTCTATGTTGATGTGGGCCAGCCATTCTCAGCACATCCACACTAGACTACCGCGATACATTAACGGCTTTTATATTCTTTACCTTCTTCTGCTACTCCATTGCCCTTTGCCTCCTTAACTGTCAGGGAATGGCAGGATATGGGCATAAAGATATAACAATGCAGGTTGAAGCTTCATATTTAATTATATGTGTGGTTATTCCTGCCTAATTATATCAGATGTTGGACTTTTCTTCAAGATAATAATGAAAGGTAAAACATGGAAAATATATCAGCAGTCTCAACTGTTAGTATTTTTTTTTTAATCTAAATAGCAAGGCATGTTCATCTTGTACATTTGTTTATTCACTTCGGTTTAAAGAATATGCAGTAGTTCATTGCTCCAGTTGCTCTGAAACTGTGACTGTGACTGTCACAAATACTATTCAGGGCAATATCGTTTAGCTCTAGCTTTCATAAGAACTGTAAGAACTAGCTCAGAATCAGTGAATATAGTCATTAAGAAAATACTAGTTAATAAGTTAGGTAGAGCAGTGATCTTCTGTATGAATGAAGATAGTCTGTAATAGAAAATATACAAAAATGGGACATATGCAATGCCAGTTAGATAACCTTGATTAACAGACAACTGCACCAAATGCAAGAGACAATCAACTGCTTCTAGCTGCTGTTATTTTCATAAATATTAATACCCTGGTGGTATTAAACTTTACTTGAGATTAATAATTATTCCCTTAAAAGGTATAATCAGGAGAACATCATTTTCACAAAAAATTCATTGAAGATATCACCTGAAGAGATTTGGCAAACAAAAGTCTAACAAATTGTACAGTCTTTAAAAAAGTTCAAATTGAAGTCATAGATGTTTGGGGAAAAGCCTGAAGTCATAAAGCTCTGGACATTCTTGGCTCCTGGGATAACATAAAGCTCAGGCCCCTAGAACACTTTTAAAGATCATGTTACTGCTGTCATTAGCAGTAAGTGTTCCTAGATGTTGAAGCCTTGATAGTCTATGCCACTCTTTATTCATACATAGACCACTGAGTGATGTTTCTATAGATCACGACAACAATACACACGAAATACACTCCCTGTAAATAGAAGTGTTTCCAGTTACGACTGTGCAGGAAAATTATTCATAGATTAAACATCCTGTACAAAAAATAGTGTTAGTGAAGAGCAAGTATACAACATGTATAAAACTCTTTTTCTAATGTATAGAGTTATTAGCTATCATACAACAACTTTTGTAAGGAGTTTTGCAATGAGACCAACAGATATGGCCGGACACGCATGATTACACTTCAGTACCCACGTTTAATGTTCCACATTGGCAGCTGCAAAACTGGAAATCCGTCGTTACACAAAATGTCCAAATCATAGAGTACCAGCTTGAAATGAATTGTAGTCTACTTGCCTTATTAATAACATTATTTTACATATAGTTTTGAAAATATTCTTACAATTGGACACTATGCTCTACTTTTGAGTTTTAATATTAGAAGAACTATTAGTTACACGTTCTTGCTAAAAAAAAAAAAAAGGAGGCTACTGTGTAAGGCCCATAGTGAAGAGCAATACTGCCTTCTGAGAAAACCACGGGGACAGGAGCAAATCTGGATAGAGTTGTAGTTAGAGCCATTAAAACACATTGAACATGACTTGCAGCCACAGCCCACCAGGCAGTGTTGCAATTGGATTCCAGGCCTCAGCACCAAACACAATGATAACAGACATGATGGGAACTTCAGTGTCCTTGAGTCATCAGGGACAGGAACTTCACCCCACAGCTCATGGGTGTGTGACAAAAGAAACTCAGACAATATGTGTGAGTTAGTACCTAGTTCTGTATTTTACCATGGAAAATATCTCACTGAGTTGTGAACCAGTCAGTAGGCCTCTTACAAGTCCCGTCTTAGAATTGAAACTAGATATTAACTCAGAGAAAACTGCCAATAGAAAAAGTACAAAGTACCAAAATATCCAAGAAAAACAGTGGAGGGTACTAAGATGGCACCTCAGCAATACTGAGCATCAGCCGGATGCAAGGAGCACACTTCCACACCTACCCGTCCTGTGTGTGGCCAGCAGAGACTCACTGGGTGCCTGTGCTGAGAATGGTAGGCATGCTGCCATAGTAGCCTAGTAGCATGTTACTTCTGTCTGATTAATGCTATGTGCATTAGCCAATAAATAATATTTCTGTAGTGACGAGTTCTATACAATGCTGTTTGTGGAGACTCATCACATGGTTCAAGAAGCCCAAATATGCATGAAGCTATCAAGAGTGGATTACATCTATACTTATGCATATGTCTTCCAAGCCAGTACCCAAGTACTCTCATGGAGTCTGAAGGCTATCGAAATCCTGGCCATTCAGATGATCTGTCAGCGGAAATTTTCCAAAGGGACTACAATCCTGACAGCACTAAAACCTGTAAAACATGAGATCCAAGATAGGAGGAAGGTGAGGATGCCTTTACTGCCCAGTTAATGCCATTCCTACCCATGGCTGCAGAGCAGGGTAGGTTGAAAATCCTACATGTATTATACCGCGGCTCACTGCTTTTGTGTAGTTCGTTTTCCATAACACCCGGCCTGGGATATCAGCAGTCTTTGACACTGTGTTCAGTTTTGTGAGGTACTGGTCTGGGGGCTTGGCTCAGCTTTACCTGCTACTTTACTCAGCAACAGAATGGCTAAAGGTAAGATATGCAATACAGAATTCCAAACAAAAAGGGGATACTGCAGAGTCACAGTACGGGCAAGATACCAGTCATATCAAAACAAAACTATATATAAGGCTCCAAGAAAACCAACAGAGTCAAAAGAGAAACCTAGGAAGTTCAAAAATCAGACTTTCCAAGGACTATCTGAAACTAATCTGGTGGAGGCCATCACCTGACCGATGAATGCCTGGCCACTTATAGTTTGTCAGGTTCCTTCAGCAGTAATACTGAACGTAGTCATGTTTAATCAGCTGGCATGCTCTGTCAAGGCACATTTAATGTATATTAACCATTGGGTAATTGGTAACATAAATTGTGTATGACCCTGCCTGCAGAGTCTCTCTGCGGAGCAAAAGATGACCAGCTATAAATAAACTGATAAAGGAAGGGACAAAATGTGTATGGCTACTCTGTCTTTTGAGAAGAGAAATCAAATGCCTGGTTCCAAGAATTTATCATAGCCTACCCCAGATTCTACCTTGGAAAAATTTCTTCTTATCCTATGTTTCATGATAGCATCATTGAGTTCACTTAAAGTTTTGACTAAAGCAAAGAAATTAAAGCAGCGCTGTTAAAGGTCATAATAAAAGCAGGATAGGTCTGGTTTTTTTTCAAGACTTCATTGATTTCTTTTTTGTGTTTTATGACCTATGAGATATTTTATGTACTTATTTTCCTCAGGTTTTCACAAGGTTGAAACTTAAACAGGTCTGTATGAGCACAATGAACTCTATGAGGTTTTAAATTCACAAACTGATACACCTCTTTAGGCAAATCATATGCTGGAATAGTTCCAATATCTCCAAAATCTAAGTCAAGGGAACACTTAAATAATGCTTTAACAATTTACAAAGTGATTACAAGAAAATGAAACTAATTAGAAAACTGAGAACTGTTAAAAAACTTTCTGAGATGAGTGAATTTTCTCCATAGCATCTCACAGGGTGATATGTTTTGGATTTCTGATCAAAACAATGTTGATCACACACCCATGTTCTCGCTGTTGCTGAACTGTGTTCGCACAGCATCAACCAAACTAACCAAAGAGATATCCCGTGTCATATATGTCATGCTCATCAATAAAAGCTGGGGAAAGATGGAAGAAGAGGGGACATTCAAAGTTATGGCATTCCTCTTCCCAAGTAACAATTGCATGTGATGAAGCCCTCTTCTCCTGGAAAAGGCTAAACATCTGCTTAGCCAGCTGCTTTACCTATTACATTGCCTTTATCTCAACTCATGAGTTTTTGCACTTTTACCCTTCCAATTCTCTCCCTCACACAACTGGGAAGGAGTGAGCTGAACGTGGGGTCAGCTGCCAGCTGGTGTTAAGCCACAACACCAGCACCACAGAGTGCACTGCTGGACAGACTTGACAAAGTAGTTAGGCTCTCAGCTCTTATTTAAAGTATTTGGCTCACAATAGAATCATGACTCAACAAAGTGGATTTGACACAGGCACAGATTCGAAATATCTAGACCACTACATTGCTCAATCTGTTGACTTCAGCAGAGTCACAACTATTTTATGTAGCACTAAAAATCAAAATTTGTTGGTTGTAGAAAATAAATATTTCATTATTTTTGTACCAAAGAAACCTATTATTTCTTACGATAATTTGTTTTAGCAATACAGAATAACTTGAGCTAGCTGATGAAAGAGTACATAGGTTGTATAATGACAGTTATATTCTGTGCAGTTATTTTACTGGGAAGACATGTAATATACCGATATTAGGTGAAAGCAAGTTCTGACTCAGAGTGTCTGAATTTGTTGCAAGAAAAGAATGTGCCAGAGCACAATCTGAATTTTTTTTTCAGATGCTGACCAAACAAAAATCAGAATCAAACCACATAATCAGAAACATAGGGTCATAATCTAGCAAAGACTCAAGTAAAATCCAGATAGAAAATTTGCAAGTCCAGTCACCAATACTTGCAGCACAAGATGGAAAGAAATAGTACCTAAATCACAGTCTCAGGACTCTTTAAGTAGGGTGCACTGTAGAGTCCAAAGGACAGAACTCTGTGCCCTGTATTGCCAAACAAAACATCCTGAAATCAGTTGAAAGTACATATCAGAAAGGAAGGAAAACAACCTGTGACTACTTAAAGACAAATTTCCAAGAAATAAAACATTAGAAAGACAGAAATTCTGGTCTTCAGAACAAATTAATTCTCTGAACATCTAACTTAAATAATTAACTTTTAAAAATGCTTAAATGTTGGGCTCTATGGGATTTTTCTCAAATAAATATTTTTTCCCACTTCCATTTTCTATTATGGAGAGGTCTTTGTCCTTCAAAAATAAAGTATTCGTAACAAAAATTAGGAGAACTGACTAAAAGGAAGGAAAACAAATTAATCACTCCAGAAAATTTATTTACTTGCTTTGATATTGCCTCACATATTGCCTTGTGCTACAGTACCTCAGCCCTCTGCTGATCATAACAGCATTTTTAAAGATTTGAGAATATTTTCTTAACTGTAATTGTTAGAATAAAGGCACATGAGTGAGTTGGAAAACTATATTCTCAGGATAACATTAGCTGGTGTGCTGTATACATTGCTCCAAAAGTAGGTGATAGGCAATAAAAGATTTAGCTGAGCTTTTTTAACTCAAAACTGTACATATTGATAAACTTCAGTCTTACAGCTACAACTAAAAAGCCTACTAATGAGCCAGATCAGCTGTAGAGATAATGTACTAATAATCTTTACTGGCAATTAATTATTTAATTAAAAAACCCTAAGCATAGCAGTGAAACAGTCTCATCTGATGAAAGAGACTATAAAACCAGGCTTGACTTTGGAAATAGCAGATAATGCAAATCTTATTCCAGATGGTAGTAGTTATTTAAAAGTTCAACAGAAGTTATTTTAAAAGGTGGAAGAAACCAAGCAAGGTAAGGCAGACAGCTCAGAGACAGCATCAGCAAAACTAAATCATATAATAAACCCAGGCTAGCAATGGAGACCATCATGTGACTTTGCCTCGGCTCATTAATGGCTTGGTCATTATTGCAGTATTATATCTGACTGCTGAGTGAAAACACGAAATGCTGCCTTATAGTAAAAATAACTGACAACCTATGCATTTGCATCTCCTTTGGGGCTGACAAATTCAGAACCAAATGCCGACTGGTTTCAGCTGGCATATGCCACCACACAAAAACCTCCCAACCTCTTTGGGGTTTCTGGTAGGAGTTGCCTGATGGGGCCCTGAGGTAGAAGCAAAGCTGCCTCAGGGATGATATTGAAAGTACCATCTGCCACTAACCACTGTAGTGATTTCTGTTATTCAAGGGAAGGAGGAAAAACACATCTCTGTAGTGAACAGGGTGAGAAAGACTCATGCTGTATTAGACTGGACAAAATATACAGACTATTGTTACCACCCCACAGTCAGAAAACAGCAGTCTCTTAAAGCATTTTCTCACTGACACTCTGTGTTCGTATTGAAACAGGAACCATGAGCAGCCTCGCTGCAGTAAAGCACAGCCCCCTTACTTTGCAGGGACCACTTTCAAATAGAGCCCTGAGGTATATGTACCCGCACCTCCAGCAGTCACCTCCCAAAGGCTGCTTGAGGGAATAAATACAGATTTTATAACAGCAGCCTAGAAGGACATGTCTAAGAAGGGCATGTTAGAAACATATACAGAGTGGGCACACGTCTGCAGCTCCCTGTATCCCTGCAGTCATCTTCTCCCACCTGGGCAGCTTTGTCACTTGACCAAGCTCCTCCTGGACCTGTCTGCAGGCTGCTGCAGCCAACATTATATCAATGCCAGAAGCATCTTCCCTCCCTTGGATTCCCTCCGTCACCTCCAGCAGAAAGTGTGAGGGCTACCCCAAACTCCAAAGATCAAGCACACCCACTCACTCTCTCAGAGGATCATCCCAGTCTGCTATTGCTCTCTGGATGCACTGTGGCGAACACACTGTGCTGCATGCCAGAGCTCCTGTGCAGTTTCAGGGCAGTTACTTTGTGCTGCATTTTCTTTCTGTCTGATCCAGCAAGTCTGAATCAATTTATAAAGTAAAGTCACACCCAGCTCTGACACTCCATGATGACTTGACTAACATTGCTGAAGACAGAGCTCCTTGGGCCTAAATTGCACTTTAAAATGCATCACCTTTTTCACATTCCAGGGTACAGGAATTTCCATCAGTGTATACATACATATGCATTTCAACATATGTATGAAGGGAACTGAACTTTCAGGGCACTTACCATGTTAACTCTGAACAGCAGTTTAGTAGCTTCCACGATTTACCAAAATCCATGATCCTTGAAAGAAAGGGTTATTTTTTCCCAGTTCATTGATGAAGGAATAATCACAGTCATTGAAACCTGGCTAACATATGGTTAGTCTGCTTACATTTGTTTCATATTAATCATATGAAACCCCGCTTCATACATTACTTATTGCTTGAATGTGATCATGTCATATAGAGTCTCCAAGAATAGTGTTTGGTACTGTAGTTTAGATATATCTTTGTATTGCAAAGGCTTCATGTAGTAACTTGTTCGATGTCAAGAAAAGCCTAAATATTTCTGTTAGAGCTCTGTATATGTGTCTTATACCACCTCACCAGCTAGACCTCCTATTTAGTAATAATGATTGATGTAAAACATCTTCTGAACACATTCACTGTAATCTGTAAAAAAAAGAAAACCAACTTTATTATTTAAGAGGTATGGCCAGACACACCAGAAGGATAAATCTGCCCAATAACAGAAGCTAAGGACGTGACTCATAGAGTATCATGTGGATGATGTGTCCTGTATTCTGCTAATAGTCTACTGTTTGTAAATATCCAGAGAAAAATAGTCTTACCTAATAAAAGAAGGCAGTAAAACCTTTGGAAAAACCATTTTTCAGCACTAACTGCCTCCATCACATCAAAGAAATGTTCCCAAGTTACCCAACAGTCACTCAGAGTATGACAAAGAGAAGAAAAACTGCTGTATTTAATATCATTTTGCTACCTTAGGAGACTACTGCAAAGACATACTGGACATCTATAATAGTAGCTGTGTCACTGTAATAGCAAATACTCTAAAGGGGAAAAACAGCTACTGGAACTTTTTGGAGTATTTCTGCTAGGGCTCAACAAGAAAGTTTGCCAAATTTCTGTTTCCCAGCCATCTCATCATGTAGCAGATATCCAGCAATTTATACATAGAATTTAAGGTAGAAATTATTTTATTAACTGACTATACCACTATAACATCTGGTACAACATCTGCAGAGCGGTGTTTACAATAAATTCATGTGGTGTAAGCAAGAGCAATTAAATTGGAAGTGGTCAGGCTTTGCTCAACATCATACATGACTCATCCCATGTTTCTCCTCTTCTAGTCTAGTACTTAACTGCAAGAGCACTGTGCAACTTATCCAAGTGCATTGGATGTACAATAATGGTAACTTTATAGTGATAAATCTTTGACATTTATATCATGACATTTTGTAATCCTATTGCATTGTTACTGCTATAAATCGTATACTGCAAATGAAATAAGTGGCTCAACAGAATGACCTTTTTCTATGGGTGTGATATTAAAACGTGTGGTAGGTACCGTATGGTTCATCTCTCTTATCTCAAATACACACAGTTTTAAAACCTCAAGTCATTTGGAGTCTTTTCACTTTTAAAATATGCAAATAGTTTCCCAATTAAAGATGATGCAGAAAGGGGCTGCTATGCAAAAGAATTTCCATTGTAACCTGTTATTTCCAAAGCCCAACTAGAAATTAATTTGTCTGTTGTGGTAAAAGACAACAAAAAATGTTTCTGTAAATACGTGAGCAACAAAAGGAGGGCTAAGGAGAATCTCCACCCTCTGGTGGATGCAGAGGAAAACATAGTGAGAAAGAGTAAGGAAAAGGCTGAGCTACTTAATGCCTTCTTGCCTCAGTCTTTAATAGTAAGACTGATTATTCTCAGGGTATCTAGACCACTGAGATGGAAGACAGAGATGAGGATGAGTGTGAAGCCCCCATTGTCCAAGGGGAAATAGTTAGAAACTTGCTACATCACTTAGACAAGCACAAGTCTATGAGGCTGGATGGGATCCCCCTGGGGGTTCTGAGTGAGTTGGCAGAGGTGCTCACCAAGACCCTTTCAATCATTTATTAACAATCCTGGATAACTGGGAAGGTCCCAGTTGACTGAAAATTAGCAAATGTCATGTCCACCTAGAAAAAGGGCCAGAAAGAAGACCTGGGGAAGACAAGTATGTCAGTCTGGGTTTTATAGTGAAGATTTTGACACAGTTTCCCACAGAATTCTCCAGGAGAAATTGGCTGGTCATGGCTTGGACAAGCATTTTCTTCTCTGGTTAAAAAACAGGCTGGATGGCCAGGCCCAAAGAGTTGTAGTGTTTAGTTTTGAGGCCCTGACTACAAGAAAGACATTTAGGTGCTGGAGAGAGTTCAGAGAAAGACAATGAAGCTGGTGAAAGCTCTGGGGCACAAGACATGTAAGGAGTGGCTGAGGGAACTGGGGCTGTTTAGCCTGTAGAAAAGGAGGCTGAGGGAAGACCTTATTGCTGTCTACAACTACCTGAATGGAGGTTGTAGTGAGGTGGGTGGTTTGTCTCTTCTTCCAAGTAACAAGTGATAGGGCAAGAGGAAAGAATCTCGAGTTGCACCTGTGAAGATTTAAACTGGATATTAGGAAAAGTTTCTTCACGGCAAGGACTGTCAGATGTTGGAAAGGGCTTCCCAGAGAAGTGGTTGAGTCATCTTCCCTGGAGATATCTAAAAGATGTGTAGATGTGGTGCTTAAGGACATGGTTTAGTGGTGGACTTGGTAGTGTTAGTTTAATGGTTGAGTTTGATGATCTTAAGGGTCTTTTCCAACCGAAATGTTTCTATGTGGAATCAAAGCAATCATGATCTATGATTCTATATTTTTGTCACATGGGCCAGATTTTTTATAGGTTTTTACTTGGTAATTTAGCTAACATCTATAGGAATAATTCTAATTCCCTTTTGCAAATATATATCGGGTTAATGCAACAAAATACACACTCTTACACTTCTCAGAGAATCAAATTAGCAGAACAGAGTTTCGAAGTTTGAGAACCACTTGCTACTACATTGTTTTTTATACTGCTAAGCGTCAAAAACAAAAAAGAGATTGCAAGATCACTTATAGAGCAGGTGTAGGTCAACCAGTCTTTACAGAGCTTGGTCTCATTTGCTGAGCTGTTGTTTTCTTCATCATAAAAGAATGGAGAGAAATTTGGGGATGCCAAATCATCATCCCAAGTCCCACGTTGCACATTGGACAAGAGATTTAACCTTGTTCTTTACAAGACACTGATGCAAATTGTCAGTCGTAGCTGATGATGCCTTCTGGCTTCACTTTGAGGAACTCACTTTCAGACCTAGCAGTATATGGGTTCTCCAGAAGCCTCTATGCTGACATACTTAATCCTACAGTAGTAATGTGATGTCTAATTTATGGTGGACCAGATTCCTCAGAAAACTCCCTGTCTCTTTTGCTCTGCAATAAACAATTCATTGGCAATAAGAGCCTTCTTCCTCTGTTCACCTGGGTTTTAGTGCTTTTATCTGAAAGTAAACACCTTCGGCTTTGACTTCTCTTAATGTCTCCTGGGCTCTCAAAGCACATTGTAAACACTGAGAGGAGACCGTTGTTACATGATCTATCACTTTTATGTTTGTACAGCATATGACACTATTGGACTCACCTGACAGTTGAATTTAGGTGCTTCCAAAATATGTGCAAAAAATAATATGCTGTATCTAAATTAACCATTTCTAAATGGAGATGCTTAAAGCTAGAGACCAGCCCCAAATCATACAGTTATCAATTGGTTCTGGGAAAAGAATTCGGGTATTTATACCTTCAGTAAATTCTGATTACCAGAGAGTAGAAAATTCCTTCACTTGTTATTATTCAGTTTGGCAATTTGCCGGATCTTTGCCTGTATTTGTTCATTGGTTGTATTTGATGGTCATTTGGCTGTATTCATTTTTTACCTAAGTCTCTTTATTTTATTCCATAAGGATTTTTTTCAGATGTATTTTTAAATGAGACTGATCATTTAAACATGGGCATACCAAAAGGACAGAAAATTTCATCATCATTCATAGAGCTTTTCTAATTTGGTAAATTTTTTGGAGGGAGAGAAATAAATGTATCATGATTTCAGTATAGTGCTGCTACAACAAAATAAAAAAAATTATTCGATCTAGTGCAGTTGTTGAATTCTTTATCAAAAGTAGATCTTTTTTCCACATTTGTTAGTAGAAGAGTTAATTTTCTATCTGAAATCTAAGACTGCACAAGAAAACTACATTTATCTTCAAACTCTATTACAGGACTTCTACCCTTTTACAGGAAGTTTGATACTTCAGTTAAGATCTCTGCTGTGCAGTTTTCTGTTCTTTAATGTGAAGCTAAAAATTCAATGAGGTAACTTGGGAGTATAAAAGCTGTCATTATTCACATGCATCAAAAAAAGAACTTTTAGCTCTTTTTATTTTACGATGGACCCCAGAACACTGCAAAATACAGATTTTCATTTACATAATCTTAGTAAGTAGTCCTCTTTATTTTCTACGTCTAGTAAGAATTTCATCGTATCATGCTTTCCTTCTTTATTTATTTGGAGTTTTTCCTGCTTCTATGTTTAAAAAAAAAAAAAAAAAGAAGTCAGAAACTACACATGATTATACATGATCAGCCATTTAAGAGTTAAGTGGTATTTTCCCCCATCCCTGATCTGTCTTACATAGTTGCGTAGTTCTTGGTACTTTGCAGTAAAACATTTAGCCGTGATCAACTGAAAGTTGCTCGATCAGGTCCCAAAACACATTTCTCTGAGGAAAATGTGATTTAAGAAAAAAAAAAAAATGGATGTTGAAAAACTGTTTAGCAGAGCCTGACATTTTACTTTTTAAATATTAATTATACTTTGGGCTTCTTCCTATTTACATACTTAAGTGCTTGCTTGGGACATAAATGGTACTATATTATCCTGAGGAAGCCACAGAGCAGCTTTGTTAGATAAAATTCCTTGCAGCTGGTAATTTTTGGCAATTAATATTAAGAATTCTTGTCACAAGGGGCCTAGGGAAGGCACTTCCATGTTGTTACTTATCTCTGTAAAATGAAGGAAAATGTCAGAAGTGGTGGGCACATTGAGAGGATCATTTCTGTGAGGAAAAGAGGTGGCAAATGTTAAAATTACCATATTTATGGACACTGTAGAAAATGAACGTCTGAATGAGCTGCTCAATTTGAATGAGTGTTAAAGTTTTTTTAAAACTTTCTGGACAGCCTGATATAACATAGAAACTGTAGATACTCCTCTCAGAGATACTGCACTAGTACAAATCTTGAAGGTTAATACAGTTTTGCTTACAAATACTACTGCCCATGGATAATGACCATAGAGGGAGTAAAGAGTCACCCTCCAGTAAAATGCAATTCTCTGTCATTTGTAAGTTCCTATTGCTGACTTTTGGTTTTGGTGGGGATATATTGCTGATTTCCCCACTCATGTTGTCCTCAAAGGCTAAAAAAAAAAAAAAAAAAAAGAAAAATTTTGTACAAGAAATTTGTTTTAGCTTTCCTTTTCAAGAGCAAGTAATTTGTACATATCATGTGTGATGAGCTGACCCCAACCAACAACTAAACACTACACAGGCGATCACTCCCTCCCTTCACTTAACGGGACAGGGGAGAGAACAGGAAGAGCAAAAAAGAGAAAACTAATGAGTCAAGACCAAGACATTTTAATATGCAAAGAGGAAGAAGAAAACAAATAAACAAACAGAAAGCCCAAAAAACTAGTGATAAAAAAGTAGTCACTCACTACCTCCCACAAGTAGACTGATGCACAACCAGTCTCCAACCAATACACACCTATCCTAAAACTCCTCTCCTCTCCTTGCTGAGCATGATGTCGTAATAGTACAGAATATCCCCTTGGTTAGTTTGGGTCAGCTGTCCCAGCTGTGTCCCCTCCCTTGGCCATCCCCAGACTGCTTTCTGGAGGGTCAGACTGAGTGCCTTGATGCTGTGCAAGCACTGTTCAGCAATAGCTAAAACATTGTGGTGTTACCAACATTGTTTTGTTCACAGATTCAAAGCACAACACTGTACAAGCTAACATAAAGAAAATGAAGTCCATCCCAGCCAGACCCTCATGAGCATCAGGACACTCTCAAATTCCAGCAATGTGTTAAATTTTGGGTGACTTCTTTTTCATTCCAGTGCTGCTTAATATATATAATCACCATAGTAACGAACTTTGGCAACAACTGTTGTGCAGAGGGAGAACAGGGAGGAAGACAATGCTTAAACAGCCGCACACACAGGTACAACTACAAAGTCAGATCGCTATTTATTGTACCTTCTCTGTCTCTGTCCTGAGCTGGTGGGGTATAATAGTAGTGTGCATTTTTCAGGTGAAGTAGCAACTACAGAGCAGTACAACTATGGCCGTATATTTGGTTTTATGGTCAGAGCTGCAATATAACTCTCCTCTACCCAGTCACATAGATATCTACACCAGCTTCTTTAAGAGGTCAGACTGGAATGGAATTGTTTCTGTATTTCTGGTTTTACCTTTGTGATTAGCAACTAGACTTAACAGAATTACAACATACAGTTTGACTTATTGAAACCTCAAGCTCTGATACTATGTTTGCTGGGAGGCCAAAATGAGGACAGCTGTTGCTAAGTGAAGACATAGCAGTAACCTGGGACAAATGGGATGGATGGACACATGGTAGTAAAATGAATTGGTTTCATTAACATTTTTCTTTTGAAAATTCCATGATCTAACTCATGTCAAAATTAGCTCTATAAATTGGCACAGCGTGCCATTCTACTTCCTCTAGGCTGATTTGCTTCGGTAATTTTGGAAAGGTAATTGTGGAGAAAATGATAACAACTCAACAAGCCTGGGCTTTGAAACTAGCCCAGGGCTGCTGGCAGGGAATGGCCTGTAGAAAAGGCTTGGGAGATACTGTGATCATTGTTATTCTGGCTGACCCAGTGGGGAGTGATCCAAAGACTTACAGTGCTAAAAGTCTGGGCTAGAGACCATCACACTGTACTTCAGGCTCTGTCTGTCTTCTTTCTACTAAAGCTCAGAGCTTGGTGAGGATCTGGAGCATGCCTCCAAGATTGGTGCATAGTATGAATAGGACTGTGTGTTGGAGGAGCATTACAGGGTGCCTAGAAGACAGCATGTAGACAGTAGATTGCAAAAGTCACTTTGGGAACTTTCTTGGTTACTTCAGTGCTTTTTTTTTTTTTTAATTCTGTACAAAACTGTTTTACACTAGATGTACATGATTAAAGATTTTCAGATCTAGTCAGAAATTCATTTTTAAAGCTTTGAATAAATAACTGAACAGAACCTTGACAGAGTTTGGTTTGTGTCTGACATTACTACATCAAAGCGCTACATGGTAGAGAATTTTAACTGCTCATAAAACTGCTGAAGTGTGCTTTCTTCTTTTCTTCACTGACTGAGCTTTGGGTTGCATTATGGAAAAAGCTACAAAGTTACATTTCCACATATGTTACCTTGTTTGTTTACTTTGTTGTTACCTGTCCACATAATTTTGGTTTGGGAGATTTCCAAACCACACTGAGCAAAACAAGCGTTTCTTATTGCCAGGCAGTCTTCATGCTTGTGCAGTTCAGCTGCTTGCATTTTAATAATGGTACAATATCCAGATGTTATCAAATAGTTCTGCACTACCTCTAGATAGTATACACACTTGTCACTGATTTTTTCCTAGGTCTAAATACTAGGTAGAAGCCTAAAAGCACTTACTGTTACTATATAAAATTCCTGTACTGTTCAGTTTTTCTTACCGTGTTAAACTGGATTGAACTGAACATCTGCCACTAAACATCAAACACCTGGATATCTATGGCTGGGCCAGCTGAATACTCCTCCTTCTGTTACAATGCATTTTCTTATGGCAAATAGCCTTTTAAAAAAAAAGTAAACCAAAACCAAAGGCCACTTGCTATTACTTCTTTTTAAATAATATTATCTTGCCTCAACAAAGCAATGAGTAAGACATGTAACACATATTTTTCCCCCACAGGAGGACACTTTAACTTCCATTTGAAATCTTCAGATTCCTTCTGGTCTTATGGTATTTCTGCTATCTAAGAACACTGGAACATTTTCTGAAATGAGATGTCCTTGAAGATAAAATATTTCAGACACAGGAACAAAAATGCTAACCTTTACATATGCATCTGACTCTGAAATAACAGATTTTGACACTGAATCTTCAAAATCTTACACTGGAGAACCCAATATTCAGAATCTGACACTTCCATAGTTTGTGCTGTTTCCTCACTTGTCAGCCAGACACAATAAGCTTCCTACAGTCAATAGATGTGGGATTGTTTTTTTTTTAACTCAACTTTTCAAATGTGGTGTTGTTGTTGTTGTTGTTGTTGTTTGGGTTTTTTTTTTTCATTGAAATTGTAGAATTTACTAAGAAGCAATTAATTTTTAGGAAAATGCCTGTGCAAATTTTGCCCAAGCTAACCAAATAAAAGAGGAGGGCACAGGAGGTAAATATCTTTAAAAACTTGAAGACCAGGTCACAAGTAACATTAGAAAATGTCAGAGACACAGATGCTACAATAAGAAATGGCTATTAGATCATTGCTTTGACAGTTGATTTACAGAATCACAGAATCACAGAATGGTTGGGGTTGGAAGGGGCCTCTGGAGATCGTCTAGTCCAACCCACTGGCCAAAGCAGGTTCACCAGAGTAGATTGTGCAGGAATGTGTCCAGGTGGGTCTAGAATGTCTCCAAAGAAGGAGATTCCACAACCTCTCTGGGCAGCCTGTTCCAGTGCTCTGTCACTCTCAAAGTAAAGAACTTCCTCCTCATATTCAGATGGAACCTCCTATGCTTCAGTCTGTGCCCGTTGCCCCTCATCCTCTTGTTGAGCACCACTTAAAGGAGTCTGGTCCCATCCTCTTGACACCCACCCTTGAGATATTTATAAACATTGATAAGATCCCCTCTCAGCTTCTCTTCTCCAGGCTGAACAGACCTAGCTCTCTCAGTCTCTCTAGGTCCCTAATCATCTTCGTAGCCTGCTGCTGGACTTCCTGCAGTAATTCCTTGTCCTTAAACTGGGGAACCCAGAACTAGACACAGGACTCCAGATGCAGTCTCACCAGGGCAGAGTAGAGGGGGAGGATAGCCTCACTCGACCTGCTGGTCACACTCTTCTTAATACACCCCAGGATACCATAAGCCTTCTTGGCCACAAGGGCACATTGTTGACTCCTGGTCAACCTGTTGTCGACCAGAACTCCCAAATCCTTCTCTGCAGTGCTGCTTTCCAGCAGGTCAACCCCTAACCTTTACTGATGCCTGGGGTTGTTCTTCCCCAGGCATAGGACCCCACACTTGCCCGTGTTGAACTTCCTTAGGTTCTTCTCTGCCCAGTCCTCCAGCCTGTCCAGGTCTCACTGAATGACAGCACAGCCTTCTAGTGTGTTGGCTCTTCCTCCCAGTTTGATATCATCAGTAAACATGCTGAGTGTGCACTCAGTCTCTTCATTCAGGTCATTGACGAACAGGTTTAAAAGTTCTGGACCCAATACTGACCTCTGGGGAACCTCACGAACTACAGGACTCCAACCAGACTTTACACCTCTGATCACAACCCTCTGAGCTCTGCCATCCAGCCAATTCATGATCCATCTAACTGTGCATTCATCGAGTCCACACTTCCTGAGCTTGCCTATGAGAATGTTGTGAGAGACAGTGACAAAAGCCTTGCTGAAGTCAAGGTAGACAATGTTCACTGCTCTTCCCTCATCTACCCAGCTAGTCATACCATCATAGAAGGCTATCAGGTTGGTCAAACATGATTTCCCTTTGGCGAACCCATGCTGACTACTCCTGATAACCTTCTTTTCCTCCACATGCTTGGAGATGATGTCCAGAATGAGGTGTTCCATCTACTTTCCAGGCATGGAGGTAAGGCTGACTGGCCTGTAGTTTCCTGGGTCATCCTTCCTGCCCTTTTTGAAGACTGGAGTGACATTGGCTTTCTTCCAGTCTTCAGGCACCTCTCCTGTTCTCCAAGACTTTTCAAAGATGATGAAGAGTCACTCTGCAATAACATCTGCCAGCTCTCTCGGCACTCGTGAGTGCATCCCATCGGGGCCCGTGGATTTGTGGATGTCCGATTTCTCTAAATGATCTCTAACCTGATCTTCCCCAACCAAGGGAAAGTCTTCCTTTTGCCAGACTTTCTTTCTTATCTCTAGGGCCTGGGATACCTGAGGACTGGTCTTAGCAGTAAAGACGGAAGCAAAGGAGGCATTCGGTAACTCTGCCTTCTCTGTATCATCTGTCACCAGGGCACCATCCTCATTCAGCAGCAGATCTCTGTTTTCCCTAACTTTCCTTTTGCTGCTGAAGTATTTGAAGAAGCCCTTCTTGTTGTCCTTGACATCCCTGACCAGATTTGCTTCCAGGTGGAGCTTGGCCTTCGTCACCATATTCCTGCATACTCTTACAGCCTCCTTATATTCCTCCCAGGTGGTCTGTCCCTTTTTCCACATTACATAAACATCCTTCCACCTGAGTTTTGACTGGAGCTCCTTACTGATCCGTGCTGGCTTCTTGCTCCCTTCACCTGATTTCTTCCTCATAGGGGTGCATTGGTCTTGGGCTTGGAGGAAGCAATGTTTGAATATTAGCCAGCTCTCTTGGACCCCTCTACCATCTAGAGCCTTATCCCATGAGATTCTTCCAAGCAGGACCTTGAAGAGGCTAAAGTTTTGCTGCTGAAGTCCATGGTTTTAGTCCTACTTATTGTCGTGCTTCCTCCACGCGGGATCCTGAACTCTACCATGTCATGGTCACTGCAGCCGAGGCTGTCCCCAACTGTGACATCTCCGACCAGTTCTTCTTGGTTTGTTAGGACAAGATCCAGCATCACAGCTCTCCTCGGCTCCTCCACCATCTGTGTCAAAAAGTTGTCATCAGTGATCTGTAGGAACCTCCTAGACTATGCATGCTTAGCTGTGTTGCCCACCTAGCAGATATCAGGGTGATTGAAGTCTTCTATGAGAACCAGGGCATGTGATCCTGAGTCTACTTCCAGCTGTCTGCAGGAACCCTTATCAGCTTCCTCCTCCTGATCAGGTGGTCTGTAGTAAACAGCCACAACAGTGTACCCCTGGTTAGCTTGTCCCTTAATTTTTACCCATAAGGATTCAACTCACTCGTCGTCACACTCTAGGCAGAGTTCAAGACATTCGAGTTGCTCTCTCACATAGAATGCAACTCCTCCACCTCCCCTTGCTGGCCTATCTTTCCTACAAAGTACATAGCCTTTCATGACAACATTCCAGGCATGTGAGCCGTACCACCAAATCTCCATAATAACAATGGCCCTTTGAACATGCATAGATCTCTGTTTCTTCCTGTTTGTTCCATATGCTACGCACGCTGGTGTATAGACACTTCAAGGAAGTACTCAAACATGCAGGTTTCTCATGAGGGGTGACAGAAGTTCTACTGCAGCCATGTGTACCCTTGAGGTGGTTGGCATTCTGGTTCCCACACTCTGTCTGATTCAAATAGTGAGCTACTTATGAAGCAGAAAGCCCTGGAGACATAAACACACTTGCAACAATAACATGAGAAGAAGCTTTTTTTTTTTTCTTTTCATCAGACATTGGTTTAACAGAACATAATTTAGGCATGTGATGGTAACCTAAGTAAAGCCTGAGAAGACTAGGGTAAATATGACATTGAACATCAAATAACAAAACCTTGCATACCTCTAATCCTGCCAGAAATATGCCTGTGAATGAAAACCAGTCATGTGAATCCTGCTTGGAACTGTTTTTCCTGCTGGTGACAACTTTTCAAAAGTAACATTGTGATGGATAGGTGCCGTACATATATGGTAATCCTGGAATCTGAAAACAATGCACCAACCATGATAGACATGTACTGTGCACAGCTGTGCAAAAATCCACTTTGCTCAGCCATCACAAATTAATGTCACAAATCTTCAGGTACATGAAGATAACTGCCATATGTGCTGGCGTGAAGTAACAAGGTTTCTTTGGGTATGTAAAGTGAAGGATTTTTTTTTTTTCACGCTCCTTCATTTTTTCTGCCATTAAACAGAAGAAAAATCATCTCCTTTAAATGGAGCAACAGTTCATTTTTCATCTCTGGATCAAAGTTTCATTCCAAAGAGGTTTTTCTTTACTTTTTCCTCCTCTTTGCTTTTTTCCCTCAGGGTTTATTGCATTATTTAAAGTTGTATGTTCTTTTTTCATTAATGAATCAGATACGTTTTATAGCTGAAGTTACCATAATGCAGTACTTACCTTGGAAAAGCCTCGGGATTTGGAAAGTAAGCTAGTGGTTACCCAGAGTTTCTAGAAGTGTAGTGAACAAATTTCTCCCTAGCTGAGTTCAAGATTGCTTAAGTGTTTATTTTCCAAATCAGTGACCATTCAAAAAAGTCCAATGATAAGAAGAATTTCCAGTGATAGCTGAAGGTAGGGGTGGGGGGCTACTCTGTGTGCAAATGGGAGAGCCTTCAAGAAAAGGAAACATACTGAGGTGTGATGTCTCTAACTCTTATTCACACCTCAAAAGACTGTTTAGTGATGAGAACACACCTTAAAAGAAACATATTTTGGCAATAAGTTTTTATCTTGCCTTCTTGCTCTCAATAATAGGATGCTACTGTACATATTTTTGTCTGATTGTTAGGCAAGTGCAAATCTCTATATCCAGTACTAAAAGGATCCATCTCCTAATCCTGCTCCAGTCATGCAGTAAGTCCAATCATATTTGTTTTTATAACTCTGTGATATGGCAGCAGACTTCGGAGTGGATGTCACTATGGTTAATTTTTCCTCCTAGTGTTTTCTTTTGTTCTGAGCTAGCAAATTAACACAGGAGGAGGAAAAATCTGAGAAGACACTACTACTTTTTTTCAGATCAGTTCAGATGTAATTATCTAGTAATTGTCTATTTGTAGGAAATGTTCAGAAATTTGAGTTCATATTTTTTGAGGGTTAGAGACATTTCATTCAGCAGTGGTCAAGACTGAGTAGAGTAATAATGTGTGAAGGTTATAGAGAAAAAGACTGTGTTTGGCTAGCTAAAATCAAGCCAATTTTCTTCATCCAATTAGAAACTTTTCATTTTAGTAGCTCGCACGGTCTTTTGGTTTGGATTTAGTATGAGTATAATGTGATAACATGCTAGGTTTCCCATGCTTTGCCTGAGAAGAGCTAACTTTTTTCTTTTGGTAGCTAGGGATGTTTTGGAGTCAATATGAAAAGAATGTAAGAATACACTGATAGTTTGGCTGTTGTCAAGGAGACCAAGGACTTTCTCAATTGTCCAGCTGAAGGTGTACCCAGCAGCTGGGAGAGAGCGCAAGGGGGACAGCACTTAGACTGAAACGCAGGCTGGTCAATGGAGTATTCTCTAGCACTAGCATCATGCTCCATGAATAATTAGAGGGGTTTTTTCTAGCTAGTCGGTTCCATTTCATTTGGGAGTTCTGTTCATTTTGTTGGTTCCGTTCTGGTTTAGTTACATTGGAATTCGGCTTTTTGCTATTCTGCCATTTTGCAGTTAGTCTTTGGCCTTTCTGCATTTTGCCCTTTTGCTTTGTCGCTGGGATTGGCTATTCAGGACAGGGGCCCTTTCCTTTCTGAGACTGGCTGTTTGTCATGACTGGAGTGAGCAATTCCATTGAGTATCACTTATTTTATTTTTTATTAATATTACACGTTATTATCATTTTGTCTTATTAAACTGCTCTTATTTCAACCCCTGAAATAAGTGCTTCCCTTGTGACTTTCTCCCCCATCCAATTTGGTGGGTAGGGGAATGAATGAGTAGCTATCATGGTCCCAGTTTAGGGCTGGCATTAAACCATGACAGACTGAGGACATCCTAGCTTCCATGAGTGAGTGCTGTTCAAAATAAAATTAGAAAGTATGTGAATTCCCTTTCTAAATGGCTATGCACTCACAAACCATCAAGTAACAAAGCAAGTGTGATGTGGTGGCATGTGACAATATGCAGGTTAAAGCCTTCTCCCTTCCTCCAATCTAAGTGCTATTCAGATACTGTCTTATATTAAACCTGGCAACGGGAACTGCCTGGGTTTTATTATTCTTGAAGAGTTCCACTGAATGCACAATACTTCAAAAAGGTCCATGTTTAGCCATATCTTCACTCTGCAGCCTTGGAGCTTTCATTTAAGACTCCAGTATACTAAGGATGGGTTTGGGGAAGTGCTGTGTACATCTACTCACAGCCAGGAGGTGAGGAGTCCCCACAAAGCTAGCTTTAACCCACCTGTTGTATACAATGGAGTTAGACAACCAGTACCCATCCAACTAGCAGTACAGTGCATGCAATGTGGAGATACTTGTGCAGTACAAGCCTTACAGAAGAGAATATTTAAGGCTGCATCTTATACCCTGGGAACTTGAGTCTGATATCAGGCATACAGCTAAGAGCAGAACAGTTGCAGAGCTTGGACCTGTAAATATTTTTCTCCTCTCTTTAATGACTGGCCAGTGTTGTGCAATGCATTCAATGTGGACCAGCAGGATGTCTTTTAATCCTTCATCTCTGTGTGATACTCAGTTCTCTAAATCAGTTTTCTGTTATTGAACCTCCTTGTTATTCTGATATGTGTGACAGCCCCCACTTCTTAGACTTCCTCCTGGCCTCTTATAACCTGGTTTTAGGAAAACTGGGTGAGCAATTAAATGGCAGAGTGACAGGAACATGTCAAAACTGGGAGTAGTGAGACACAGATGAATGATCAAAATATTTTAAATGTTGTTTAAAAAATGTATTCAATTATTTTTAAAAACTACAGGTAGGGAGAATCACAGATCATACCACAGGAAACTTGCTACACAACTCCACAGGAAAGTGTTCCAAAAAGCTTCTTCAGGCTTTAATAGAAAGCACAGTTAGAGTAGGAAAAGTAATTTTTTCTTCTTTTGTGACAGGCTATCTGTCAGGCATGTATAAAGAATGCAAGATAAAAAACTCCCCCTTATGAAACTGTTGCTGTACTGCTTGAGCTCTTGTGCTGTATGTATTGTGTTATATTCCTCTTTCATCCCATGTGAAAGAAATGCTGTTGTCTAAGGATGACTGGATAGGATGAGTGCTGTTGTTTTTTGTCCTCTTCCTAGAGATTAACACATGAAATATTCAGTGCCATTCACTAATCTTGTACAAAACTGAAGTCACACAATACATGCTGACCATTTTAGAACACTTTACCAGTTTATCACCATGAACATACACAGTTGTGAAAGGCCTGACAGGGATTATTGGTTTTGCTGTTCACAACTAAGTCCACAGTATTCCCTACTCTCCCTCTTTTGATCATATTCTTCTACTTAATTTTCAATGAACTATCATAATGGAACCTTCTACAGCATTACCTTAATACTCCTGAAAAGGCTGGATTTTTTAGGTGACTTGAGGTTCACGGAAGAAATAAAATCCACCTAGGACAATAGAAAATACAGAACAGCTTGCAAAACTTTGAACTTTTTACCTTCCTCATTTTCATTTCATCTGACATTTTATTCTGAGTTTTTTTCAACTAGTTAACAGAATTTTCATAATTAAACACTGATTTAAGATGGTAGTACAAAAATTCTTTGTTTATACCCTTAACTTGGTAACTCTCACTTTTTTTTTCCTTCCTTTCTTTTCCTACCCTCTCCTTAATGACTCATCATATTACAATTTCCACTCATATAGCATTTAAAGTTAATACACATCTACAAGAATGGGAACAAGTGAAAATTGCCCAAGGATGTGAAAAAACAGTATTTTATGGAAACGAGACACCGAAGCCACAAATCACCATATTATGCCTAAATTTTCTAAGCTTCAAGGGGTTATCAGCTTGTCTTTATTCCAGTACTAATAGTATCTCTATATGATTCCATGCTTTTGAGATCACTAGTCACTCATTAAATTTGTTTCCATTTTCTAGCACACAAGCTTTTGTGTTAGACCTCTGCCACCGCTTCTCGCTGTTCCAGTTCAATGCACTCATTACCCTGGCAACTTTTCCAGCACAATCTGTAAAAATTAAAAGTCTTCTTGTACCTAGAAGATAGCTTCTCTCTTCCATGATCCAATATGGGACTCACTAAAGAAGCACAGTTAAATTGCATCTGGTTGAGAGCTAAGTCTACATGTAGAGACCCTTTGGGCGTGTGCTTGTGCATTGATTTTCCACTAGCTGTTCCTTTTTTGGTGTAGATGTGCCTTTAGAAAGACAAAATCACTCCACAATTTTGAACATTTAGTTTCCAAATTTAAACTCCCATTTTCATTCAGGTAGAGTTTGGATTGCATTATAATTGCCTTTCACATTAGAAACTGGAGCATAGCATATTTAAGTGGCCTAAGCGATCTAATAGACCTACAGATGAAAAAGCCTGAAAGGGCCCTGCTGCTGCTGAAACAGAACACCAGACTGGAGCACAGATACAGCTTTTTTTTCCACGTGTTGTAAACTTTCACAGTATTGTTGATCTTAAGTGGTCAAACTTCAGAGAAGAACATTGCATTTATCTATTCTCTACAACTCGACTGTAGCCCGCCCAGGGCACATATCTGCCTTTCAGGGATGTAAAGGCTATTTTCAATATTTTTTTGTACTCAATAGACTAAAGTGAGAGTAGTTATCACTTCCAATATACCCATTTGAAAACAAATTTAGCTTGACAGCTACCCAGATTTTTCAGTGGTATTTTCCTGAGTACTTTATTTGGCTAGATTATTTTCTAACAGTATTCTTTTTTTTTTTTTTTTTTTTTTAAACAGGAAATAAAAACATATGTATTTGATGATTCTCTCAACAGAAATTCAAACCTAATGAGCAACTCACTATTAACCATTTTGGTGAATGAACTAGATAAGACTCAGGTTTAGAGTGACAGTGATCTTGTCTTCTACTGTCTAGGATCTAGTACATAAAACAGATACGCAGGAAGTTTGATAACAATTGGTTGTAGTTAATGTAGCAGTTTATGGACCTTCTTTAAAAACTGGCGATGACTTAATGAATTCTAATGGCTATCTATGCTGGATCCTTGGTCAGAGTATCTTCTCTATCATTTACTTTTCTAAAGGAAATTCCAGGAGTACGTCTCACACAAACTTCAGTATCAAGGTGTATCAGCAATAACAGAGATGATACCACTGTTTTTCTCTGACTGAACCAGACAAACTTGAAGGCACTGAGCTTAACTAGGATAATTAAGCTCTGAATAGCAGCAGCTGCTGAGGACCAGTGAATTGTCATAAGCGTTGCCAGTCAGAATGAGAGCACAAAAAACCTGAAGTTGCTTAAAACTTTTAATTAAAAGTAAGCTTTGCACATGGATGTTTCACTCTGTCAAAATGGATGGTATCCTTCTTATGCTGTAACTCACATGAGATTAAAAAAGAAATTTGTCCAGCTCCTTACTATGTGGCACAAAATAATGTGAAATAATAGATTTTGTGTGCTTTGAAACATTTATTTTCTCTGTAGTGATGCTGAGCATCAGATGAACCTGCAGGTAAAAGGCAAACACAGAATCCACTATGCATGAAATTTCTTTCCATTTTTATGACAATTCCTTATCATTTTCCACAAAGCTTGACAATAGAACAGTCTGAGTGAAGCAATGCATGAAAACACTCCCTAGTTCCCCTGCACTGGTTAAATACAGTTAATGAACTAGAAAACTGATATTGACGAAAGTGGCTCTGGTTATCTAGAGGGCACATCAGATTTGAACTGGTCAGTGATCCATGTTTAACCTGATAAAAGTTAAATCAGCTGTGTTTTTTCTCTCCTCACCCCACTCCTGATACTATAAGGATGGTCTATTGCTGTCAGCTGGCCATAAAAGTACATTACAGGAAATGTCTCTGAGTTAGATACAAAATGCAGAATATAATAAAAAAAAAGTTTAAAATACCATCTAAATTGTCATGTAATGAAGCACTCAGACTTAAATTTGTGGGCAAATCCTGGTATCAACACAGGCTGGGGGTTGAAGGGATTGAGAGCAGCCCTGCTGAGAAGGACTTGTGAGTACTGGTGGATGAAAGATTGGACATGAGCCGGCAATGTGCGTTTGCAGCCCAGAAGACCGATTGTACCTTGGGCTGCATCAAAAGGAGCGTGGCTAGCAGATTGAAGGAGGTGATTCTGCCTCTCTGCTCCGCTCTGGTGAGACCCCACCCGGATTCCTGCATCCAGCTCTGAAGTCCTCAGTACAGGAAAGTAATGGACCTGTTGGAGAGGGTCCAGAGGAGCCACCAAGATGATCAGAGGGATAGAACAGCTCTGCTATGAGGACAGGCTGAAAGAGTCATGGTTGTTCAGCCTGGAAGAGAAGGCTCTGGAGAGACCTTACTGTGGCCTTTCAGTACTTAAAAGGGGCCTATAAGAAAGATGGGGACAGACTTTTTAGCAAGGCCTGTTGTGATAGGAAATGGGTTAATGGTTTTAAACTAAAGGAGGGGAGATGCAGGCTAGGTGTGAGGAAGAAATTTTTTACTATGAGGGTGGTGAAACACTGGCCTGGGTTGCCCAGAGAGGGGTGGCAGATGCCCCATCCCTGGAGACATTCAAGGTCAGGCTGGACAGGGCTCTGAGCAACCTGATCTGCGTGAAGATTTCCCTGCTCATTGCAGGGCGTTGGACTAGGTGACCTTTGAATGTACCTTCCAACCCAAACCATCCTGTGATTCTATGATTAATTCTATGCCATGCAATGATACGTCATATATAGCAATGTTATCTTCTTGACTTTTAAAAACATATTGTTCTAAAATACCTTATTTTAAAATGCAGGTTAGGGCAATCAGCATTCCAGAGCATGCTTACACTTGCTTACTGCAAATATTTGTGAAGAGATACTCTAGTGTTTAATAATATTTTTTAGTTTAGAATTTGCACTTCCATTCTGAGAATGGTAACTATATTACACAGCTCAGTATTTTTCTTCTTTTTGCTAGATCATTTATTATTAGTTTGGTGCAAAAGTAATTGCAGTTTTTGCAGTGTTGAAATTTGCTGTTTGATATTGGAATATGGTTATGTTATACATCACTTTAATGCACTTTTCTCACTCTATTTTTTTTGCTAATGACTTATTACTTGCTCTTTATTTTATATTTATTTTAGACAACGGAAATTATGTTAGACAAAAAGCAAATTCAAGCAATTTTCTTGTTTGAGTTCAAAATGCACCATAAAGCAACGAAGACAACTCACAACATCAACAACGCATTTGGCCCAGGACGTACAGTGCCGTGGTAGTTCAAGAAGTTTCACAAAGGGGACGAGAGCCTTGAAGATAAGGACTGTAGCGTCCAACCATCACAAGTTGACAATGACCACTTGAGAGCAATCATCAAAGTTGATCCTCTTACAAGTACATGAGAAGTTGACGAAGAACTCAACATCAATCATTCTATGGTTGTTCAGCATTCGAAGCAAGTTGGAAAGATTAAAAAGCTCAATAAGTGGGTGCCTCATGAGCTGGCCAAAAATCAGAAAAATCATCATTTTGAAGTGTCGTCTTCTCTTATTCTGTGCAACAACAATGAACCATTTCTCAATCAGATTGTGACATGCAATGGAAGGTGGATTTTATACAACAACCAGCGATGACCAGCTCAGTGCTTGGACCGAGAAGAACCTCCAAAGCACTTCCCAAAGCCAAACTGGTGCCACAAAAAGGTTATGGTCAGTATTTGGTGGTCTACTGCTGGTCTGATCCACTACAGCTGTCTGAATTCCAGCAAAACCATTCCATCTGAGAAATATGCTCAGCAAATGAATGAGATGCACCAAAAACTGCAACGCCTGCAGCCAGCATTGGTCAACAGAAAAGGCCCAGTTCTTCTCCATGGCAACACTCAACTACACATCACACAACCAATGCTTAAATAGTTGAACTAATTGATCTACAAAGCTTTGCCTCATCTGCCAAATTCACCCCACCTCTCAGCAACTGACTACCACTTCTTCAAGCATCTCTACAACTTTTGGCAGGTAAAATGCTTCCACAACTAGCGGGATGTAGAAAACTCCTTCCAAGAGTTCGTTGAATCCCAAAGCATGGATTTTCATGTTACAGGAATAAACAAACTTCTCATTGGCAAAATGAGTTGATTGTAAAGGTTCCTGTTTTGATTAATAAAGATGCATTTGAGCCTAGTTATAATGATGTAAAATTCACCATCTGAAAACACAATTACTTTTGCACCAAGCTAATGTAACAAAATAATACAGTAAAATTTACTACAATTCAAATATGCGCTAGAATCTGATATTCACATACTTGTAGTTATTAATAATGA
Source organism: Caloenas nicobarica (assembly GCF_036013445.1). Lineage (NCBI taxonomy): Eukaryota > Metazoa > Chordata > Aves > Columbiformes > Columbidae > Caloenas > Caloenas nicobarica. The sequence continues at coordinate 72,284,645 of NC_088284.1, read as the reverse complement.
AGTTCCATCATGCACAGTGAATTGTATTTTCATTTCTGGTCTCTATTCTGCCGACTAAAAAATATTTTCTGAAAAATCCTATAAATTTTGCATGAACTCACTGAAGAAGTTCACAGTGTGTTCTTGGAAACTAATAGCAGTATAATAATTATGACCATTTCTACTTATTGTAAGCAAGACAAAGTCTTAATGGTATGAAAACACAGCATTAGTATTTAAAATTAATTTTTAGCAATGCCTGAATTAAAAAGCACATTACTTTTATAGTGGTAGAACAAAAGGGTTAAATAAGCTAATACGAACCTCTAAAAAGCTCCCTATTTTTAAAATAAAAGCATTTAAAGAGCAGACCAAAAGAGAGTTTTCTGTGAAAACATGAGTGTTTGAAAAGAAGCAGTTAGTTGATAGCACTCTTTTCAACCTTTATCGTTTTGGAATGAACGAATGAAAGGAATGTTCAGGGCAGAGCTACTTCTTCACTCACTCTGGTGTAATAGAGGGGTAATCTCTGCTAACGAGAGGTGAGTTGAACCTCTAAAACAAAGCCTCTGAATTAATCCCACCGTAGCCTGTTTGTTGTGTATTTGTTGCTAGAATGAACCTCCTTTCCACTTGTACTTCAACTCCTGTTAGAGTGATAGTCAATCTCACAGGTAATGCAAGGAAGTGCAATATTCATGATTTGATGGCCAAGTTGTTTATATTTAATGTATTCCTCCTACTGCAGCCTGTTGAACCATTTAAAACTGTATCTATTTCTTCGGGGGAAAAAGGGGAATCATCATCACTCATGAGTTACTATTTTTGTGTCCACGGTTGCTAAAGCTGCATCTATTTCTGTTGACTATTTGTCTTCATGTATTAATCATTGTTTCATTTTGAGGCAGCAAATGTATTTGTTCCATACTCTTCAATATATGGGAAAGGGCACTGAAGAATGGTAAATTATTTCAAGAGTGATTTAACCCAGTTGCCCTTAGCTTTCAGTGGAGAATTTATTGAACAACTCACAAAAATATCTTAGAGTTACCTTGTAATTGAGGAAAGGAACTGGAAAGCAACATCAGTGGAGCAGTAGCACTTATATAGAGATGTGCCAAATGGATCTAAAACACGCTATATTAAAAAACGAAAGAGAAAAGACAGCTAGATGATTTAAAAGTTATCAGACTTCTGCAGTCAAAATATTCTTTGGGGAGGTATCTCATAACAACAAAAATAAATAAAAGCATAATACTGCTTACACTAATGAGGGCAAGGCAGAAAAAGACAACTGTGACAAGCAAAAGCAAACATCAAATCTCTCCTTGCCAGTCTCCTTTTAATTATCTTGTGCAGTAGTTCTTTCTAATGCAGCAAGTGGCACACAGCTGTTCTCATGGAGCAGTGTAAAAGGCGAAGAAAGAAAAGGCTCTTTACCTTTCTTCAAGAACAATCTACCCTGCCTTCAGGAAGAAGTCTGCTAGTCTAAGCTTGAAGGTTTTGAATGTTTTTGTTTTAAGCATGGAAAAGCAGAAGAGAATAACAAATAAACCATGCACAAACATTCCGTGACATGCCAACTTGTATCTTCTCTTTATGTTTCTACGTGAAACAAAAGATTCACAACACTTAGCGACCTCCAGAGCAAAAAATTAAAAGAGTATGTGTATGCTTTCCTTACCTGCTTATTCTTGCTGTGCCTGGGACATGAAGTTGGAATGGTATAAAAAGTATTTGGCACTTTGCTGACTACTTGTCAGAATAGCAGAGGAAGCAACAAATGGTAACAATATCCAAACAAACCCAAATCCAGCCAAATTTCCCAGAAAACGCAAGCAGCAGATCACCTTTTAATTTCAGGTCTCTTCTGTATAAACCACAAAAAATCCACGAGAAATAGGTTGAGTGTTTTATTTCCAGGAAAAGGTTAGGCTGAATGGAAAGGAGGATCAGACATTACAGATAATTACATTGAAATTGGGTAAACATCTGAATTCTGAGTAGCTTTTTAAAATAACAGTCCAGAAAGCTGTCTCACTTTTTACAGTAATGTCTCTAAATAAGAACAAGGTTACAATCACTCTGACTTTAAAGAGAAAACCAGCTTGCTAGTATAGATACCTGTGATCTGCCGGCTTTCCATTTACCCCAGCAAATTAGTCCTGATTTGTGCCAAACCATGGGAGAACCATTTCTATAATATATTTTACTAATGCTCCCCATTAAGACTCTTCATCACATATCATATAGGCCATGTTCACTCATGTAGGCCCAGGCAAATTAGAAATTGAGCAAACTGCATCTCAAGCCTATTCTTTTACATGAGCAACATTTCTTATTTCACTTGAGGGCAGTGGTTTTTAAATTTTTGCTCAAAATCCCAAAGCATCTTACACTTTTTGTAGTTTACAATTAGAAAAGAGATCTGAGATCTACAAGTAACTTTTACAATTATCTACAAAACACAATATAGAGGATAAATAGGTGGTAAACCCACTAAGCATAAAAGATGTTTCCCTAACTGCTAAAAGAGACAGTAATACAGTTAAGAACAGATATCCCCAGAAGTCTTCTGACAGAGACTTCAGGTGCCAAACTGACAAATTTAAGAGAGCAGCCCGAGAAAAGCATGCAGGTAGAAAGTTCTTACAAACAAAATCCTCCTCTAAGACACATCAAGAAAGATCCAGAAGTCACTGGCCTGTGCTACACTCTGCATTAGAAAAACAAAAAATTCCAAACCAAGTAGGCTATACTCTGAGCTATTTTATCTATTGTAGGTCCATTAATTTCAATACAACTGTACCAATTTGTACTGCTTAAAAACTGATGTTGCATAAACTCCAAAAACAAGCAGTGGTAAATACTGCTAAGGATATCTGACAGTGTTGTTTTCCCTTTCATGTCTTTTTAATTAAACATGGATTTTTGCACACCACTCCCCCAAATAATTAAATGACCTAAACCCAGTGAGTCAGCATCATAAGAATAGCAAAGAATAAACCTAGGAAAGTTTAATGTAATTTTTAATGAAAGTGCAAAAAAGAGTACTATCAAAATTTGCTATAACTTTTCTTCTAGCTTTCAGTTAAAATCATACAGTGTATTCCAACTATGAATAAACTGAAGTTATTTTAGGTAAATAACTTTTTGTCTTTACTGTAATTACAGTGTGCACTCATTTCTAACTTTTCATTAATCTCTATTGCTGAGAAGATAACAATTTAAGACATGCAGGTAACCCTGCAAAACTAGAGAAGATTATGGACACTACTGTTATGTTATAATGTGCTTGGGATGAAATCACACATTTTTTCTGAAATCACAAGGACTAAAAGCATACGTTATAATTTGCATCTGAGGTTTATTCTCCTGAAAGATTTATTAATTAACCTATAATTATTAATCTATAGCAAAAAGAGTCAACTACCAAAGGAGGAAAATGCTATTGATATCCCCTACACAGATCCCAGCTGCTCTAGGCTAAGCTTTCTTTCAGTGAAAAATTTCAGGAGGATTAAATGAAATTTATTAACTTGGTTTCTCCGCTCCCCAAATAACCACACATGCTCAAATTGTTTAGTTAGAGACATACATCCTGAGAAGGAAATAATAATAAAAAAAATTTTAGCCCAGAAAATAAAAGAAAGAGCTTCAGTTGGTAAAGTGCAATATCTCCAAGGAAAAGCTGCAGCCTACTGAAAGGAGAAATTTGGACTGAAACCAGTGCCAGATATGTTGTTGGCTTTTTTTTTATTTGACTATTGAAAGTATTAACAAAGCGACCTTTTCTTTCCTTCCCTCCTTGAGAACTTGCAGTGCTACCTCCTGATGAAGATGTCTGGGCACCTTCTAATCTAATAAAAACATGTAACACAAAGCCACTAAACACATCCTTTTGTCCCCGATACATGTCATGAAATTGAAGTAAATAGATTTAATACTCTAGCATCACAGACGATAAGATTAGAAAGCCATTAGTAGGCATATAGTGCATTAGAGCACTGGCCACCAAAAAGCTGTTATGGAGAAATTTCTTGAACAGACAAGAACATATTGATATCATCCTTCTTCGATTATTCAATAAAGCATTTTATTTTGAGCCCTGTTGTTTTCTGTGCTGTTTGTGCAGCAGAACTAGTAATAGAAAAATCTCTAGATTTCTTCTACCTTTACGGAGTGAGAGAGTGAAAGAGACTTCTCTACTTCAGTGATATCGTGTAATTACTTTAACAATGTTTAGTTTTGGACAAACAGATAATATTACTATTCAAGATTCCTTTCCAGCTGCTAAATATTTGCCTTTCCTCCCCAAAACTCCCACCCTTTTCCAATCTCAAAGAATATGGATACAGTGTCTGATTGTATCATTTTGTTAAAAGAGAAGGAAGGCAAGTACAATTCTGAGCTGGTGTCAGGTAATCTTCACTGAGGTGAGAAGAGATGTCTAACCAGATGCTGGTCAGGAGGATCAATGGTCAATCTCAGTTGTGGGTGGACAAAAAAAAACCAAACACCACCAAACATGATAGATGGTTGCTCTAGTCAGAATTCATTTGCAACACCAGCTACATATCAGTACATCTGACAAGGGGAAGAATTAAAGGAATAATCCACTGGAACAAAAGTTCAAAGAGTGAACATGTTTACATCTGATAAGAACTCAAACATCTGTTTTAAGCTACCTCTGATGTAACAGAAGAATTTTCTGGGCCACAAAGTTCCATCCACGTGTATTGTTGGAAAATGGTGGCCTACCCTCAGCCAGCAAGAACACAAAGATGCATTAGGAATTGTCAGTGGTCGCAAAAAGAAATGCAGTCGGTTTTCCAGACAGGCAGGAAAAAATGTACAAAAGGCACATCTGAGTTGCATCTACAAGTGTTTCCTACTAAAGTCCCTGAGGTCAGCTGATCGGACCCAGCTTGGCCAGAGCCGTTTGAGCGGATCTCGAGGTATAGAGGGTTTTGTGGTTCCTCAGGTTTCGATTTCGCAACCCAGAAGCCCCGGCAGCTCTTGCGAAAGTGGCTGATGTGGCGTGGGCGTTACCACGGTGATGGTGATCACACCCCTGCCCCTCGCCTTGAAGAAGCCTCCAAGAGGTCACTGCCCACCAGATGCTGGGGGTCAACCAGCTTGTGAAGCGGGTGGGTACCACCCACACTTTGCTGCAGCAGCGGGTGTGGTAGCTCGCGTAGTAGGGCGCAGAGGTTGTCACTCATTGTTTGTTAGACCCTCTCAGCTATTGCCAGTGTCCCAGACCGCTGCCGACCATGGTCTCCTCCAGAAAGAGAACTTGTCACAAAAAGACTGTGGCTACTCAGACAGAGGCCCTGCCCCGAACCGTGGCTGTCCAGGTGTCCGGCTGCAAGGAGTGCCAGAGCCTGCTGCTGCCAGGTGAGGGAGGCAGCATTCCACCTGCGGGAGGTGTGAGCAGGTGCAAGATCTGCTCAGCATGGTCGCGAAACATAAGGAGGAGGTCAAGAGACTGAGGTCCCTCAAGGAGTGTGAAAAGGAGATCGACTGGTGGAGTAACTCCCTGGCATGCCAGTCAGAAAGGTCTCAGAGAGATACCCCCAAAAGGTGATGGACCCCCTGCCCTGTTGGGCTGAGGGAGAAGATCCGAGACAGCCCCTGCCCTGTCGCTGTCGGGCAAAGGTAGGGGACCAGAAAGATGACGAGGGCTGGAAGCAAGTTCCAGTTTGGCACTATGGGCAACTCCCTTTCCTACCTGCTTTGCTTGCCCAGGTGCCCCTCTGTAATAAGTTTGAGGCCCCGAATCTTGAAGAAGAGCTAGGTGATGACGTGGTGCAAGGGCCGTCTACAAGGTCACATAGGAAGAGGCGGCTGACTCCACACCTCAAGACTGCCTCTGATAGGAAAGAAAGAAGGGTAGTAGGCAATTCCCTTCTGAGAGGGACAGAGGGCCCAATATGCAGAGTTGACCCTCATCACAGGGAAGTGTGCAGTCTACCGGGAGCACGGATCAGGCATATCACCAGGGCACTCCCCAGTCTGGTGCACTTGACAGACTGCGACCCGCTACTGATCTTCCAGACAGGTGGGGAGGAAGCTGCATCCCGTACTCTGATGGGAATGAAGAAAGATTTCAAGGCATTGGGACTGATGGTGAAAGAGTCTGGGGCTCAAGCGATTTTGTCTTCCCTCCTTCCATTTTCGGGTGGTGATGTGGGATGGAATAGAAAAATTCAGTCCATAAATGATTGGCTACAAGACTGTGCTATAGGCAGGGCTTTGGATTCTTTGATAACAGTTGGGTTTATAAGACACCGCTCTAGACAGTGATACATGGCAAAGGTTTATCTTGCAGGGGCAAAAGGATGCTGGGACAGGAATTAGCAGGGCTCATTTGGAGGGCTTTAAACTAGATTTGAAGGGGAATGGGGCTGTAGCTGGGCTTGCATCAGTGGGGCCACACTCTAGAACTGATGAAGATCGGGAGGCCTCCCATACCCCTACAGTGAAATTGGTGTGCTCAGCTCACTCCCTGAAATGCCTGTACACCAACGTGCGCAGCATGGGGAATAAGCAGGAGGAGTTAGAAACCTGTGTTCAGTCAGGAGATTATGATCTGGTGGTGATCACAGAGACATGGTGGGACAGCTCACATGACTGGAATGTGGTCATGGATGGCTGTGTCCTTTTCAGGAAAGACAGGCCAGCCAGGTGTGGTGATGGAGTTACTCTTTACATGAGAGAGCAACTACAATGTATAGAGTACTGTCCAGGCGTGGATGAGGAGCGAGTTGAGAGTCTGTGGATGAGAATTAAGGGGCAGGCTGGCAGGGGTGACACTGTTGTGGGAGTCTATTACAGGCCACCAGATCAGGGTGAGGAAGTTGATGAGGCCTTCTACGGGCAGCTGAGCGTGGCCTCACAGTCACAGGCTCTGGTTGTTATGAGGGATTTTAACTACCCTGATGTTTGCTGGAAGGACTACTCAGCCAGCCAGCCTCAGTCTAGGAGGTTCCTCCAGTACATTGACGATAACTTTCTGATGCAAATGGTGGAGGAGCCGACTAGGAGAGGTGCACTGCTGGATCTCATCCTCACTAACAAGGAGGGTCTGGTTGAAGCAGTAAAGGTGGAGGGCTGCCTTGGCTGCAGCGACCATGAAATGGTGGAGTTCAGGATCTTGTGTGGCAGGAACAGAATAGCAAGCAGAATTGCAACCCTGGACTTCAGCAGGGCAAACTTTGGCCTTTTCGAACAATTGCTAGGGGAAATCCCATGGGCAAGGCTGCTTGAAGGTGAAAGGGCCCAAGATAGTTGGTTAACATTCAAAGACTGCTTCTACCAAGCTCAAGAGCTTCCGGACACATAGGAAGTCAAGGAAGGGAGCCAGGAGACCTGTGTAGTGAAGAAGAGAACTGCTGGGTAAGTGGAACAGGAGAGTTTAGAGATCATGGAAGGAGGGGCTGGCCACTTGGGAAGAATACAAGGCTGTTGTCAGAGGATGTAGGGAGGCAACTAGGAAAGCTAAGGCCTCCTTAGAGTTAAACCTGGCGAGAGGGGTCAAGGACAACAGAAAGAGCTTCTTCAAACACATGGCAGATAAAACTAACACCAGAGGCAATGTAGGCCCTCTGATGGACGGGATGGGTGCCCTGGTGACAGAAGATATACAGAAGACAGAGTTACTGAATGTCTTCTTTGTCTACTCTGCCGGAGGCTGTCCTGAGGAGCCCCATACCCCTGAGGCCGCAGTGGAAGTCAGGACAATGGAGGAGTTTGCCTTGGTTCATGAGGACTGGGTTAGGGAGCAATTAAGCAATCTGGACATCCATAAATCCATGGGTCCAAATGGGATGCACCCGCGGGTGCTGAGGGAGCTGGTTGAGGTCATCGCTAGATCACTCTCCATCATCTTTGCTAAGGCATGGGATACGGGAGAGGTGCCTGGGGACTGGAAGAAAGCAAATGTCGCTGCAGTCTTCAAAAAGGGCAAAAAGGAGGACCTGGGTAACTATAGACCTGTCAGCCTCACCTCCATCCCTGGGAAAGTGATGGAACAACTTATCCTTGGTGACATCTCAAGGCATATCAAGGATAAAAGGGTCATTAGGGGCAGTCAACATGGCTTCACCAAGGGGAAGTCATGCTTGACCAACCTCATAGCCTTTTATGAGGACATAACCAGGTAGATAGATGATGGCAAAGCAGTTGATGTGGTCTACCTTGATTTCAGTAAAGCATTTGACACAGTCTCCCACAGCATCCTCACAGCTAAACTGAGGAAGTATGGTCTGAACGATTAGGTAGTGAGGTGGACTGTGAACTGGCTGAAGGAAAGAAGCCAGAGAGTTGTGGTCAATGGGGCAGAGTCTAGTTGGAGGCCTGTATCTAGTGGAGTGGCTCAAGGGTCAATACTGGGACCAGTATTATTCAATATATTCATCAACGACTTGGATGAAGGAATAGAGTACACTGTGAGCAAGTTTGCTGATGACACCAAACTGGGAGGAGTGGCTGACACGCCAGAAGGCTGTGCTGCCATCCAGCAAGACCTGGACAGGCTGGAGAGTTGGGTGGGGAAAAATTTAATGAAATATAACAAGGTAAGTGTAGAGTCTTACATCTGGGCAGGAACAACCTCAGGTTCCAGTATAAGTTGGGTAACGACCTATTAGAGAGCAGTGTAGGGAAAGGGACCTGGGGCGTCTTGGTGGACAGCAGGATGACCATGAGCCAGCACTGTGCCCTTGTGGCCAAGAAGGCCAATGGCATCCTGGGGTGTATTACAAGGGGTGTGGTCAGCAGGTTGAGAGAGGTTCTCCTCCCCCTCTACTCTGCCCTGGTGAGACCTCATCTGGAATATTGTGTCCAGTTCTGGGCCCCTCAGTTCAAGAAGGACAGAACTGCTGGAGAGTCCAGCACAGAGCAATGAAGATGATGAAGGGAGTGGAGCATCCCCCGTATGAGGAAAGGCTGAGGGAGCTGGGGCTCTTTAGCTTGGAGAAGAGGAGACTGAGGGGTGACCTCATCAATAAATATATAAAGGGTGAGTGTCATAAGGATGGAGCCAGGCTCTTCTCAGTGACAACCGATGTTAAGACAAGGGTTCACGGGTTCAAACTGGAACACAAGAGGTTCCACTTAAATTTGAGAAGAAACTTCTTCTCAGTGAGGGTAACAGAACACTGGAACAGGCTGCCCAGGGAGGTTGTGGAGTCTCCTTCTCTGGCGACATTCAAAACCTGCCTGGACACCTTCCTGTGTAACCTCATCTAGGTGTTCCTGCTCCGGCAGGGGGATTGGACTAGATGATCTTTTGAGGTCCCTTCCAATCCCTAATGTTCTGTGATTCTGTGATTCCATGTGAATAGAAAGGTAAAATAGTACAGGAATAGCTGTCTCTTCTCCCTGTGTAATGGGCGTAAACGTTGAAATGAGGCAGGAGCAGTCTGCATGCTACAGGCCAATGATATGCAGGATATTACTGGCTTGTCAACCATACTTATTTTATTTCTGTGCTAGTATAGTCCCGTCACTCTGTATAACACCTCTGCAGTCGGAGGAAAATCTCTGGCACCTTGTGAGCTCTGCTTCCCCAGTGTACTTGGCTGGTTGTAGGTTCAATAGGATATGAATACATCCACAGCTGATGGCAAACAATGCTGGCATCTGTCTGGCTTTTTCACAGCACCCATGCACTATGCCTTACTGGCTTTCTCTTCTTAATTTTTCCATCCTTAAAGAGAAAAGTCGTATCACTCTATCCTGGATAAAGAATAAATAAACCTGCTCCAGGAAAAATAAGAAATGCATTAATTTTGATACTAACCTCTGATTCAGTGTTTTGGTGCCGGTAGTAGTGGATTTTGTTCTTTATTTTTTTGGTTTGGTTTCAGAAAGATCAGAAATTCTTAAGTATTGAATTTCTATTGCTTTTTCCTTGTTTTTCTGAACTTCCGGATTTAAGCAAGGCTTTAAAATGTCCTCTAACCTTAGAAATTCAGATACTTAGATAGCAATCATTGGCATCATTATTGGTCTGGTATATGCTTAATGCTCATGAATCAGGATTTTATTAAAACTACCATGAAGCCAGGTTGTATTTGGAACCTTGTGAGGGTTCTTGAGGGGATTGGTGAACCACGGCTTTCACATTTTTTCTAGCTGTTTTTCTTTCCATGAAGTTTATGGTGACAACAACTTTCAGTCATTTATACAGACTAACATTAGTCCTGTACACCTCTGATATGCCTTTTGTGTTTAGGTTAGGTCTATAGAAACCCCAAATTTGTTTGAGCTCTTTACTCTCCTAGGAAATGCTACAGGCAACTGCAGTTCTCAGTTTCTTACAGGTAATGGCCATAACACTCAGTGCACATCAGGAGATAGACACTATTTTAACCATGTGTTGAGGAAGATTAAGTGAACTGGTAAGAGCACCTCCTCAAAAAGAGGGCAGAGAGGGGAAGAAAATTATAACTCAGTCAAGATAGAGAGGAAAATTACAGGAGAAAGAATAACCTGTGGAGTCTCATTTAAAGCATGCAGACATACAATAAAGCCTGACCAGTGGGTTGTTAGAATTCAGGTGGTATCATGATGTTTTAGAGAACAAGTTCAGCTCACCCCTATCAAAGACGGCAATAAGTGTGAAATGAGCTCCATTGCAAGGGTAGGAGCAGGTGCAGATATTGCCAATGCTTTAGTAAATCTCTGTTTACATAAACAGCTGTGAGGATCTTATTTTCTAAAATTGGATAATCTTTGGCTCATTCTCATTCAGGCCGAGAAAAAGGCAGGGTGAGTAAGGTAATTTAGTTACATAAATTCTGCAAGATCAACACATATTTCGTATTTTGTAACCCACTTCTTCCTGCAGTCTAAATGAGTCATTACAAAACGACTCTGGACTTTTATATAAGCAGTATATTCCTATTTTATGGAGTTAAATATTTTATTTCAGCCAGGTTATGATCCAGAGTCCACAATTATAAAGTGCTGTTTCTCTGTGGATCTCAGTGAGTCGTTGATGGGCTTGGGTAATCTGCTAGGAGAAAAAAATGCATCCACTCCTCCACTCTTCATAAAATCCTTAGACCTTCTTATTAGACATATTTATGCTCAAATTTTGCTCTAGTTGGTCCATTATGGAAAAATGAGTTCCAAAAAACCAACAAAATAAATATCACTTTATTACCATCAGCAATAACTTCTTTTTCTCCATTTCTAATTTTTGACCTCTGCTCCCTATTGCTCTGATAGAAACAAAAGATTTTTTTTCTATTTTACTTAATAGTTTTGTTAAATCTTTGTCTAGACCTCCTTTTGCCCAAGAGTCATCTGCTTTACATATTTTTTCCATTTTCCACATTACAAAGATGTATTCAGCACAATTTTTAAAATGCTCTTTTTTTAATGTAACTTAAAAATATCTGATTATAACAGCTATTCTCAATTTCTTCCTTTGTCTTCTCACATTATATCCTTGATGACTAAGAATTGTCACTGAACTTCTGTTTTACTCATGTCTTATTTCCAATAATTTCCCTTTTTTATGTAGTTATGGCAAAACTACAGAACCCATATCTCAGTTTACTTTGCAAATCTGATATAGGACAAGGAACTACTGGAGAGGGCTACAAAGATGATTAGGGGTCTGGAGCTTCTTTGTTTTGAGCAAACCGACAGAGTTCAGCCTGGAGAAGAGAAGGCTCAGAGGGGATCATATCAATGCTTATAAATAACTCAGGGGTGGATGTCAAGAGGATGGGACCAGACTCTTTTCTTCACTGCCCAACAACAGGATGAGGGGCAATGGGCACAGACTAAAGCACAGGAGGTTCCATCTGAATATGGGGAGAAACTTCTTTACTTTGAGGGTGGCAGAGCACTGGAACAGGCTGTCCAGAGAGGTTGTGGAGTCTCCTTCTCTGGAGACATTGAAGACCTGCCTGGACACATCCATGTGCCATCTGCTCTAGGTGAAACTGCTTTAGCAGGTGGGCTGGACTAGATGATCTCCAGAGGTTTCTTCCAACCCCAGCCATTCTGTGATTCTGTGAAATAAGAATCCCTACGAAAGCTAAGCCTGCAATTCTGAGGTCCTGAACCTCCTCCTTCAGCCAGCATTAAAAACCAAACCAAAGCACAACAACAAAAGGCAAACCAAGCAAAAACAACAACAAAAAATACTCATCTGACAACAATGATGTTCCTGTTGTCTCAGTCACTTAAGATTAGTGGAGGACCAATTACTTCACTGTCTGAGAACTCTCTTATATGATCCCAAGAAAATCTTTACTACTTCAGTAGTGCAGCAGATGGTCCCTAATGTCTGTAACATTAACAAGCTACTTTTGTAGTACCACAGTAGAGAAAACTTGCACCTCTGCTACTTAGAATGGTGATTTGTACTTACCCATTGCATACTAAAATCACTGGATTCACTGGAGTAACATGTTTCCTTAAAAATCAAGACCATGTTGCATACTCATAAAATTAACACCTAATGGGCTGATAAGCAGCTGGGAGGGAAACAGTGTTCTTAAAACAAATTCATTGATGCTCCCACCACATGAAATAAAATGTTTTCTTCAAATGTCAGAACATATACAGTATCACGATAAGGTTAGGTTGTTCTTGGAAGGGAAGAACAATGTGCCTGATAAAGTATTTAAACAGATAAAATCTGAGTCTATGACACAAAGGGTCTTTTTTCACAGTAATTAAAAAAAAATTATGTATTTGAAAGCGGGGCCAAACACTGGTGATGTAAATTGATCTGGAAGATAATTGAATTATTTTGAAAGTCTTCCCAGTTCTGGGGTTTGCAAGACAAGTACAGCAGAGTAGCATGTTTTGCACGTGTATGTGTGGATTTCAATCTCTTCAACACAGGCCATGGAAGATTTAGGAAAAACAATATTAGCACAAATATGTCAGTCTTTAAAGACCTCTTACAAATTAGCAAACTAATTCTTTCACTGTTATTTCCCTTATGACTAGAGAAAAAAGAAAACCAAAATCTAACACAAGGATCCTTGTCCTTAAGAACCCATGAACATGTCAGGTAGAGGGAAAACAAAATGTAAGTTTATGCAATTCAGAAAAGCTAAGGATGGTTTTACTACCCAGAAATGTTTATACGCAACCAGCTTAACCCTGCAGATACATTTAAACTCATATCACAATGTAAAGGAAATATAAGATTAATTATTCTATGCATTTTGCTTGTGGTTTTCTTGTATGTTCTGAACATTCTCTTCTGTAAAATTTACTTAAACAGTGAACAAATTATAATTTCCTGCTAGAAATCACCTGGAGGCCAGAGCTAAAGAAACCTTAAATATGGGATTTTGCACTTCTGGAACCAGTTGACCTGAAAATAGAACTACACAGATTTCCTGGAGGAGATATCAAATTGAATAAAACATGAAATTTCAATACCCTGTTTTTTAAACAAATACTTAATTTGAAATTTGTCCTGAAGCATTGCAGTGATTATCCCATAACTTTAATAATACTCAAAATATGTCCCTAAAAATGTATTGCTATAGCATGTTTTAGCTCCTTTTTTTTTTTTGTATGTTACACAAGACAGTGATTAGAAATATACAGCTACGAGCTAATATCTTAATACCACCTAATTAAATAAAGGGCTGTTACATGTGTCTTCATATAACAGAGTATAGAAACTTAAAGAACTTTAATTGTAGCCTGTTTAAAGTTACAGCACCTGCAATAATCGCATTTGACTCACAGGATGCACAGTAAGTGAAAGCTTGTTTGTTGACGTGAATATGTGTCTTTAGGCACATGTGTGTACAAATTTCTTTTCACTGTACATCAGTGTAATTATATTAATGTAAAGATCTCAATGGCTGTGAAAGTGCTTCCAACTATTTCTAACAGGGTATGAAAAACATTTCTTAGAGTCAGAATGTCAGCACTTGAGCACGTTTTAATTCCAATACTGTGTATCATGACTAAGAGGTCTCTGATTTCCTCACTCATTCTTAAGTAATAAAATGAGATATGAAACCACCTGATTGACATCAACGTATTCAACACATAGTGTGAAGTCAAGAAACACCTCAAAATAAATTAATTGCATGTTTTCATCTAAGTACTAAAATGAGAAAAATCATGTACAGACTTATCTAGAACCCTATCCATTAATTTTCATGTAAAATGAGTTTGGAGTATATTATTTCTAGAAGAGAGGTTGACATTTAGAAAAAGATAATCCATTAAACAGTAGAATAAAGGCCAAGAAACAGTGACAATTTCCATTAATCTGGAATATAAGAAAGCTGATTAACCAAAATTATTCAGATTGAAACTGGACAAAATCTAACATGAAAAACACAAAGTCTCATGAGAATATAGAACACAAGAATTATAAAGCATACAGATGTTAATTGAGAAGCTTAAAAAAGATTAAATAATGTGATAGTGTTACCACATATAAAATAATATATCACAGATATGTAATCACCATCATCAATTAAATCAATGTAAAATCATTACAGAACTGGAAGACAGCAGAACAGATTTCACTAATAGTAATTTATAAAAGCTCCACTTAGATTACAGGCCCTATAAAAATTATGCTGCTTGTGGCATTGATTTAAGATAATTAAATACCTCCTACAAACTGTACAAATATTTTTGTACCTTTAGAACCTTGAATCTTTAGAAGAGCTACCTGAACATATAACTGTTACAGAAAGGAGAGCTAGTTAGAAAAAATAAGTATGTTGGGGTGAGACTTTTTGGTAACAAGAGAACTCCAATGACATTTTCAAATTACAAATTTTCTGAAATTTTATTACAGATAAAACAAACAAAAGTAGTTGAATTAATTTGGTTTAATCTTCTCTTCTTCAGAGATTTTAAACACCAAGCCCCGTAAATAGCCACAATGTCAAAGCTGGACCCTCGCTGATTCTCCTGTAATTTGAACTTTCAAAAGGTGAAACTTTGCTAAAGCTGAAAGAAAAAGCAAGGAAAGCCTTTGCCATTATTCCTTTTTTTTTTCCGCTCCTCCACTCACTGTATAAAGACAAAGAGAGAAAGGAAGACTGAATCTAAATTTCAGCTTATTTTCCACACTCCCTCGATAAACAAATTGTTCATGAGCCTCCCCAGTTTCTATCATCTTAGTACCTCATACACCTTCCTGACTTCTGCCTGAAATAATGATATTTCCTGATCCAGAAAGGGCCAGGCATCTTTCAGTTCCACTGAAATCAAGCAATAAGAATATTTCAGTGCCTTTCTCTCACATACGCTCACACATTAACAAGGAAGGAGAACAATATCTGGATGTTGAGGATCATGACACTGGTGGGAACCACCGCTACTGTGTCGAAATTAGCAATTCTGTGACAACTTATACCTGCTGAAAATATCTCCCCATCAATGTGTTGTGCATTTTGGTTGTGTGTAGTTTCATTGAGCAGTGTTGTCAATATCGTTGCTCTTATGGATACATTCATGGATACAGGATCTTCTCCAATGGTAAAAGATATGCCATTTGCCAGCAATAGTAGCACTGTAAAAGTACATTCTTCTGAAATACCTCCAGTTGAGCACTTCACCACAGGATACATTTATGGACTAAGGACAGGCTAACTGAAAATTATGGATGTTTATTAAATAACTAATTTTTACCGTCACCATTTGTGATGACTTTAAGTCAGTAAGATGCAAACAGGAAGCACAAACAAGATAATAGATGGCCACAATCACAAATAAAAGAAAAGGACAGAAATGTTTCCTCTGCCCTTGTGTCACTGAGCAGGAACGTAAAGTGAAAATAAAAACAGCAGGCCACATGACAGAGGACAGTGTATTCACTACCACTGACATCAATCAAAGCTTAAAAATCATTCTGACTTGCTGAATTCTCTATAAACAACACATACACACTCTTCTCATCCTACTTTCTTTTTGTAGTGTCGAAGATGAACATCACTGGTGCAAAAGATGATCTTTCTGATGAAGGATGTGGTGGAGATGGTCTAGAAACAGCAACAGTCGCTAGCAGCTGTGCTACCTGCTGTAACTAATACCAAGAGTCAGGCAGGAGACAGAGGTCATTAATATCTCTGTCCACAACTCTTATGTGTTCAGCTGTTGTATTAAAACATGGGGACAATTGTTTACAGTCTCTACTTCATTATTAATGAAAGGGTCCATCCTTATATGACGGCACAGCTTCAGTTTCTGTGGGGCGGAAAATCAGCAAGAAGCTGAAGTGCACTGCAAGATGTGTTACTCCCTCTGTACCCTGGCAATATGCAGCAATCTAGTGCATCTGTGCCCAGGGTTCCTTGAGAGCCTGAACAAAAAAGACTTTCCTTCTGTAGGCACATTAAACAGAAACATCACTAAAACCAGCCCGATGATGAACGGAGAAAAAAAAAGAGACAGAGTGAAGGAAAATTCAGATCTTGCTAATAGACCTCTTCCCAAAAGCCCAGAGAGTAGTCCAGAGTAGTAATAGATTACTTAGAAAACCTAAGCCTAACTGTTCTGAAGAAAATGTTTTGCAACCGAGTTTACTAGCAAGAAACTGTGTGTTATCTGTTAAGGAAGCTAGGAGAGCTGCTCCTTATAATGAAAAAGGAACTACAGCAAATAGGAGGTAATTCTGAACATAAGTGTTACATAAATTGTTGCAAACTAGAGCAGTCCATCAGCAATGTGATATAAAGCATGAGATATCTTACAGACTGATGAACCATCTTGTTCTGGACTACAGCATAGATGAGGTGAAGAGAGGCTCAATAACAAGATGTGAACTTTATCCAAAGAGCCAGGTTCAGGTCACCTAGTTGCACAGTGAAAAGCCATCAGAGAATAGCTTAGAAGAAAGATCCTTACTAACAACAATAAAAGATAGAAGAAGAGTTGGATTGTTCAGAAGACAAGCACACCTGAATGGCCATGTCATCTTATTTGTAGCAGGAGGCTGGTTTTAAAGGCTGTGTTGCTCAGCATGGGGAAAAGGAAAAGGGGTTTTCTGAGGCTGCAGTAGGGAACGATTTAAAATTTGCAGTGAGAGCTTGCTTGCATGTACATCATCCTTTACAGCTGTAATATGTTTACTCAACAAAGAACCAGTATACTTACTAACCAAAATCCAGTCAGCTCACAGCATGAGACCTTCTACATTCCTGTCAACTCCTCTGATATCAGGATCCCCTTCAGTACCTTGCAGTAGATCATAGAATCCTAGAAAT
The DNA here is from genome assembly GCF_036013445.1 of Caloenas nicobarica. NCBI lineage: Eukaryota > Metazoa > Chordata > Aves > Columbiformes > Columbidae > Caloenas > Caloenas nicobarica. Next base: position 72,267,438 of record NC_088284.1, on the reverse strand, counting down.
ATTTATATTGGAAAAGACCTTTAAGATCATCAGGTCCAACTGTTAACCTAACACTGCCAAGTCTGCCTCTAAACTATGTGCCTAAGAACCTCTTCTGCACATCTTTTAAAGACCTCCGGTTGGAGGTGACTCCACCACATCCCTTGGCAGCGTGTTCCAATGCCTGGCAATCCTTTCAGTGAAGAAATTTTTCCTAATATCCAATCTAAACCTCCCCTGGTGCAACTTGAGGCATTTACTCTTGTCCTGTAACTTGTTACTTGGAAGAAGAGACTGACACCCTCCTTACTACCACCTCCTTTCAGGTAGTTGTAAAGGTCCATACCAAGGTTGGAAGCCTTCCTTTCACATCTTTAACCCTAGCCCCAGTGAGGCAACAGACTTCCCTAAGACATGGGTCTGGGCAGCATATTGGGCCTTCTGCTTCCTGCAGAAGGGAGTCTCCTAAGGCAATGACCCATCTTCTTTTCTTTATGAAAGCAGTTTTGAAAAAGGACATGGTTGACTTAACCTCCGTGGCAAGATGAACCATCATCCTTACCGTTGCTTGGTTCTTCTTGCAAAGCTTCATACCTATTATGCAAGGACACCTGGGAACATGGTGAACATGGGAACTACCGTCAGAGAGGATACACAACGGCTGCGCTGGGCAGGAGCTTGTTATTGCCCATATCCCAGATCACATAATATTGCTGTGATTGCTGTCCCTAGAGAAATTCCACTTGTAAGATACAGGGAAACCTTTCTTTATGTCTTAATGTGCTTTGTTGAATTGTGGTTTTGAAAGGACTTTAAGCTGCATCCATACTCCTAGAGAGAACTTCTCTTAACTTTTGACTATGTGTTACCTACCAGAACTCAGACTTGAATTCCAAAGTGCCATCTTGAAAAAAGGGAGGAAGCAGAATCCTAGTCCACTAAAGTCTTCCACACCAAATCAACAGCAGTTTAACTACTATGGCACAGATGCCAGAAAAATAATATAAAGTTGATTTTTTAAAGAATATAAGTAGTCTAACTTCTTATTGTTTTTCTAAATCCCAGATCATCACATCCTTAACTAATATGTTTTCACCATATGTATCCCAGAAACAGGGAAAAATATACTGTATCTGGTTCAAATTCCTTTGACTGGAGTCCAGAAATTAATATGTGCTGCACCACAAAATGAACATTATATAGAATCAGCCTTCACTTTCCATTTGTGTAGCTAGTAAGCAGGTGAGTTTATTGACCCATAAGAAAACTCATCTTCCTGAGCTCTGTGTAAAGGGTAGAGAGTAAGTCTGTAGCTGTGTAATTAACTTACAATTATGTAAGCAATAAAGGCATCATTTAAGGTTATTAATATGTTAAAATTTGTAAGGAATTTTCTGGCATTTAATTAACATTTGCCAAGACAGTCTACAGAAAATTAAATATCAATTAATAAAAATACTGACATTTAGTTAGATACTCTATTAGTTGTCACAATTATTAACTCGATATTGCTGGCTTTTTAAAATCCAATTAAGAGCCTAAATATTCATTACAATTTTTATGTGTGGAAAACCTAATTATATTTGTGTCCTATAATTTTAACCAGGTTACACTTCGTCTTTCCTAATAAGTCTCAATAAATGCTCTTTTAACTGTCCAATGATACTTAATTCACATTACTGTCATGAAACCACAGACATTTCTTTCTCTCCATGAATAGGTGAACCATTGGATGCATCATTTTCTCCACTCACTGCACGTGAACATCACACCTTGCTGACTACACTCTATTTGTGGCCTCTTTGCTAACCTCTCCTTGTGGACCTAATTCCTAAATGGTTTGAGAGACAAAGTTGGCCTTTCAGACCCAAATAATTGAGTGCATGTGAAGACCAATGACCTGAAAAACAACTGTGAACTAGAACTGGTACAATCTCTCTGCTGCATTTCATAAATATTTGCAGAAGATCTGTCCCACAATTTTCTTTCACAGAGGACTGAATCAGAATCCTTTTATAAAATTGTATAAAATATGCTAATCCTCTCCTTGATTATTTATCTCACCCAGTTGCCCCTGCACCTTTTTTTGCCATCTGTCATTATCTCTAGTTTTCTCTGTCCTTGCCCTGCCCCTTGCCCTGGGGTTACTGTTGCCCAAGTTTTGGGGTTTTTTTGTGGGGTTTTGGGGGGTTTTTTTTGTTTTTTTTTTTTTACCATTAGCTCCAGCTGACAAAATGCAGAAGTTCCTTTGGAAGAAGGTGGCTTTACCCAGAAATATTAAAATCCTCTGGCCTCTCAGGCACAGTGCAGCTAGGCAGGTACAAGATCAGCACAGATCTGGCAAAATTAAGTTGCATTTTTTGCCTCATTAGACCCTTAACTGTCTCCCTAAAGTTGAAAGAACTTCAGGCATGAGTCATTTTTGAAAAATGTGATGAATCATGTAGCATGCAGTAACAGTCATTATCAAAAAAGTAAAACAGTAACCAACTAGAAAGTTTTAAAGGCTTGTTTTCCTTCAGCAGGTTTCCCTAACCTATCATCTAACCCACAGGAAAGAGGAAAAACAAACCAACCAAGCAAACCAACCACAGCTGATCAACCAAACAAAAACTTATCTAAGGGAAGAAGAGATAAGAATATGCCAAACAAAGCCTTTCAGATAATTCCAGGGGCAATATCATTGTTTTTTAATTAGAATGGAATTGTAAAATCATAGAATGTCCTGAGTCAGAAGGGACCCACAACGATCACCGAGACCAACTCCTGTCCCTGCGCAGGACAACCCCACAGTTCACACCATGTGTCTGAGGGCCTTGTCCAGTGTCTTCTTGAACACTGTCAGGCTTGGGGCTGTGACACCTCCCTGGGGAGCCTGTTCCAGTGCTCCACCACCCTCTGGGTGAAGAAAAATAATTTAGAAGCTGAACATGAAACTAATAAAAAAGTTCTTAAATTAGACCCATATTCCTGCACATACACACACACTCTAATTATGAGATAAATTGGTACATATCATGGGGCTTTCCCATATACATGGGTTTTTTTAGAGAAGGAGAAGTTAATGACATGCATAAATAAAGAATCAAAGAAGTAATTTCTTCCCATGTGATAAAGTTTATAACCATCTCTAGGCTAAATAAGCAGGAAGAAAAAAAATTAGGTTTGTTACACTTTGCTATTGACTGTGTATCAAACCAATGAAAGTAAAGTACTCAGCTTTATCAGACATAGATTCCCTGGGGGCTTTTCCGTCACATAAAGATAAAATCCATAATTATTAATTTTAGCTTGGATCAATCAGTCAGTCAAGAGTTTCACATACCTGCTGCAAGCAGAACTAATACCTCAGTTTTCACTCCTGGATAGTTCGGTTTTCACTATAGGAAGATGAGGCAAAAAAGTGCTTTTTAAATAGATACTCATTTTATTCTTTATAATTTTATTAGCCTGAAATGGCCTCTAGCATCTGCTCTCACAGATAGGAATAGGCACAGTTCTCAGAAGACTGGACATACACAAGCTACAAATTAGCAGCTTCTTGATTTCAAAGCTGCAGATTAGTAACATAGTAATCAATATATATTTGGAAATTGTTGTGATCATTGCTCAGAGATCATGGCATCAATTGCAGCTGCAGCACCTCTGAAAGCCTTTCAGCTTTACAATGGCTTTGCAGCACAGAAATTATTATCATCTGTCATTCATCATTGTATTTACTCTAGCTGATTGTATTACCTACCAAACAAATCCTGATCACACAGCCCTTATGAGTAAGCATCGAAAGTGTTACAACCAATTAGATTTACTTTTCCAGTCATCTTTTCCCCTTTTTTTCAGGACCTGAGCCTAAACTGCTGAAGATATTTGAAGGTCTTTCTCTTATTGTTTTAATTGAGCTTTTTTTTCTCTGCTTTTGTTTCTAGAAAACAGAGGTTTATTAGGTAGCATGAAGTCTGAGCAGAGACAGATCCCATAAATTTTGCTCTACGAGTTGAAAGATTTGGAGGATCAAAGCAAGAGTATTTTATCACAGACAGAGTAGCAGTGAAAAATAGGTACTATCTAAAGACTGGCTAAAGGACTGAGTAAGCTTCATAGACATTAACTGTTCTGCAAGTGTTATAATTGCAACATCATAATTCTTGGAAGAAAACTGCAAGCAATTGGAGCCCCTTCTAGGATCACATAGCATATGCAGCCTGATATAACAAGTGAACTCAGAGCCCCATGCTCGCTGATTTAAAAAAACCCAAACAAATAAAAAATAACGTGTGTGTGGCTGTACATGTATAGGTATGTGTGTATACACTTCTGCAGGGTTAATTAACAACATCTTATAAGGATATGAATCTTCCTATCTAAATTATGTCTAAAACCACCACCTATGCATTTTGGTGTTATTAACAAAGTACTACATTTTTTGATTCTCAGAAAGAAATGTTTCTTTGGAAATGCTTTTCAGAGAAAATTTATTGTGTTTGACCACAGCTGTAAATTTTCTCCTCCAACACTATAAATTTCCTCTAAATGTTTAATGGTTTATAACTGTAATTATTCTTGTGTGCCAACATTAAACTTTTAAAAGTTTAATTTGGAGACTATTTGGAGAAACTCATCTTTTTTACAGCCTCATAAATAGTTCTTTGATTAAATGAGCAGAGGCTCAGAGTCTGCCTGAGGTGAATACAAATTACCCTGTGTAGTATTTCACATGCAAAAAGAGAAATACTTTGATGTCTCAAGTGATCAACTAATACTAAGTGCAACAGTGGTGAAAAGTGATACACTGCTAGATGGCTAAACATGGCGCACTCAAACTTCATTACCATTTACTATCAAAGACTTCAGCTAGAGAGTCTAAGATGATGTAGAAGAGAAAAAAAAGGACAATACAACCAAAACTCAGGTCCTGCATCACAGAATAAACAAAGAATGCCAAGACAGTAGTTGAGCCCCAGACATGCAAGTGCTTTTTGGCTAGCTGACTTGAATAATGTTTAAGAAATAAACATATGACTAAAAAATACACTATGTATTAAGCAACAGTATATGGTCTAATCTTATACCTCCTTTCAGGAAAAGATCAGGGTGACACTGCAGTTAACAAATCCTAAGACCAAGAGCTTGTATAAAGGCAAGGGTAAGTGTAATTAGAAACTTATTTTCTTTTTTTTCAGCAAAATTTCTTCAGGACCTGTATCTGATGCTGGTTCCCCTCACCAGGCCTGATCCTGACGCCTAAACACAATCTGATGAAGGGCCCAACTACTTGGAAGAACAAGCGGAATTGTCAGAGCAGTTAAGGAGACAGCCACTGTCTCTCCTCAATGTTATTAGCAAGTGATGTGGACATACTCCAGGATATGCAATGCTGTAGTGAAACTCACACTATCTGCAAAGCAGGGGGTTTTGCTCCCAAGGAAATCTGGAGTAACTGTATAAGAGTTCAGATAGATTATTCCCATTGCATTTATATATATACATATATATACACATAATTTCCAAATGGCCCTATTGTGTTAAGTGTTGAATATGGCAATCACTTCTCAGAAAGCACTCGTCATCTAAAAATATTCAAGGAATAATAGTAGAAAATAGTAAAAATCAATGTATTTAATATTCATTGAGGTACGTGGTAGGTTATATTATTATGTTATTAATATACCACCAACTTTCAAAGGTAGTGGGTATCGTGAACCATGAAAAGCATATCTAAAATTAACAGACTTTGCATTTTAGTCTAAATGTTAAAAGCTCTGAAGTGACACAAGATATATTTTCCTGAGGGCAGATAAGGCTCTCTGTCAGTGTTGTTTTCTGATCTCTTCTTTAAAAAAAAAACCCAAAACTTGGGTCCAGGTATAAGCAACTTTTCTTGCATTCTTTACTTTTTTGGTGAAAAATTTACCCTAGGTAATACATTTAATTACCCAAAACTCTCCTTTTTAATCTTTACTTGGGGATATTACGTACAAATAACCTATTATAAATGCTCACTTGCAAGTATTCTCTCTGCAGGCTTCTATAAGTTAAAGGTCAGACAGGTCTAAGAGCAGATGAAGTAGGTGGCTGCCTGCCATAACTGAAAGTGAGGGCCATAAAAACCAAATTTGTAAGTGCAAAACATTTATTAGATGTATTTTAGTAGGCATCTAAATTATTTGAGTGAAAAGTCAAGAAAAATATTGTCTTTGTTAGAAAAGAGGCCAACGGTGATACAAAGGCCTGTACAGAACCAGAAGCAGCATCACATTCCAGTTTCTTCTTCAAACCCCAGCCATTGTAACATACCTGTAAACTGATATATTGATACAAACACATCACCTTTGTACTCTTAATTTGAGAGTAATTTGATGAATTTGGCTCATAGTTTCACTCACTCATAATATTTGCAAGAAAAAATAAGACACAATTAAACCTGTCTGTTAATAACCTGCTCTGATACCATTTTAGGATGGCTACAAGAAGTAAGAGATGGACATGTGTAACTGAAGAGTCAGAATGGTCCTCCCTGACCACCATTGCCAGTATGCTGCACAGGTATATGTGCTGGTGTCACAGTGCTTCAGAAACAGCTCTAAAAGCATAGACTGAAACTGTTAGATTATAAATTCTATTATGATTAACAAGTTTTTGTGTAAAAAAAAAACCAGAAGAGAAAACACCCTTCACTGAAAGACACCCTTATCACGTTAGCCTCCAATTATTTCATAACAACTTTCAGCATAGTTGTCAGCTATGGGAACAAAATCAACCACACAGTAATTTTTGTTCAGTGTGAGGGCTGACGTGACATCCTGTGGGATTTAGCAAGCCATGAAAGTGAGAAATACACTATTACACCGCAGTGATTCAAAAAATGGAGACCACAACCTCTGCAAATGACTATTTCCTTTTAAAGTGTGGCCTTTACATGCCAATAGTGTCTTTTTGTGTTGTGTATTAGGCAGGTAAAGAGATCAGAAAGAAAAAACAAGAGAGGAGAAAAAACCAGAATGCTTAGATTAAAGGCATTCACTCTAAATGCAAAGTGGTTTGAGTTAATATATTTTTATTATTTATCCTAGGACCAAGCAGCAGTAAAAGAGACTCAAATAAGAAAGCGCATAGAGAGAAAACTTGTTTAATCCCTAAACAAGATCAATTAAATACAAAACTCTACAATTCTTGTTAATCTTAACCTGTAAATTGCCCAGGCATGCAGAGATGGTATGAGGAAAACTAAAGCTCAAATGGAGCTGAGACTGATGGAATAGGCAAACAGCAAAAAGAAGAGCTCCTACCTCTATGTTGGTAGTAAAATGCAAAATGAAATGTGGGACTGCTGCTGAGTGTGGTAGGTGGCTCAGTGACAGAGGACACAGATCAAACTGGCATGCTCCATGCCTTCTCTGCCTCAGACTTCACCAAGTAAGCTGTTCTATGGCTCTGCACTTAGGAACTTAGTTCAAGAAAAGGCAACAACTACCAATGGATGTGTACTGAGCCAGGGATGACTTGCATGAGTTTGACACATACAAGTCCGTAAGAGCAGATGGCCTGCATCCAAGGGTGCCAAGTGACTTGGAAGACATGTTCACAAAGCCACTAACAATTTTGAAGAGTGGGGAAGGTCTGGGACAACAGAGGAAAACAAAATATTGCACCTGTAATCAGAATGGGGTAAAAGGATGATGCTGTTCAACTTCACATCAGAGTAACAAAATCTTGGAGTGAGCAGTCTTTGAGTGCATATCTTGACAATTGAGGAAGAAGAAGGTTATGGTGATCTGTGGGCATTGATTTGCTCAGAGTAAAACTTACATCACCCATCTGGTTGCTTTCTGTGATAAAATTTGTGAACATGTGGAAAAATGGAGATATCATTTAGGCTAACTTCAGCAAAGCTTTCAGCACTTTCCCACAATGTCATGGTAGCCAAGCTGGATGTTAGAGTCTGGGTGAATGTCTCACCAGGGGACTAAATACCTGGTTGGGTGATCAGTCTCAGAGGTGGTGGTCACTGGGTTGAATCTGCGTGTAGACTTGTGCCCCATGGGATCCCACAAGGTCTGTCCTGGGGTTTTTCCTGTTTAACATCTCTATCCATGACCAGGGAAGGTGATAAAATGCACCACCAAGTTTGCAGAGGATGCCAAATTGGACGGCACCAGTCAATATGTACAAGGGCAGGGCAGCTGTCCAGAGGAACCTGGACTGGTGGAAGGAAAGGACAGGTCCCCTGTGCAGGAGCAAAGGGCAGCCCTGCCCCAGGCAGGCAGAGTCCCAGCAGCAATGCTGGTGGGGTAACTCTGGGCAGAAGGCACTGGGTCTTGGTGGGCAGTGAGCTGAGCAGGGTCAGAGGGCTGTTGGTAAGGAAAAATGTTTTCCCCATGAGGATAGCCAGGTACCAGGGACAAGCCCAGGGAGGTGATCCTTTCTCTCTCCTTGGATGTGAGAGGTTCTCCTTCCCCTCCACTCTGCCCTGGTGAGACCGCATCTGGAATATTGTATCCAGTTCTGGGCCCCTCAGTTCAAGAAGGACAGGGAACTGCTGGAGAGAGTCCAGTGCAGGGCAACAAAGATGATGAAGGGAGTGGAGCATCTCCATTATGAGGAAAGGCTGAGGGAGCTGGGTCTCTTTAGCTTGGAGAAGAGGAGACTGAGGGGTGACCTCATTAATGTTTATAAATATATAAAGGGTGAGTGTCGCAAGGATGAAGCCAGGCTCTTCTCAGTGACAACCAATGATAGGACAAGGGGCGATGGATACAAACTGGAGCACAGGAGGTTCCGCTTAAATATGAGAAGAAACCTCTTCACAGTGAGAGTGACGGAACACTGGAACAGGCTGCCCAGGGAGGTTGTGGAGTCTCCTTCTCTGGAGGCATTCAAAACCTACCTGGACGTCTTCCTGTGTAACATCATCTAGGTGTTCCTGCTCTGGCAGGGGGATTGGACTAGATGATCTTTTGAGGTCCCTTCCAATCCCTAACATTCTGTGATTCTGTGGTTTCCAGCCCCCATGAGATAAAGCTCTGAGCAACCTGGTCTGACCCCAAGTCTAAGCCTGCCCTTGGCAGGGTGGTCAGACTGGAGACTTCCCTGCTGGCCTGAATTGCCGTGTGGTGCTGTAATCTTCATTTGGAAAAAGAACAACAAAAGTCACAGTTATATTTTAAAATTGTTTATTTATGTTAAAATCAAAGCCTACTCTTAAATGACTAGTCATCTAGAGGTTAAATTAATTTAAATACATGCATTCAGTCTTTGCCAATCTGAAATGCCAGCCTCTTGGTGGAGACAGGACCCAGGAACTGCCATTTTACAATATCTATATATCAATTTACCCTTAATATCTGTGTTTAAAATCCTTTTAATCCTTTTTTCCAAACCAAAACAGTATTCTTATGAAACCTTTTATTTTCTCTCTCTCTCTGTCTTTCTGCTTGCTTTCATCCAGCCTCCTACATCACCTAACACATACCTATCTCTGTCCCTCAAACTTGATCTTTAGAGGTGTTTTGAAAGCCTTTTTTCCAGTACCTGCATTCTAGAGAAGGGTTCGAGTGTGTCTGCCTACCTATATCCCTCCTTTTATCTCTTCAGAATATGTGTGTTTTCCCACTTTCCAAAATGAACATTTATTTCTTACTCCTACTGCTGTGATATTTTTGTGTTTCACTTGCTCAACATATTTGGTAAATTTGTGCAAAAATGTCTGTATGAAATAAAGGTACTTTGTCCAGTACCATTTATTCCATTTTCTAAAAAACATGTTAAATACACTGTAGGTCATAAATACAGTGCTTCCTCAGAGATAACTTCTGTGGTAATACCCAGAAGGTGCTGTAGACAGAACTTATTTGTAAACGTATAACATGCCTTAAAACATAAAAAATAGAGTGCAAAAGGTATTGTTTTAGACACAAACACTAAGCATAATACATTGTTTAGGTAGTCCAAAATAACATAGTGATTGGGACTGTTTTTTTTAAAGTCAGGTTTTCCACTGTTGTCCTTCCATTTTCCTACGAGAAATACACAGACAGAGAAAATAGAGACAGAAAAATCTGCTAATGTGCAACACTGTCTACCTAAGCTCTATCCTGTTGTGCACTGCATGGAAGGTTGTCTCCAGTGAAGGTATGAGAAAATACACATTGTCACACTGGGTTGAACACACAAAGAACGACACTTAAAATGTATTTACGCTTTGGGAAAATAAACAGGTTGATTGTCTTGAGGGGGAAGGAGGGATGTCTAAATGTCCCATATGTGGATGAAAATGTAACACAAGGCTTTAGACTCTGTCTGTATCCCCTCTCCTCTTCTTTTAATGATGGCATCATGCATCAGCACATCAGTACCACAGGGAACTGCTGGTTTCCTAAAGCTAGCAGGCAGGATTGCTATCCTGCCTAAAACCAGTCTCCCTTCCAAAGCCTAGTGTTCTTTCCGTATTTGACACACTGGGTTAATTTTTCTATTAATACCATTTTCACTAAAGTTAGGGAACATTACTGAATTGGAAATGCTTCCAAATATGGAATTAATGCTACCTTCCCCTCCTCCGCTTGCCTTGCTGTTCTTACCCATAGTAGGAGATGTAGAACAGTGTGTGATCTTGCATACCATATGTTCTCAAACACCAAGACAGCTTATATGTGTCAAGAAGTTCTTCTTGCCATGTCAAATTTCAGAGTGCTGTGCTGCGCAAAATAGAGGTTGCTTTGTTTTTTTTTAACCTCTGGGGTTTTTTTGTTGCATTTATTTTTTTGTTGTTTTTATTTTTTTGTTGTTTGTTTTGGTGGGGTTTTTTGTTTGGTTGTTTTTTTTCTGAATTAAATCCCTGAAACTGAATTGCTCCCTTCTTACAGCAAAGGAAACATAAATTAAGGTAGCAGCTTCAAGCTTGTTTCCAGATTCAACCCTCCCTCCTACTCCAGAAGTTTAATATGCATTAACCGATTTTCTGGTACATGTGAATACAGACAGACACACCTATCTGTATGGGTAAGTTCAAGTCCAAGCTTTGACTGTGCATAACGTAAAATGCTTATGGTTGTTATTCTGGAACGTAGCTCAAAAACATTACCTAAAATGTGGGCTAATTTAGGTCATAAAAAGAGGCATGACAGTGCCGCTTAATTGCTCAGTTCCCACATAGGAATACTAATATTGAGACATCTTTATTTCTTAACTGACTGCACGTGTTTTTGCACTTTTCTGTTTCTGTCCCTCCCCTTGCAGGGAAGGAAAATGATTGCTTTGATAGCACTAAGGGGCCAAAAGTGTCCTGCAAATGTTGTAAACTTGTAGAAGTTAAAGGAGGATTAGGTGTGCTTTGGTGCACCAAAAAATTTGTCTTAGAGTACCCATGCAGGCCTAAATCCATATAATAATAATTTTGGATACTGCAACACCTGGAAGTTGTCCCTTGCCTGGTAGAGAGAGGTGAGTACAGGTGGTGCAGCTGAAAGAATTTTTTTTTCTACTCTTACAAGCCCAAATGGGAAATAGTTGGCAATTGCCTTCAGGTAGCAGAGAGTGTAGAGTTTGCTTCTTAGTATTTAATGCTTCAGAAAAGTAAAGGAGAGGTAAGACCAACATCTACACACAGTCAACTGTTGGGTTAGGATGGGGCTTTGTAAATTAAAGGGGTAGAACAGTATATATGCACGCACCTGCAGGAAGCAGCCTGTGAAAGAGGCCACTTACCCAGGAACTGGTTGACCAAGCCCAAGCCTCAGTATTATGCCACTCTTCTACAACCTCAATAGTCATAAATGCACATAAGGCAGCTGTAAGAATGGGAAGTTGCTGAGTACTTCCTAAAGGTGCCATGTTTCTAAACTATCAGTTTCTGACTATAATGCACTGTGCAGGAATTGGTTTTTGTATCTAAGTAATTCATCCACATTTTAATGAAGCCAAATAGGAGCCACACAGGAGCCACACAGTTAAGAAACAATGCTTTCAATATTTTAAACATCATCCACTTCTGCACAGAAGCTGTGAGACTACAAGACTGTTGGTTTATGTGCAGTTCCTATTCAAGTGTGAATGAATGGGTTGTTACTTCAGCTGAAGTGAAGCAGTATGAGGGGTTTTTTAGATGAGGGCAATAATGTAAAAGTCGAGTTCCTGCTCTATGTCAGACTTAACTCAGTGTGAGGCTTCAGAAGAGCCATTCAGGATGAATCATTTCCAAAAAAGATGAAAGATTCTCCAAAGATGGGCCAGTTCAATGTGTGCTTTAATTGCTCTGAATATCAATTTCACTATCAGTTTCTTTTCTTCCAGACTTTTTCTTAAGATTATGTCTTCTGCTAGGTCTGAAGCAACCACAGATTGGTAGGAAGCTAAACTGGGGAGCTGAGACAGAGGGTTTTTCCTATTTTCACATTTAAGTAGGTAGGTGTGATCTCTCCATGTGTTCGTACTTCATCACTCCCTTCCTTTGGTTACTTGTTACCTCTCTTTTTGGTACTTTTGTTTAAATTAAGTGGCAATACAATGAGTAGATGTGTGCAAGGGAAGAGATTTCTTTAAGGGTTTTGGTATAACAGCCCTTGACCTGTTGAAACCAAGAAGACTTATGGATATATGAACATAAACTACATAGTTCCAGTGAGCCTGTAAATTCCAGTGGGCCTCAGACCTCAAGTAAGAGTAAAGATTTCTAAGTCAGTCCTTAGTTCTGTTAATAAGTATTTCAGTTCATAAAGAGTCTAGCACAATCAGGACTTGAGAATTTTACTATATACCATCTTAAGGAGCAAGAACAAAGGATATAAATTCTAGGTGCTAAGGAATAGAGTCCAGGGACAGTATGTAACCCTCTGTCACATTAAGCAGTCCTTTTGTTTGATTCCAGTTGAAGCTTGCTGCAGCTATACGGTAGAGTCATACCAGTATATGACATTAAAAATACAGTACATATATGCTATATCATTGGGATATAGTATAAAAATATACAAGTACACATTAAATCAAATAGCAGGTACAGTAGCTATTACCTTAGTCTCTCAAAGTAATTATTCTAGGTGTTTGAACAACACCATTGTCTTCAGCAAAGAAAAAAAGAGAGAGGGAAACGTCCTTCCCCTATTCAGAAGTAATATTTCATCTTACTGCAGCATCAAGTTTTCACCACAGTATTGACCACATACTGCAAGAGGAACAAATGTAGTTCTGTTAGTGATAAAACAGATATCAGAAATTGATGTTTCCTTCCCAAGACGTGATTTTGCACTGCTAGCTGTGACTGTACCCTTTTTGACATTTCAGAACTGCAGATGATCTTCAATGCACTCCAGGTTTATTTCAGGCTGTTCCAAATAAATCTACTCACTACAATTTAATTAATTTTTAAATATCTACAATATACAGAAAAGTAGTTTTATAGTTGTCAAAGTGAGCTCCTTCAACAAATGAAAATAAGACCTAATATCAGCAACTGTGTCATTCACTTTATGAAAATATATCTTCATGCAGCCAGTGATAATTGCTGTGCTTATATTTATTTTTTAATCTTCCTGGGGGAAACAAATAAAATTCCTTGTGATTATGACTGGCAGATTCTGGCAAGAGAAACCCTAATTCTCAGAAAGTAAAAGTAACTAACCTTGTCATTTGGAATGGCATTGCTACTGTTTTATACCTTTCTTCTGTCCTCTGCAACCTTTCATTAGAAATATAGGAATATTGCCAAGTATTCTTATATGAAAGTTTGAGAAAAAATAGCATGTAAGTTTTAATATGTTTGGTTTTTTCTTTGTTATTTGTTTGTTTATTTGTTTGTTTTCCCAGTCTTTGAAAACCAGGTTTTGGATTAAAAATGTTTTTCAGTAAGATTTGTCAAATTTTAACATATGTCTTCTTCTGATAACTTTAACAAAGTGATAGAGAATAATATGCTGGTTTTGGTTTTGCTTCCTCATAAAAAACTCTGAAAAAGAAACTCTTAATAAAATGCTAAAATATTTTTGTAAACATTTTCCACCTGCCTATATTTATCATTGCCCTTACAGGGATTCAGTCTTTTACACAGAAGAGGAATTGTTTTGATGGATTGAGTCGGTATCATGGAAGTTTCTATATTCACTGTTCATCACTGTTTTATTTAATAGGAATGGTCTCACTTTTATAATGAATCCAAGATTAAATCTACCCTTTAATCTGTTTCTCCAAATTCAATGATTCTAGCTAAAATATATTGAGAATGAAACATTAACAGCACTGCCAGTGAGGAAAAGGTTATCAAGGGAAAACAATGTTCACTTAAATGTGATGGTTTTTTAACATTAATGTCTATGAATTTGTGCTTGTTGTCTCTTCTTTTTGTCTTCCCCTTCCACACACCTTGTGCATATTTCATGCAAAGTTGGAAGAGTCCCACATAACTGTAGGCAAAATTCGTTTTTAACAAAAGATTCAATAATAGTGGAGAATCTAGTCCATGTGAAGAAATTTTAAATCTACTAGTTTAAGAAAATATTCACAAAGTAAAGATAAACCCACTGTCCTTCAGGGCAGGAAGGCAACTTCAAGAAAAAGAAACTAAAATGAAATTTTATAAAAACGCATGTTCCATAATCTTTTTAGGTCTTTTGTAACAGCAGCCACTGTGGGACATTAGGCAAAAATAAAATGTGATTAGGGCCGTGAAGGGATATTTAAAGGCTGCTACTGCCATGTGTTCAGTGCAGCAAAGTACATGCTCAGCAAGCTAGGTCTTCCACTAGTGTAAATCACACGATCACTAGTGACGAATATAGCTATATAAATGCATTAATTAAAAATAAACTTAGTTTCAAAAGCACTTAAGTTGACAAAAATAGCTTGAGCAGATGATAGCTGGGATACTTATTCCTGTAGGTCAATAATTTGGAATCTTTCCCTCACTGAAATGAGGGGAGTTACAGTGATTTACATCAGCAGAGGACCTCACCTAAGTGTTTAGTGGAAGGTCCAACCATGCAGCCAGGAGTCCAAGTCTTTGGGGAAAAACAATCACTTGTAAAAGTGATTTACATGTGTAAGTGACTTACATTTGTATTTAAATACCAGTTTTCTGTCGTGATACTGAAGTGCTTATGCCTAAAGGGACTCAAAAACAAGGAAAATTCTTGTACCTAAGTTTCATGGTGTCAACATGAAATACACAGATTGTCACCTGCTTAAGATGCTTTAAAATGCTTAAAAATGCTTAAAATATTTTCCTGTGTAAAGCTAATTATCATTCTCTGGTGCTTTTTGGCTGGTGCTTATTCCCAAGGTAAAACCCCAAATTAGATAATGTGTTCTGTGATTTGAATTGAATCCTATGTAAAAGGAAATTTAGGTTTTGTGAGGATTTCTTGCCTTTACTTTTGCCTAGCTGCTAAAATTCCTGTTTCTACATTTACCTTTGTAGTTATTTGGGCCTTCTGTTCCCTATCATACTCACAAAGTAATTGTCCTACCCTACTGTGTGCATTTTGGCATATGTGTGTGTGTGTATGTGTGCACGCACAAGCCTCTATCTCTGTGTAGCTACTCTTGCTAAGACAAGTAAATCCCACAGAGATTGTGAGGACTAGATTCCAAGGTAAAAGCACAAAACAGCAGTCTGCTGTCTTTAAACCACAGCTAGCCTGTGGGTAGAAGTGCAGCAGATGTGTCTAGCAGTTTGTGATCATTAAGTTGCAGAAGCAGTGAAAATCTATTACCAGAGCACAGTCAGGTACACAGGAGAAACCAGTGGCTTCTTTCTGTCTCATGCACACTCTTGATCTCCCACATATAACGGATGTGCTTCTTCATCTTTACTGTTGTGGCCAATCCAGATTCCCTGTAGGTGGCCTGGGAAATGTTTTATGTTTAGTCTTGGCAGGTCTAAGGATACATTTTTCATAGATATCTCCAAAATACATGTAGAATAAACAATTCATACACAAAATATGCAATTGTTTTAGTTTGCATTATCTCTTCAGACAAACACAAACAGGTTCACTTAATTTTCAGTCTCTATTTTGAAATGAGATCTGACAGCTAGCCACCTGGTTTGTCATTTCTAGCAATGATTTGCAAAGTCTGTGTTACCTTTATAGCAGCATAACACCGAGGATGTACTTTTAGTACTTTTAGTTTGAGGTATTTTCTCTGATACAGTGATATTTCATCCAAAATACACATATGCTTGAATCAAAAAATTGCCTCTTGTGGAGAAACAAAGCAAAACAGAGATTACTACCTGTTTTATCCTTTCATTCCCTTTTTAAAGAGATGAAAGAAGATGGATATATATATAAATGTATGAGAACAGGCATATGAACATAATTTGCAAATTCTCTTTGGAAAATTCAAGCAATTTCTCTGTAAACTGATGGAATGACCAAATGCCTTGCTCAAAGAGAAATATATTCTCATGGCATATGCCCAGTGTGGATACTTAATACATAAATAATGTGTATTTAGTTATTTTCTAAGCATATATACTGTGCTCTTCACATTGCAGAGACAGGCTGAATCAATAGTGTGTTACGATAACTGTACTTCTCATAGAGATTATCTTTCCTACTAAGTCTTGCTGTCATCATCACTAAGAAGTTCTGAAAGGCTGTAGTAAACAGCAGGAGGAGAATTACAGAAAAAATATATGTATGTATATGCATATAATCAGCCTAGTTCAAACCTAGTAGTATAGTAGATATTATTGTCCTGAGATTTAACCTCATCTTTGTACATCTGCAAGATCTGAATAGTTTAAGTGAAGTCCTACTATCTGGATTTTTTTTTTAAGTCATCCTTTACACTGGAACTTTATAGTTTCACCCATCGCTGGTGTAACTATGTAGAGGTGCTTGACTTTCCCATTCTATGCAAATCACTGGGTAGAAACAGCGTGGAGTGACTATCACTGTGGAAGCATTCAGATTTTCAAGGGACAACTGGGCAACTTCCATTATGCTCAAGCAAATTTATCCAAATGGAAACATTGCCTAAATAATGTTTGAATAGTGTATAAATTAAACCATGAAAGCATCTAGTCACTCATTTTAATTACTAAAATACCTCAAGGGGATTACATTAGATGAAGAACAACCCTTGGAAGGATCATAATGTCTCTCATGGGCAATACTGATAGCTGAGAATAAAGCAGCAATTTCTTTTACACTTCTCAGAGGAATGAAGTTCAGATAGAGATGTAATAAACAAACTATTCTTTATGTTGATAAGAAAATCTTAAAAGTCAAAAATGGCACAGATATGCACTGGCTGAAATGGGGAAAAGTACCTGTAACATAAATCTCAGGTTTGCATTTCCTCTCTGTTGGAGCAAAGAACTGCTGTTCAAAAGCTCATCTGATGATATTCTATGAAGAAGTAGCAATAAATGTTTTCCTTTTGATGTATAGCTGCAACAGCAAAAGAAGAACTGATTTTATTAATTACTAGGTAAAAACCTGCTATGTAGGTTTTTTTGTCTTTATAGCCATCTGGTTCAAGATGAAGATAAAAAGTAGTAGAAAGTTATTGAAAAATGAAACTATTCCAAAAGATTCAAGTAACCTAAAATACAAATGCAGTTGTGGAGATTAAACAGAAATTTATAGAATTATCCAACTTAACACAGAACATTTATCACATTAGGCTGAACCGAGCCAGGATTTATAAAAAGGACATTTTTAGTACATATTACTGTAAAGACTATGCATAACATTGAATCAGGTGAATATTTATAATAGAAACACTTTAAAAAGAAACTCCATCAAACAGATTTGTGGGTCCAGCCAAAAAAGAAAAAGGTTTGCTTATTTCTAATCTATAGAGTCAGTATGTACCATTAAATCTGGATGGCAAGACACTACCCTTGGTTATTCATTAGCAAAAGCCATTGACTTCAGTAAAAGTATCACTCATCCCAGGGCATAATTCAGCCAAAAAAGAAGGCACAGACAAAAATATGTTTGTCATCTTTTAAAAACAGTGTGGCATTCATATATAGAAATACAAATGTAAAGAGAAATGTGGGAAGAAATTTACATCGGTTTGTAAAACACTATTTTCATATCCTGTGACATGATTGCTGAAATCCATAAAAAAATCAAGCTATGTCTTCTTACCTTTAAAACAGATTTTAAGATTACAAGGAAAATTTATTGTCCACCAACAATACAGGAATTGACCTGTATTCATTACAGAGGCAAAAAAACCCTGTAAATGGTAATGCCTAGATGTCTCACATCTGCGAAACATTGCAATTCTATCATAGCATTTACAACAGTAATATAGATCACATTGTCCATGGCCGCTTTATGAGTTTCAGAGCCTATTTAATCTAATTGCTTTGCTATTACTTGCATCATCTATCCTAGCAACAATGGTTAAGAGCTCCAGCAGCTCTCAAAGGCCCATCTAAATGTCTGCCCTACAATCAGAAAGCTTGAGCTGGGCTTACCAAAAATCCCATAGATGCATATTTTTCCCCTCTATAGGCAGGTGTCATGACAAGATTTGCAATTTCCTGTATTCTTAAGGTGATTCAGAAAAGGTAATTACTGTTTGATTTCAGGAATGTTGTACGGTGTAAGGTAATCTGGGATGGATGGGTGGATGGATGGATGGGTGGAAGGAAGGAATCTCAGGATGAAAATACTGAGTGTTGTATCTTATGGATGTAAGATGGATGTATCACTGTGGTGTCACTCAGGGACCTTTTATAGAGCACAGGACAGGTGTTCATGAGAAACCTTGAACTGCAGCATTTCTGAATGGTCTTTTTACAAATTATAATTTTCACAGGGTTATCTTGTTACTCCATCATGCTGGAGGATGCCACTGTGCTAACAGCTGTGGTGCTGTAAAATATTTACAGAATGAACCAGAGAAACACGGCAGGAAAACAGTACATGAGGGGAGATAGCCTCATACAGAGATGCAATGTGGCAGGACTGGGTGAAAGCCTCAGGAAATTACTTGATGAGGGTTGTTGTGTTGGTCACGTCTAATTCAAGACCTGCTTCTGTCTCCAACACTTGCTAAAGATGCATGGTCATGGACTCAGAAACTCTTCCTCTCTTCCTAAATCTTCTACAGACTTACTGTGCAACAGTGAGAGGTCCTCTCATCTCTCTGTGCACCAGTTTCCTATCTGCACATTAGAGGTCACATTTCCATAACTCACAAAGGCACTGCAAAGATAAACTCGACAGTATTTGTGAGATCATGGAATAACAAAGTTATGAACTTGCTAGTACATAATCAAAGCACAAGATCTGGATTTCCATCCACTGCCTTATTTGAAGTACAATGGCTGTGGTGCACCTCAGGTAGGGAAGCGAGAACACAGTTCACAAAAGGTTTGAAAGTATCCAGGGCTTAGAAGAGCATATCTCTACTATTTAGGTGCTTTTCTCTTTTTGCATACAATGGCTTTCAAGGTTTAATAGTTGGTAACAACAAGGAATTGCATGTCATGTTGCC